>NC_092795.1:28264975-28606181 GCF_918797505.1 Bemisia tabaci
TTTGAATTTTACTTACGTTTACCTAATTAAGTACGAGTGAAGTTTCTGGACAGTTTGGAACTATCCTCCATGAATTTGTTAGAAATTTTGATTCATCGTTCAATCTAGTGTATCTGATCAGTTCATAAGACAATACCCTCAAGTTTTTTAAGAAATTTATGTACTAGTTTTAGAAGCTGTACGGTGTATGCTTTGCATTTTTGTTGGATGTACTGAAAAGAAGCTGACTGATGTATCCTTTTATCGAAGAGTCCAGTTTAGCACCTAATTTATAGCTGTATTATTTCTACTCCCTGCAAAACTCTTGAGGGTTTAACATGTTACAGTAGAAGGAAATAATCGATTGTCTTTTTGTCAGAAATATATTGTTAATATCTCTTTAGTGAAAATGCACTTTAAATAACTGTATGTATGTATTTAGATACAAATTAACGGTTTTAAAGAAATTTAGCTAACGATATCATCTCATTTTCGAGCTGTAAAATTGATTAGGTAACCTAATTCAGCTATCAATTAATTAATAGACATAGGTCGTGATCCTCAGCCAAAGTATCATCATGTCTTTGCATCCTGCAAAAACACGTCTCCTTAGCTGATTGTTCCATGTTCACAACCTGTGTCTGTTGATCAGTGCATCTGTGGCTTATTGCTTCTGTTCATTGTAATTAATAAGTACAAAAATTTCTTCCAGATTTTAACTTGTTGCAATTTTCCAAAACTGCAGACTTAAACTCTAATTTCGTCTCTCTGATTAGTTTTCAAATAACAGCTATAGAAGAATCACATAGGTTATCAAAGGTGGGCTCTGACAATTGAAGTCCCCAAAAGTTAGTTTTTATTTTTTGACAATTGTGAAACAGAATAATTTGTAAATTAATGAGATATTATTTTTGTATTTTTTCCACCCATATTGTCTATTTCTAGGTTTTCACAAATTTTAATTTTGTGATAATATTTTTAGTTTCCCTTTCTCTTGTGTATAGCTTATCTCTGTTTTCATTGTTATTTTTTAGTTTACGGACTGAATCTGGAGCTTTTATGTATGTTTAAAATGTGTAAAGTTTCTTGTTTGACTCTAAGTTTTTTATAATTTAGCCTTTGAAATTTTTTTATACATTTTGTCCTATCATTATCATAAATGCCTAAGTAAGAGTGGAGATCATATCTATGAAATACATTTGCACCCAAAAAAGGAAGAACCAGGCGCGTTTGCTAAAATTTTGACAATCTTGTCATCATATTGCATTTTCAATGATAGAATCATACCCACGTAGAACATTGATATCAAGAATCCTCTCTCTGCCAAAGACATGTGTAGCAGTAGCACAAGAAAGATTCCACCACTGTCAAATGATCCAGAAGATTGCAAGGTTAAAAATTTCATGGACCTCTCAAGTTTGCACAATGGACTGCTAAAATTAACTTCCAACATGCACATCATCCCACTGTGCAAATAAAAGGGAAGATTGAAGCTCAAAAATTTCTACCGGGTGAATTTTAATAATCGAATTTATGTTTTTTTCAGTTTATTAAGGTATCTCATGACTACCATGATTTATAAAAAAATGACACAATATTAAGTCGGAACCTTGAAGCTAGTTCACCTAAAGATGTAAAAGAGTTTTTTCATTGTTTCGTTTTTTTCTGAAACTGTGTGGTGTGATTCTATAAATTAAATTAATTTCCTGAAAATTTACTAGTTTGTTTTAGGTGAATATCAACTGACACCTAAAGTGAATTTTTGATGCTTATGAACACCTTGTTTGATGAGTCATCAAACAAGTTAAGTGCGCCAAGAGATCAGTTTTGCTTTCAATTTCTATTAAAAGAAATGTAAAAACGGCAACTCTTAGCAATCTTTTATTCCCTATTTTTCTTGCGTCTCCTTGGGTTATCATATATTTAAACCAAAATAATTTAACTGGTGAAATCGTTCTTTGATTGATGGAATCGACTGTTGAATCCATATCAAGATGGATGGTGTTACCTTTAATTTGGGGTTTATGAGGGAGATTTTATCAATGTGGATAGCCTAAATGCGTTGCAGACTGAGGAAATATGTCAACAATGAAAAGCCAAAATATATTTGATAACCCAAATTTTGTTTATGTCTACTTTTTATTCCCTTGAAGTCGCAAATTTTCAGTTTTTGACAATATTTTAAATAATTTTCAATATTTCAAAAGTAAGAGGTTGATTTTGTCTTTCGTCAAGCTCCAAACTAGAAGTTACTTTCTATAATCATTTTCATGATTCATATCGAGTAATTCTAGGAAATAGTGTATTCCTGAAATGATCTGAATTTCATTCCGAAGTGCATTACTCTAATTTCATACCAGAGAAATGATTTTCTGTTAATTATGTTTATATTTTGTTTCCTTATGAAATTATAATCTCACTTTTTTAAAAAAAAGTATCATCTTGTTTCAAGTTAATGCAATCTCCCTGTCTGCTCTCATCTCATTTCGGGATTTCAGTGGTCATTAAAGTTATAACAGATAAGCTATTTAATATAGCTGTTTAATACCAATGAGTCAACACTTGATTTGGATTTTGTATCAAATAAAGTCATCGCAACTTAAATCATATACCAGTTATTAATAGGTAATTAAAGCCGTATCTTTTATTTTAAAACTTGTATTGTTTCTTATAGGATTGTGAACAAGTCTTTTATATTTAACAATTCAATGTCTAATCAATTTAGTTGCAGTCAAGTGACCACTTATCTCAAAATAGAAAATCAGGCCTTTTTCTTAGTATTCACAACCTTTAAGTAATACAAGTACGATCTATGAATACACGAATCTTAAATTTATGCTGACTTTTTATGAAAATAGTCTTATCTTCGGTTCCCGAGCACAAGTCATTTGTCCGTAATTAAGCAGCCATCCCATGCGCAAACTCAGCCCACCAATTGGCTCATTGGTTACCCTCAAAGAACGTCGGCCCAGCGTTCTTTGAGAGGAAGCTGTCACCAATGAACCAGAATCAGTTTGTGGGCTCTAGTTCGTGCATAGAACAGACGCCTTTTGAGACAATTGTAGCCTCATATTGAAAATGGCTTCAATCGCCTGTAGGAGGGTTTTATTGGTCACAATACCTCCAACCCCTCGAATGCCAGAGTTGAACGAGGACATCAGCAAAGAGAGTAGATGGATAGCTGCGTTTGGAACCCGAAAAAAAGTTGTAGTCATCGATGCTTTCAAATTTAATGAGCCGAAGGCGCCTTTAGACATCACTTTGTTTGAAAAAACATATGTCTCTGGAAAAACGGGTCCTGTAAATTTGAATAATAAGGGTCTAACACTCCTAGCAGATGTCATTTTGGAATGTTTGGACCCAACCATGAACAGGATCCATCCATTCCATTGGTTGAATCACGAGAAGAGGCTGAGGGGAGCAAGTTCTGCCCAATATTTACTATGTAGGTGCAAAAACGTTAAATCCGACGAAAATATACAGTGAAAATCTGTCTTATTTGATAGTACTCATACGTTAGAGAGTTTTAGAAGTTGACGCGGCATCGGGTCTAGATTGGAACATATATTGATATCTATCTCAGGCAACTCCATCAGTGCATTGAAATTCCAAGTTTTTTTAAAAACCTGTGTGGTTGTATCTGCTGAAATTCAATAATGGAAACTATGTCAGTCCATTCAAAATCAAAAGCTGTTGAATCCTTAATTTTGTATCGAGTACAGGGGTTCCATACACATATTTCTCTGAAATTTGAGATACTGTCCCATGTGCTAGTTCGTATCTGTTGATACCTATTCTACATTTCGTCACCTTCCGGCCGAAGTATCACAAGCGCCATGCGACGTTTCAAAATTTCGGCCGTGCTTTTTTTTTACAGAGAAATTTTTGGTTGAATCTATTTGAAAATTTCACTGAATTTTATCGGCAGTGCAAAGAAAATTCAGTGAAATTTTCGGACAGCTTCGTTGAACGATTTCTCTGTAAAAAAATAAAATGACTGTGGAAATTTTAAAACGTCGCATGGCGCTTGTGATACTTTGACCGGAAGGTGACGATTTGTGCAGGCCATTTTTAAAATTAAAGAATGAGGACGATGAGGAAGGAGGTGAGTCCTTTTAGGATCTGTCCAAATTACTCAACTTCAACGTTTCCTTGCGGGTGCTGTAACATGAATGTCCACAAGTTATTTCCTGTAATGTTTCCTTGGTGCAGTCATGAATGATTTAGATCTCAAGTCCTTTTTTTTATGAAACCGAAGGTAGCAAAATTTAGACAATGACTGATGTGGCTTTTATTAGGTACTTTAAAGGAGGATTACTTTTTACCGTGGGATCCTCACTCTTGTTACTGGCAGGTGAGAATGAATCTCCTCTGTTTTAGAACTGATGAGAACTGTGATTTTAATGGAGCATCAAGGGTAAACAGAAATAAAAGCATTATATATTTGAATTAGTGATATTTTCCGTATTTTAAATTTCATCCCTCAGCACATATTCTACATGACTTTCTTTGCAACTTCAAAACTTGTCATAATTCACTAATTTATACTAAAGAACCATAGGTGATTCAAATCTTTCCTCAGGAGGCTTTTAGTGAAACTGTGATGGTTTATATAACATTTTTTAATAGTGGCTGAGAAAGAACGAGAGTGAAGAAATTTGGAGAATCAGAAAGATAATATCAATAGAACGACTCAGAATTGCTTTATGAGCTTATGATGTACCTCTGAATAATGTTCATTTGACAAACACTGGAGGGAAACCCTATTATCCTATTTTTGCACATTTTTGCATTAGTTATAAGTAATCTGCAGGACAACAAGCAGAACAAAGGGGATGTTTTGAACTCAGTTTCTTCATAATTTATAGTCCACAGAATTTGTTGGTAAGAATTATACACATGTATTTCACACCACTCGGGG
The DNA here is from genome assembly GCF_918797505.1 of Bemisia tabaci. Lineage (NCBI taxonomy): Eukaryota > Metazoa > Arthropoda > Insecta > Hemiptera > Aleyrodidae > Bemisia > Bemisia tabaci. The sequence continues at coordinate 28,269,876 of NC_092795.1, forward strand.
GTCACTCGATCTTGCAGAAGGTGTTGGGTTCTTTTTGGAAGAATGTTAGTTTTGAGCGTTTTCCTTCACCCACTAAAATGATAATAATCTTAAATCTCTTTCATTTGATCTCATCACTGGCTAATAAATGGATCACATTTTGCAACAAGGAACCACTATTTCTGGCCCATTTTAGAAACAACATGCATGCCATTGGTTTCCCTTTGCAGATATGTGCTTTTATAGGCGAGCCAGAGATAGTGGGTCCTTATTTCAAAATGTAATCCAAATATACATATGTATTAATATGAAAGCTAGGAAAAAAATCCACAAGAAATATTGAACAAAAAATGTATTTTTTACAAAAATAGTGAACAAATGCTCTCAGTAAAAATAAGATTTTCATCTTTCATATCAGTCTATTTTAGTCTTTTCGAAAAAGATCACAATTTCATGGAAAAGTACTCGCCTGTAGACAAAAGCACCATGTTTTGTGACTGAAACATTTTTATCACGTATCAACTGAATCACAGCTGTATAACTTCGAATTACATTAAATATATTTATTTACGATTCTTAAAATATTTTGCAATCATTCCATATATTTCCATATATTTTGCAACCATTATAGTTTTAGTTGCAATATCACCCTGAGAGGGAACATTTGATTCAGCTAATGCTTATACACTCTTGCTCAGGATGGTGCCTTTTGATCGCTGTTAATCAAATGCTTATGCTGAGAAAATTATTTTGTGGTGGTAATTTAAACTAAACATTACCCCTAAATCTTCTGCCTGAACTAATGATACAAATTTACAGGCAGTTGCACAATTATTTGAGAACATCTCAACCAAAGAAAAGGCTTGTGAATGTCGCCATGCTATCCATTAAACCTGACATCACTGTGTAGTTAAACTTTAAGGACATCATCAAAGAGTTTGCTCGCTCCACGCTAAGGAAGAGGAATTTCTAGAGAGTTCAAAAGCTCACAATCAGTAAAAAATCTAGGAGGCCTCCTTTGATTTTCTACCCTACAAATTTTCTCTCTTCTCATCTAAATTGATTTGTAAGTTTTTCAGAAAAATTAGTATTTCATTCAAATTTTTACCATGTTTCATTTATAGTTCATCATTTTACTTTTCATTTTTGTCTTATCGTGTCATAAATCCTAATTTCATGGGGAATTATTTTTTAATCTAAAATGTTTGTTTGCGACATTTTTCAGCAAGAATGTGCAATTTATTCTCACTGAATAAAAGTGTAAATTTCACACGCATTGCTCATTGTCCTTTCATGCGCACACCTTACGGCTGGGAGAGGGGAGGAGGCGGCGGCGGCTAGATGATTTCAACAGCGGGCGTCCATGCGCCAATTTTTTGTAAATTCAAGAGTTATTGAGCCAAATTTAGTCAAGAGATCAGCTGTAATTTACTTTCCTTGAAACTGTGTTTCGGTTTGTGGTCTTTGATCGGCCAGCAGAGTTAATAAAAATATTTCTCGTCGTTTATGCTATTGTCGGTTACTTTCTTCATTATACTATGTAAGTCTCTGATTTTTCACTTTATTTTGGAAAAGTTTGTGTGGTTATGTGTGGGTGTTTCAAGGTAAAGTTATGGATTAGAATGAATGTAATCCGCAAGGTATTACTAAAGATGTTAATGGATGAGATTGACATATTAATTGGCATGTACTCAATATTAAGAGCAAATAAGGAGGAAAAACACGCTTGAAATTTTAAATTTCCTAATAAAACGTTGCACGATGGAACAGTTTTTACTAATCAATAGATAATCACGTGTCCTAATTTTTTTTCTAATTCCTGTTAGGATAACAGTTAAGTTCCAAACATTTAATTTATCATAAAGTGTTGTCAAACAGGAAATTTAATAGTAGAAATCCGTATTATCGTTTTACCAATACACTTTATTTTCATAAAGGTAAAATGAAGTATTGTCATTACTTGGAAATTTTGGCAATTAATTCCTTCCGCTCAATGCATCTAATGTTTTTCTTCTCAAGACTTAATGTGAAATGAAAACATTTTTAAAGGGCAGCAATTGTGAAGTAAAACATGAATAGTTGCACGGAACTATTTTAAAATTTCACGTCGTCGGGCAGGAATAGAACCCGCAACCACGTTTTCAGTAGCGAGGACACTCTACCAACTAGGCTACAGCTTCAGCTTCAGGACGTGCTGAAACAGTTGCTCTTAAACGCGGGTTGCCTGAGTTGCGCGCGCAGCGCACTGCGCACGCACTTCTCCCCATGCGACTCTGTAATCTGACGCCAAACCCAACGGTACACATTCATTCTGAGCACATTTCCACTTCCTTTTTATCAAATATCTCCTAATGGCGCAAGGATGCGCACCCGGCCTAGATGATTTCAACAGCGGGCGGTCTGGCTCTGTGTATGATAGAGGTGACAATATCATCTAAAACACTTGAAGCTCCAATTCGGAACAACGAGGGATTTAGCCACTCGTCTCCTAGTTCACATTTGACTAATGAAAGCCACTCAATCGCATCTTTGGAAGTCTTGATCCCTCCTGCTGGCTTGAATCCAATCTGAAAAATAATAGAACTTGTTATGAGTTAAGGCTATAATGTGACTATATCCTTGGATAAAAAGAAATGGATCCTGACTTAAAACTCAGAATTTGGATGATGCTGATTATTTGATCTTTCCCTTACCTTAGAACTTCCTAGGATTTCATCTCATTAGAAGTGTCAGGAAGAAATTATCCTTTAGTTTGAAGTTCACATTCAGCACTAGTCATAGAGTTGTGTTTTGATGGTGCTGGAAATGTCATGGCAGTAGACAGTTTGTGTAATAGCGAAAATTGAAATGATCTGTCCATACACCAAATTTTTACGTACGGCATTTGTGGAGATAAATGCCGTGGTTTCTTTCACCATGGTTTTATCGGTGTTTTACATTGAGCGACCGATGCAAATGTGTGTGTTACAGATTGATGAAACCGATTGGAAGTAACCGTGGTATGGACGGCATTTTCAATGAATCAGAGAGTCGATTTTGAAGATGTTTTCATTGACAATGAGATAGAGCTGAAATGTAAGATTGATTTGTTGTGCTATTTTATTTTATTGTTTAGCTTTATTGGGTTGAATAATCAATGAGTTTTCAAGTGCCGAGGAAAATGTTGATAGCTTGTAGATTATATGACACAATAAAATCACAACTATTAAATAGAATTGTTCCAGCAACCAGTCGCAAAATCCCATTTTAGCTAAGTCTTGTTCAATTCAAATGTCAGAAACGAATTTTCTGTTACCGGCCTGTTGGATGTAATGAAAAATTTAAGGGGAAAATGTTTCCGATTTGATGCACCTTTTTTCCTGTCACTTCATAGATTGTTCGGATGGCTCTACACATGATGATTCCAACATCAAGAGTGGCATTAACGGTCTCTTTACCTGAAAAAAGAAATTAGGTTTTTGTTATGAGATTTGCAAAAATACAAAGTTGGAATCAGTCAAGTGTCAAACAAGTTTAAAAGACCAGTCAACAATTGAAAAAGGCCAGACTTATTTTATAGTACAGTTTTCTAATTCATGATGAAAGCAAAAAATTCCTAAAATTATTTCCCAAAACTTGGATGTAACAATTATTTTGCCATTTCCAAGCATAGCTAACATTTTATAGCAGCATGTCATGTAAAGGCTCCGAAAAGATCTCTCTTTAACCCCTTTGGGTCAAAACTGAGAAGCATTTACAACTTAAAAGAGTGCCGCTGACAAATTGAAGTGTTTGTTGAAGCAAAGTACAAACTCGGATTTTTCGAGGTTGCTGTTTTTACAAATATTGAAAATCTGACTCAGAAAAAAATCCAAATTAGCACCTTTTGTTGAAAATAAATGATTTAATTTAGATGGTGAGACAAGAAAGAAACAAGACTAAACTGACCAGTGGATGTTTTGATGAAATCAGAACCTGCTAGAGCTGCAATTAGCGAGGCTTTGTAAATATTCTCGTAAGAATCACATTCTCCAACAGCCAGGATTGTTTTCATGTGAGCATCACCACAAGCTTTCTTCATCTCTGATATTTCATGGTACAGGGCATCCCACTGATCTGTTAGAACGAGACATCGACTGATGACCACATCAATCTCAGTGGCACCTTGCTCCACTGCATATTTGATTTCCAGTAGTCTTGACTCAAGTGGATATTGGCCAGTTGGAAATCCAGTTGCCACTAAAGACCAAACCAACACATGCAAGATTATCTATAAGAAAGTAAGAATTTAAAATCCAACCCCCCTGTTCACATACAACAGACTTGGCACAGAGGCTCAGGTAAAATTTTAACTTCGATCAAGAACAATAGTTTCATTATATCCACCTCTTGATGGAGGGACTGCAGCTCTGTTCGACTGAAAAGCGCTCACCAGATAGACCTGGGTAGACAGAGAGAGATGATTTTTCCACCAAGCGTTGAAAGGCAGTATGCATACAAGTAAAACTGAAATTTGCAGAGCAGCTCTTTTGATCAAATATTTCGTTCCAAGAGATATCGGTGGTGAAACTCCCAAACGACGTATCTCAGTTGGTGACGGAGACTTCCTGTCATACTTCATTTTTTAAAAGGGAAAATACTGAACGTAAATTCTTAATAACTTCTGTGATTTTTCTTCTCTGTGCGAAGCAAATTCTGAAAAAACTTCAAAGAGTGATGTTGATTTGTTCACCTTATATTATTAATTATTAATCATATTAAATGCTCACTGATACATTCTTCATTTGTCCATTTATTTTGCTTTCTAGTTGTGCAACGAGCTCACAGCTCAGGTTTAAGAATAAGAACCGCAAGAAACAAAATACTCTCACTTCATAGCAGCACCAAAACATTGTGAAGAGTGTTTGTGGCTGAATTATTGAAAAATTTCCTTCTCCACAGCTTTGGGATTCTGTTGCATGTTAGAAATATTGCCCTTATTGAGGCTTGAAAAAAAAAAACTTACCAGAAGCAACCCCCACATTTTTGATTGAGCACTCCTTAAAGAACTGAACTGCGTCGGGAACTCTCTGAGGATAAACGCAGACAGCTGCAACTCGTTTCCAGTGTAGATCATTCATCCACTTATGAGTAGCAAAGCTGGATAAAGGGTGAGAGGCCTAAGTGATGTAGATTTAAAGATGCAGCAATTAGTCAGAATAATACCTATCTCTATTTTGATGGTCGCAGTTAAAAAATACCAATCATGGAATGCGCTGTTGCAAGCTCTACTCATGTTTCAATTATTTAGAAGAAAACAATCCAAAAGTTTCTGCAGGAATTTTTTTCTCCCATACTAAACAAATTACACAAAATTGCAAAGCAACTTTTGGATTCATTTTCCACAGCTGGATTTGCAGTATTGCCGCCCTTAGCTCCCATAAGTGATGATCCTTGAATTCTGGGAAGAGAAAACAAAAGTCATCTTTTAAAATCTGCCGCTGTGTTTCCGTAATTGGCCATCTCCAAAAATCTGCTGCCATGAGCCGCATTCCTTGTGGTCCCTTTTAAATACAGCTCAATCTTTCTCCTTGAAAAAATGAAATGTAACCAGAAATTTTGAGATGCTGCATTGAGATATGCATGTTTTAGATAGCCATTAATTTTCAGGTGATTGTCTGACTACAATGGAATATTTAAGAAAGAACTTGTTTCTTTAAGAGGTGGGTTGGGTTTTGAGATTGGAGTAGGGTAGCTGACTCAGGATAAATTTTTTACCCTAAGAAAATTGCCCAAATAACATTTTGAATTTTTAAAATCCGGGCGACAAAACTGGAATGATGATATAAACGCTCTAATTTATTAATTAATATTTCCTTATTAAAATTTTAAGGTAAGCAAACTAAAGTTTTAATCAAGAAGTTTTGTAAGCTTACACTTAAATTCAAAATTTAATCCTTCTATCATGCGTTGTATTTATGTGTTAAAATTTAAAAAAAATTAATTTTAAAATTACATAAACAGCCAGAGCATTCATATCAACATTTCAGAGATATAATGTAGATTTTGAGCATCCTACATGTTCATATGTGCAGCAATTTTGTTTATTTATCTGTGACGGCTATTATAGATGAATGCCTGAGCAGATCAAATAACATAAATATTGTATCTCTCTTGAGCACAATTTTGAACCATTATGTCATGAGATTTATGATAAACTTTTCATAAAAATAGAAAAAGCTTAATGGCACAAATCCGTTAAGCTCATTTTTATAACTTCTACTTTCGAGTTAATGTGATCAATTTTACTCACTTTGCGGCACAGGTTCCTGACATTGACAGGAGTGTCATCTCCTGCTAAAGTTGTAAAATCTAGGCACTCTAGCGCAAGGATCAACCATGGTAATTCATTTTTTATGTGACTGGAGATGAGACGTAGTTCTCTCAGCCTCTGTTTCACACCAAAAGGAGACACGAAAGAGTACTTCAAAACCTCATGATCTGTAAAAGTTAGATCATTCTGTAAATCAGACACAGTTTATTTCTCATTCAGAAAGAATATCAAGACTAAATGCAAATTTGGGCAATTAATTGATTGATTTTGGTTCATAAAACAGTCTCAAGTTATAGAATGGGAGTTCAACGGTGTAACCCAGTTGAGAATATATGAGTAAGTAGAATGGTGAAATTGACCCAACTTTACCGTCCTGCGTTTGAAGGCATGAAGAAAATAGCATGAGTATCTTAGGTTTTTTAATTATTTTGCTGCAAGTTGCTCATAACCACCAACGGTACAACTTTTCCTGTTTTGGTGAAATTACCTCAAAGTAAAGCTACAATGTGAGTAGTGGTAAATGCATGTTCTTAAACTTAGCTCACTTCAATGTAAAGTTTGTTTATGTTTTTTTAATGCATTAAATACACTTTCAACAAATTGGAACTGGAGAATTCCAATTTTAGCCAAATGGAATAAGTTTACTACAAATCAGAGATATATTTTCAAAATAGAAATCGTTCATTGCACTTTTTAATACAACTATTGCTGTAATTCTCAAGAATATATTTACCTAGAACTGATGATGCTGGATTCCCTTCTTTTTGCGGTTGGCCTGAGACCTTCAGCTCTGAGTCTTTCATGATTTTATTATCTCAGCCAGAGTTCATACAGCTACCAGAATTTCAGCAGTTTGTGAGCAGTAGTTAGGAGCAGTCGTAGTGCAAGGATCTGAAGTTTGAAAGGAAAAAGTTATACAAATTTTCTCATTGGACAAACTGATAGATAGAAAGGAAATTACTTAAATAGTACTTAAAGAAAAGAAGAAAAAATTCCTCTTAACAAATAGCCGCCTGTCAACACTTTCCCTATTCTATCTATCGTTCTTGTCCCTATTGTGGTTTTTATCCTATGTTAGTGTCTCTACTTGTCTACAGCTTCTTTAAATTGTAAGTTAGGTCTTTACTTGTACAATGCTATTTCTTTGGAGAGTGAATTTCTGTTGTACATTGTGTCTTATGGAAATAAAGAATTAAAAAAAAAATTCATAAAAAATAAAAATAAAAAAAAATAAAACTTTCCCTACTTTTTCTAGCACTAATATTAAATTGTTTATTTTGTATAAAATCTTTCTTTCTTCAGTCAGTTTTGAATCCAATTCAGTTCAAAAGTCTCCTTTTCAGTTCGTTCACCCCTTCATCTTACTAATTATCACTCTGATTAGGATGACTTGATTGACAAGATTAGAGACAACTGAGGGGTCATCAACCAATGAGAATCAAGTGATTACTCTCCAGACGTCTGACGCAAGCTTACATATAAAAAAGCTGAGAATTAAACCTTTTGAACCATGGTTTTCTTCCATCTTTTGACCAACTGATTCATATTCCTCTTTCCCTGAGTCATCTACCACCTTCGACTCCCCGTGTTTCTCCCTCTTGAAATTGGTGATTTTTCATCTCTATAATTTTTTGCAACCTGTTCTCGACTTTTGATGCAAAGGATCAAAAAACTTCACCTCTAATATTATTTTGCTCTACCACACCCAAGCTCTCCCGCTTGCATTATTCATTTATTTTTGGTTGGACTCTTAATCGTTCACACAGTCTGTTGATGATTGCATAGCCAAGACAAACTCGCTGGAAACAAATGATAAAAGTTGAATTTTGTCAGCTGAAATCTAAGAGACTGAATTCAGAAGTCAATTAACTATGTTTAAATGCGAATGCACATATGTTTGTAAACTAATGTCTGGCTGACTTACTGCATTCCTCTGATAACAAATCTACCCCACAGTCTGTACTTAGTGCTGCTAGAACCTTCAGAAACTATGAGATAATTATTTATTTACTCTAAATAACAAAGTCTCCAGAATGAGTATCGTTGAGATGATGGGCATTCAGAAAATTCCTCATAAGGTGATTAGTCAAGGTTTCTGACATGGTCAAACTCAACTAGCATGCAACACATCGCGTCAATCATGCCAAAAATATCTTGACAAATATTGAATTTTTAGCCAAATACCTAAAGGACAATAGCCCCTGTACATGAGCCTTAAGAATCACTCTAAACTAAAAAATTAGCAATATTCAGAGAAATGAGGGTGGAATACTGTCTGGAAAAAGACCTCGTATTCGATACAAAAATTGATAAGTGTACCGAATGCAAGGTTACTATCCAAACAGTATTCTGCTTTCCTCTCTATGATTTTGCCAATCTATTGTTCAGTATGATTCTATGGGCTCATGCACAGGGGCAATGCTCCTGTTCTTGGCTGAATATTCAATATCTGCCAAGATTTCTGGCATTATTGGTATGATAAATTGCATGGGAGTTCGACTACGTCAGAGACCAAGACAAATACCCTGAAGATCATGGAAGCTTGCTTTACAGTGCTGTTATCCCTGTTATCACATGCTGTCTCCATTCTCGGCTAAGGTCTATGGAGCATAAGTAACTACCCATACGCAAGCTCTTGCGAACACTCGTTTACCGTAGAGAACAATCCCCTATCTCAGGAATCGGGATAAATGAGTAGACCAATTGTTTTTTTTTTTTTTTTTTAGTTGGTATGTTAACAACAATCTACAAAAAGCATTCAGTTGACTTTGGACAAGAAACCATTTATGGGTTCTTGAATACTTACAAAACTATGTTAATACTTACTATTGAGAAGTCACCGAACGGAACAAAATGATGATATGAGTACAATTATTATTACCATTTATGCACTAATGCACTACTACTGGATGAGGATGAAGACAGACAAGATATTGTGATAAAATGTTTTCAATTTCAATTCTAAACGTGCAGTCCTCTGAAGTGATAGGTGTTCTCGCAAGGAGTGATTAGGATTAGGACTAGTGATAAACACAGGTGTGATAACAGGTAATAACAAAACACTGCTGTCAGCTGATGAGCAAATAACAAAAACAACCGCAACTTCCGGTGTCGGCTTCGTTTCCGTTTCCGGTCGAGAGGACTTGGATCATGGCCATGAATAATCCATGACTTTAACTATCATTTCGTTTCTTTCTGCTGAATAGTATTGGTACAGCTTAGTACGGCTTGCTTTTAATCACGAAAATTTTATTTCAACTACGAAAACTGTCAAATTCGAGAGTCGCAGCGCCGAAAGCACCCACCGCCCTCACCACGCATTTCCGCTCCTCGGAGCATCGGCCATCCGCCATCGGCCATCTTGATTTGTTTATCACGACTTGTCTCAACGTGCCCACACTGCCCACGCGTTTGCTACATCGTTCATCGTTGCCTTCTTGCCTCGTGTTCCTGCACACTTCAAAATCAACGACTCAACATCCTTAGACTTTTGTAAGTTGCAATCAGAAGTGTTCCTGACTTAAGTTTTCAGATCAGGTATGTCAAAACTGTCTCTTGCCTCATGCCTATTTTGTCTAGAACTCTCCTCATGAAATGTCGTCAGATCACTTATTGACTAGTCATCGAATACATCGAATACTACCTCCTAAGAAGTTGAACCCAGTACACACTTTCTCATTGGCACTGGTTGCTGCGTAGTTGACTTGATATATGTACAATGGAAGACTTCCGCTCAGTGCGGATCCTGTGCATTTTGAGATTCTCTCATGGTGTTGCCGTTGTTGCAACTCCCAGCATTGATGCCAGAACTTATGTCAAATCAATTCTCTCCGCTTGCAGGCAATATTGTTGCTGCTATCCAATAAGCAGTAAGGACTATGCAACATCCTTGAAGTTGCTGCACGTTAGTCTGGAATTTTGCTGTGTTCAGATGTCCAGAAGGGTTCCATGTATGGGCCAGTCTAAAGTGTATAATTGCCAATCTACACATGATACTAACTGTAGCCGATCTTACAGTGTGTAGTCTTTATCTGAAATAGCCTTCTCAGGTGTTGAAAAGGTGCGTTGGAGAGTCCAATGTGCCTACTTACATCACCACTTAGCTAAGAATACCAGGGCTGGAGACAAAGAGCAAAGTCTCTTGAGCGATGGAGTCCAAGCCTCGGGGATGCTTGGCAGAGAGCAGCCGGCGTAGAATGGAAGGGAAGGGTCGAATAGTGCCGCACTACAGTCCGTCAGGCGGTACCTCTGTTCACGCATTTAAAATGCAGTATATCTTGAAAACAGCACATGGGATCTCTTTGGGCCTGTCAGAGCTTTTGATCAGAATGACTAGCTGAGCAACACATCAAAGTTTCATCAGATTTGACGGGGGGATTTCCCACAAGGATGGCGCGGGGTTCTTTTTTAATTTGAACACATCCTGCCAATAGGCATCATACCTCTTTTCCCGGTCTAGATTTTGTTCCATATGACCAAATGAAGCATGAACGGCCCACTCCTCATCTGCTCTGGTCTGGTTACTATTGTCCCTGACATTGGGGAGCCTCTTGAAGAAACCTGATTATGATTTCGTCTTGTAGTCCTGAGATGCAGCTGGTTGCAAAACATTGTTAAATACAAAATCTAACCATTTTTTAATTTGAGCCACAAGTTCCGTGTACTAATTCAGAATCGCTTCGTAAAAGTGACTCATGCTCCTCTCATTGATGTTGTGACGGCCTTGCAATTCTTCGATTGAATGATGGGCTGGCGGTCCAAGATACGAACTTGTTAGTGGCAAGTGATCGCTTTCATACCTCAGATTAATATCTGGAAATTTTGTTTCCTGCTGTAATTAAATTCTGAGAAATTTTTGCAAATGTGTTTCGTCAACAAGTTAAGCTCTCCTCTGAGGCGATGTAACATTGAATGGTTAGATTGAAACAGGATGTTAAAGTTTATTTATTTATTTTATTATTACACAACAAAATTACACTGAAAATCATATTTAAACTGGCAAATGTACAAAATGAATAGAATAGGACCCAGGATGGAACCCTGAGGTACTCCTGCTAAGTCATTGAGAAGTTCAAGGACGTACGACATAAATTCCAAATAAGGCATTGTAGGAGGGTATTTCAATGTTGATAGGATCTGTTCATTTGTATATATGATGGATCACTCTTACATTCTTCAGTGACAAATCCAACTTAAGCTGGATATTGCTCTATTACCCTATCGCGAGCAGCTTAAAGGCTTAGCCACCAAGTTTGCCCAGGAGATAACATCATGTGGATGTCAATGCTAGAAAAACTTGGAAAGGTCGGAATTTGTCAATCCGTAAGGTACTTCTGTGGAAATGTCCTCCTAAATTTCTGAATTTTCGTCGAAATTAAAGCACAGATTATTTCTAGTCAAAGTCAAAACACACAGCTGCATAGTAGTCACATATAGTTCACATAAGTAATAAGGAAGTAACTTAAAACATAAAATTAAAGGGTGTCATTAAAATATTTGTTGAGGCTAACAATATGCCTTGGTTCTAAGTGCAATTTTTACGGCATTCATAAATACTGAAGGATTTACTATTGTTTTTAGATGATATGGCAAGTGATTAAAATTTTTTGTACACATCACTTTTGGGCTTCCGTTATTACCCCCTTTGATGCAGATGTTATTACAATTTCTATTTTTATACCCTGCTATATCTCTGTTAAAAGTGAAAAGAGTCCTGTTATTGTTGACATACTTAAGAGATTCAGAAATTATACCCAACACTTGATCAGGTTATACGTTATGTTTTTCCTCGTCAGTTCGAGTCTAGTTAGGGCAAGCGGTAATACACTCTACCTTGAAATGTAGAGTGTCGTATGCAGTCACAGAGTTTGCGAATTAATTCTTCCGAAAAGTGCCTCCCCAAAACGTTTGTTGTCAATGCCGGCGCTTTGGTTCTCCTTAGAGAAATTTCTTGAGTCGTATCAAGAGTCTCTGATTGTTTCAGCAATAAAAGGAGCATAAACATCCAGGTGCAAGAAAGGTAAGTTCTGTACTGTAAGCATGGCACAGAGCCGTAACTCAATTTTTCGGGTCTCGAGCATTTTGCTAGTCAGCTGGCAATCCTTACTGGTATATGCTTCCTTGCCATCTTCAGTATCTGCTCGCTTCTGGTGTTCAGGTTTCTGAGAATTCAACTTTATGACGCTTTTTTGAGCGATCATGTTATCATTGCAAAGTTTACAGTGGGCTGTATCACCCCCTTTCTCTGATTTTGACAAAACTTTTTGAAGCCAGCCTTCAAAAAGTTTAAGATTTAATCGACTATTTTAAATTGTTTCAACTGCGGAGCTTTTTTTTTTTTGCCTTTTCTGGCATGTTCGGAACTATTATCTGATACCTTTTTATCGTTTGAAGGAGCTTTGGTTTCCTCATTTTGGTTCCCTGGTGGCTCCTCATTATTTTCATTCCTCTCATCAGGATGTGACACCTTACCACGGTTTGAAGGAACTTTAGTTTTCTTGTTCTGGTTTCCTGAAGGCTCTTCAACATTTTTATAGGTTGTTTCACAATCTGGCAATTTTTTCCTGTTCAAGAGTTGTTTGACTTCACCCAAAAAACAAACAAAGAAGAATTATTGCAGAGGAATGTTCGAAGAAATAGGGTCGGCCACTATCGACCTACTAACTGACGTTCCTCTTTTTTAACCTCACCTTATCATCTTAAAGTCGTTAACGTCATCCAACCTAACATAATTAACCGTCAAATTTTACTAGTTTGTTACATTACACTTGAACCATCGTTAAATACTGTATATTCCATCCTAAAAACAGTCATTAAGTCACTTTCCATCACTACATACAAACCAAAGCTACAAAGAGCATTCCAAGTATCAAACTCGTCAGGAATACCATTGATGGTTTTTCCATGCAGTCCAAGTACTGAACTGCAACCGAAGATAGGGGTCTCGCTGTGTCTATATTAGTAAGTGCATCTTGAAATGATTAAAAATTATTTTTTCAGCCCACTTTCCTTCATATTGGCACATAGAATGTTCCACTCAGGAGGTCGTAAAGAGCATTACATTAAGTGATAGTAAAAGCTGTCGCTGAATTCTTTAGTTTTCTGTGCAGGTCCCTTTCCACTCATCTTTCGAAATTTTTGAGAGAGAATCGTCTAGGAATACTGGTAACAGATCAAGAAAAGAAATCTATCAACATTTTGTGCCAATATGATAATCAGGTACCTTTCCTAGTTGAGAGCAACAAAATAGGACACATGTAATGCTGCAAAACTACGGTATCAAGTCTAGTCCGTTTGCCATCAATATGTCCTCAAATGTTTTAGAAAAACTCATGTTTTTTATGTTAAACAGTCACAGTGGTTTCAAGTTAGTTGCACGATTCTAACTTTTTAATTTTTTTCTTTCAGAACAGAAAATGGCAAAGAAAGCTAGAAACAAGAAACTCTACAAGCGGATGGTCCCTAAAATGATCAAGTTTGAAAATGAGAAGTTGAAGCAAGTTTTGGGGATGGTGCCAGTTCCAGAAGATACCAGATTTTCATTCAGGAAACACTTCCAAGAGCGTGACACCAAACCTGATGTCCAGATGACAGATCTCAGTGATATTTGTACAGGTAAGCAGGCTGGTTCTCATTTTTGCCACGTTTCCTTAATTTCTTCTTTCAGCAAACCTATGTGTGGGATCTAGAAAACCTGGAAAGTCAGAAAGATTACAGGGAAAGTCAGGAAAATTTGTTTGCCTCATTAAGGAAAATCAGCATAATTAAAAAGAAAATAATCTTAAACAAGGCTTCATTTGAAGGTCAGAGGATTCAAGAACTTGAAGTCAGAGAAAAGTAATAAAAGTAGGAGAAAATCAGGGAATCAAAAAATGAAGACATTATGAAAACCTTGGTTGGAAAATGCTAACACTTTTATTTTCCTACAGCCCTTCCCATGGGACAATTCTTATGGTTTGTCAAGTAAATTTTGACCTATCGGACTTGTCGTCTGTCCTCTCTCTCTCCCTCTCTCTCGCTCTCTCTGTCCCTGTCTAATCAATAAGGGACTCTTTCTGTTGCAGTAAGAAATGGACTTGAAGTTGTCAAAGAAATACGCGAGAAGAAGTTACCAAGGTTTCAACCAACTTCTACTGAGCCCTTAGAAGAAAAGACAGAGAAGAAAAAATACGATGTTAAGAAAAACCAGTTCCCTGTTTGGATGTCCACCAGGAAGCAGAAGAAAATAGTCAAGAAAAATAGGAAAATAAGGAAAATTAGAACCAACAGCTTGAAGCAGGTAGTTCAAAATAAAAAAGAATACATAAAACTGAAGAAACAAGCAAAAAGCCGCAGATCGTAAGATAAAATTAGTTATCCTTCTTTTTTTTATTATTATTATTGATTTTCTGTTTACGATATGCCCTACTTTGATATTACATTAAAAAAAAAAGTCAATATCTGGATACTTTGACATCCAAAGAAATGACACTCATATATTTTTCTCTTTTGTCCTAAGAAAAGAACTTGACTTGAGAGCTGGTCAGTTAAAATAAGAAGAAAATACAAACAAGATAATTAATCCTGAATTACTGATTCTAGAATATCTTGCTGACTCCCCTATTCCAATAATTTTTCATGCTCTTACTTTTTACCTTCTTGATTTTTGTCAAGTTAAAGGAACTACCTATGGTTAATGATGAGTTTAAAGTGCGTTCTATCTCATTATTAAATTAATGAAATTATTTATTTACTTTCGACAAATTTTTAACTACTTTCTGAAGTGGTTTATCAACATTTGAGTGTATTTACAGTTATTACATCCTTTTATTTATCTATTTTTTTTTTCATTCCAAATTTTTGCTTTACTGCGTTGTTGTGGGTTGCAACTTGCCGATTAATTCTTTGTCATTAAGTGCCAGAGCTTGACGTTTTGTCTTTTTTTTTTTTTTTCACTCCAAAGTCATGGAATTAGCAGTTTCAGTTGCTATTGGTCAAGGCTTGCAAAAATTTGGTAAATAAGTGCCTCAGTAATGCTACCATATTTATTAGCATTACTTTGTTTCTAGTTTAACTTGTTAAAAATTTGTAAGAGGAAATTATCAATTACAAAACCATATTTTGAGAGCTACTCAATGTAACACATTTATTTACTGCAAGATATTGCTGAACCTAGATCTTTAATAGACTCATGTAATTGGTTCCTGTTTCTAATGCAGATTGTACAAGGGACTAGAGTCCGGTTGTATTGTTGAACCTCTTGCAGTGTGCATTTAATACAGTGATTTTCGTGAATTCTGCAACTCCTTACATATTTGTTTCGTTGATCTGTGAGTTTTTTATCTCGCTTGAAGTATTGGAAACGAATAATGAAAGATCCACACTGAGTTGTGTTTCTCAATATTGTTTTATTGTACGATCAACTTCAAAGCATCAGGGGATGAATTAACATAAGAGGGGCAAAACATTCCAACAGGGTTGGTACTTCCATAGGCTTGTCTGGTGGATAAGACGAGAGTAAGGGCACAAATCATGCCCTTTTTTTGTTAAGTCCTGCCTCTAAACAGGACTCGAGTTTCTTCAATGTTTTCTCATATTTGTTTCCTTCCCTTAAATCTAAAAACTTCAATTTACGAAGTGTTGGGGATTGCATCTGATTTACTAAATCTTATCAGATTACATTTTCCATTTAAATCTTACCATAAATGAGCGGTTATCAATGGACCATCACACAAGGTACAAATTTAAGCATTCTGATCCATGCTTGTCAACCAGAATTTCACGTAGAGCATGATTCTAACATCTAAAATTACCACAATTAATTCTTAAGTAAGGTATTAAAGTTTTTGTTTTACATTGGTTACGGGAGATTTGAGTAGCTGGGTCTTAAGAAACGCAATACAGAGTCAAATCGTGGCTTACAACGGACTCGGCGGGCTTCTTTAATCGAGCATTGTTCCTTTATCACCCTATATTCTTCTAAAGGTAAACAATTTGCTATAGCTGAGCCAAAGCGTTAAGTTTGAGGTTGCCATATTTTCACATCGTGGTGACTGCCACGGTAGCGCTTCGTGTGCAATTTGACTCTCGTAGACCATTGAGTTTTCACGAGTGGGAGGTTTGAATTCAAGCATCAAGAAACATTAAATATCTTAGTAAGGAGTTAATTTCAGTAATTTTTGTCGTGCAAATCGGGTTCTACATGAAATTTTGGTTAAGAAATTTGTATCAGAATGCTTGACTCCTTACCTTGTCCAGTGGTCCATTGCCTCAATTTCGAAGGACATGAGTTTGTATATATGTATTTTACTTCCAAATAAATTTCTTTATTTTTTTCCATGAATTCTAAACTTCCAAGTGCTCTTATCGACTTTCTCTTTAGGAAGGTTTCAATCTCCTTCACCGAAAGAAGAGATTCCTTTTCCTTTATTTACCATGTGTTTTCCGTGGACTTAAATGTTACCGGTCATTTTACGTTGACACTTTAATTCTGCTCCTCTATGACTGAAAATTAAATTTAATTTAATTTTACATTGTGATCAGAGCCTGTAACAGTTCGTTACTTGCCAAACAGTACTTAGAAGAGGCTAATGTGGGACATTCCTTGCCTCTGTTTTCGGTCCTATCATAGCTGTATTTGCAGAGTACAAAAGTTGACAAGATTACGTGACTTAACATACATCAATAATCAAGCATCAATTTGGGGGACCAATTAATAAATAATAACAATTAACACACAAAATCAATTTGAAAAGTAAACTTAAAAATTCAGCAACATTCTAAAAGCGGCTAACTCGGGTTTCATTAACAACTATCCAAAAAATTCTGAGTAACAGAGCTCAGCTTAAGCACTTAGGACAAACCTGCATGTCATGATGAAGCAACTGATCTTTTGATTTGATCAACCTCTTTTACACAAGCCTGATCAAAACAACGCTCAGTGACTTTTCGAGAAACACGCCTTCGTGAAAGAAAGGAAAATTCCTAAGGTGGATCTTCAACTTTGGGGCTTTCCATCCTGAGTACGAATTAATCTAAATCTTTCGGTGGAATATTTTGAAAGAAACCACATTTTAGACTCTAGGTCACTCTTCAATGAATGTTCTTGCCGGAGCTCACCCTTCAAATTCCTAAAATGAAGTCAGTAGTCCTGTTTCAAATTAAACATTGATACAGATACAACGAAATCGGGCAACGGTTTTTTAAATCGACTTTATTGCAATGAGATTGAAATAAGCTGCAATTTTTCATCGCATTGTGAATGACCTACTCCTCTGGCACACGGAACTCCTTTTGTTGATAGTTTAAAATCAACATCATCTTGGCACCTTGTGGAGCATTACCAGCGATGCCATCAACGGAAGTAACTCACATTGCAATAAATTGCAATCAGGTACATGATAGAATTATTGCTACTGCTTCAGAGTGTCATATATGTTGCATATCTACCAATTGAAGTAACACTTTTGAATGCAGATTTTACTGCAATGGAATTGTAATAAGTTACAATTTTTCATTGCATTGCAAACTGCCCGTCTCTTTGACACATGGAACTCCTTTTGTTGATTGTTCAAAATCGGCATTTATCGATCAAACGGTAACAAAATACTGCAATTTTATGGTTAACAATTGCATGTTAATTGCACTAAATAGCAATTTTATTTTAATATTTGCATCGCACCGTGCTCTTCTGGAAGAACTGAAGGGAGAGTCTTGTTTCATGATACTGCGTCATTGTTCGGCGAGAACTGTTGGGTTAGTCTGGCCACACGCCAGTGATCCGGTGAGCGGCTGGGTTCAAGTCGCACGACTCCAATTTGTCCTCAGCACTGGGGATCTAGTGAATGAAAGGGGGTGATGGGTAACCGGGTGGATGATAGCGGTAACTGGAGTGGGGGGGGGGGGGCGGAGCACATCCAGGAACCATACATAGTTCTTTGACAGAGGCCTTTGCTAAAAGGGATGGAAAAATTGTTTTTTTTTTTTTTACCGCAATACTGCATTGAGTGTCGAGTTCGTTTCCGCCCCGTAGTATACGTGAAAGCACGGATTATGGAGAAACGCACTGCAGGGTTTTGAGTTAGCCTTCTGGTGAAAAAGTCAGGCCAAAAAATAATTTGACGTGATATTTTTCGAAGGTCCTCAATGACAGTACGCTTTTGGAAGATGTGAATTTTAATACCGCGTCGAGTGTTGAGTTTGTCTCCGCTCCGTGATGAAAGTGAAAGCACAGATTATGGAAAAACGCACTGCAGGTTTTTGGGTTAGCCTCCTGGTAATAAAGTTAGACAAAAAAGTAATTTGACGTGATTTTTTTCGGAGGTCCTCAATGAAAGTACGCTTTTTTAATGTTTTTTTTTTTTTTTTTTTTTTTTTTTTTTTTTAAATTAAGTTATTTTATTACGGTTATTTACAGGGAGGAACTATGGTGGACAGGCCATAGCCCGAAGGCCTTTGATACATACTAAAATGAAACCTATCTGTTTTATTTACATTATTCTTATTTGTTTCCCCCCTTGTGTTTAATTCCCTTTATAGAGGTTCTTAATTATAATGTGGGTCGTGAAGTCTCCTCTTACTTCAGATTGTACTATGTTTTCTTGATCGCCTCGGCATCACCATTGATTGGTATGGAAAAATTGGTCGTCGAATGTCCATTTGGATACCCTCACGCAAGACTTGAAACCTATCGAGGGCACGCATTGACGGTCTTTGCTCTTCAGTACCTTGAAAACAGCCGCATCAGTGGTGACTTGGTTATTTCGAACGCAGGGAGTATTGTCAAGCAATGCTGTTAAAAGTCCCGGCGCGCCTATCGCGCTCACTCAGTTGGCATACAGCGGAGCGATTATTGAAATGATATCGACTCTTTGTCGCCGCTTTGTCGTGTCGCGTCATCGACTAAGCATATGCTTAGTCGATGGCGCGACACGACAAAGCGGCGACATACAGTCGATAGCATTTCAATAATCGCCCCGCTGGCCAGGCTGCACTCAGATGACATGGCTCCGGCGCGAAATTTCCTCTGAGCGAATATCACGGTGGGAGCGGAAATGAAACACGCAAACGTAAAATTCTGCGTTGCCTCTATGTGGACTTGTTCCCGAGTCGCGATGGTAGAAGACGAGTACTCTACTACTTTGCCATACAACTGTCTAGTCCAGGCGCCTGGCAGCTAAAAATGAGGCTACCTGGAATTTCGGGTACACAGCTATTTTTTGGCTTACTTCATGTTTTTTGGGTCGCTGAATCCGAATCTGAAGTTTCCTACCGCGTATCTGGTGAGCATTTTCCGCCATTTTGTAAAAATGGCTTAAAAAGGCATTTTTTTTAATATAGCGGCTACGCATGAGAAAAAGTCCCGGATTTAGTTAATGTTTTGAATAGCTGACATAATTTTGAAGAAAATGGTGTATACATATGCTAGGTTTTCTTAAAAATTGAGGAAGATACAGAATCTTGAACATCGCGCCCTTCCACGTTTTCGCGGCGCACCCGTCAACGCGCGATCCGGCTCGCCGCGGTCAGCCAAGTTCCGAAGCGTTCCACAGTTCCGAGATCCGAGATACCTCAATTTTTGAGCAAACCTAGCATATTTATACACCATTTTCTTCCAAATTATGTCAGCTATTCAAAACATTAACTAAATCCGGGACTTTTTCTCATGCGTAGCCGCTATATTAAAAAAAACCGCCAAAAAAGGCCTTTTTAGGCCGTTTTTTCAGAATGGCGGAAAATGCTCACCAGATACGCGGTAGGAAACTTCAGATTCGGATTCAGCGACCCAAAAAACATAAAGTAAGCCAAAAAAATCGCTGTGTACCTAAAATTCCAGGTAGACTTACCAGGCGACTGGACTAGTCCTACAAATTCGGTTCGAATCCACGCTCTTTGGGGGAACTCTATTAATTCGTCGCGTGTCTTCCGTCGTTAGCCGTCCTATCCGGAGCAGGAGTGATATTTGCGCCGGTCATTCGCCCAGAGTAAATAATTGATTTTTAACAGTGAAGACGTGAAACCCAACGATTCATTATCGATCGATCGATCAATCATGAATTTTGTGATCAGTAAGTTAGTTGTAATCAACTCAAATACTAACCACCTAGTGGTCACTATACGAATGCAAGTTTAACTGCCTATATGAGGGGTAGCCCCTATACCCCCTTAGCAGATGTCGTGCGCATCTAATCGCCATTAAACTTGAAGAAAACGATTAATACAAAAAACTTCAATAAAGTAATCTTAAAGAGTTTCTCATTGACGGCGAACACTATGATATTGGTGAGTGTATGTAGAAATGACCAGTATAATGAGCTAAGTGATCATCACCTATGATACCTACTGAACTGCATATTTCAGTTTTATTATCTCAAGAACTATGTTTTTATCTCTATCTCTGTCATTACTATAGTATTAGGAGGAGTTTAAATCATGAATTATTTTTACTAGCATTTTCTGTGTGCAAATAACAAATTAATCATCTATGCATCTATCGAGGACACCTACTATCTTCGCATCCCAGTACCTGAACAACAGCTGTATCAGTGGCGACTTCTCAATTTCGAACACAGGGACTCGATCCTCTGCCTTCGAAATTGTCACAATGTCCAAAGGAAATGTCAATTGCACTTTCTTTTATGAAATGTAATAACCTTGTCACGTTTTTTTAAATAAGTTCGAGCCATTTTGCAAAAGCTATTGCATCATTCGTCATGCGTTTTTGAATTTGAGTACCGCATTGAGTGTCGAGTTCGTTTCCGCCCCGTAGTATACGTGAAAGCACGGATTATGGAGAAACGTACTGCAGGTTTTTGGGTCAGCCTTCTGGTAAAAAAGTCGAGCCAAAAAATAATTTGACGTGATATTTTTCGGAGGTCCTCAATGACAGTACGCTTTTTGAAGATGTGAATTTTAATACCGCGTCGAGTGTTGAGTTTGTCTCCGCTCCGTGATGAAAGTGAAAGCACAGATTCTGGAAATACGCACTGCAAGTTTTTGGGTTAGCCTCCTGGTAATAAAGTTAGACAAAAAAATAATTCGTCGTGATTTTTTTCGGAGGTCCTCAATGACAGTACGCTTTTTGAAGATGTGAATTTTAATACCGCGTCGAGTGTTGAGTTTGTCTCCGCTCCGTGATGAAAGTGAAAGCACAGATTATGGAAATACGCACTGCAAGTTTTTGGGTTAGCCTCCTGGTAATAAAGTTAGAAAAAAAAATAATTTGACGTGATTTTTTTCGGAGGTCCTCAATGACAGTACGCTTTTTGAAGATGTGAATTTTAATACCGCGTCGAGTGTTGAGTTTGTCTCCGCTCCGTGATGAAAGTGAAAGCACAGTTTATAGAAATACGCACTGCAAGTTTTTGGGTTAGCCTCCTGGTAATAAAGTTAGACAAAAAAATAATTTGACGTGATTTTTTTCGGAGGTCCTCAATGAAAGGACGCTTTTTTAATATGTGAGATTGAATACTGCGTTGAGTGTCGAGTTCGTCTCCGCTCTCTGATGCATGGACTCATTTTTAATTAAGGACTTGAAGGTACCTTCCAATATGTATGAAGAGGTGCATTTGAATAATGCGTTGAGCGTTGAGTTCTCCTCCTCTCCGCGAAGAAAGCACTGATTATGATGTAGATAAAATATTTTAAGTCATCGTAATGTGTTGTTTGTAGCAAAATCTAGTCAAATAGTACTACTACGCAAAATAATATAAATACCGTTCATTATTCCAAAAGGAAGTATTTGGAGTAGCTTTTACGTAACAAAAGTCAGAAATAAATATTGTGAGGAATTGAATGTGATATTGCTCAGATCCCGAATGATTGTAGGTGGGCTGGAGTGTGTTTGTCGGGCTCTGCAAATCGAAGTTTTAGTGCATGCACCATTACGGTCGCAGTCCCCAAAAAAAAAAAAAAAAAAAAAAAAAAATTAAAGCGCCAGCAGTAAGTGCGCTTATATTTTCTTAAACGCAATGCACTCTCAATGCTTCTCTTTGAGACTATCAACACATCTGTAAACAAAGGAAAGAAAATACTTGTATTTAATTTTTTATTTTCTATAATTTTAAATGACAATAATCCATGCAGAGTGTGCAAAAACTGCAAGGCATTGACACGTTGAAAAACGCTAACCCCGCAAGTTTGACAAATCGCGTCAAACTCAATGTGGCTGGCGCGGAACGCCTAGTAGCGCCTACAAGACTATAAGGATACTTCATGCATTGCGCGAATATCAAGGTGCGCGCTCGCGCTTTAATCGTTGAAAACATCTCTGTGTTGGACTCACCGTAGTGGATTCCATTTCTGACGAGAGATCGAATTTTGTCGGCTCTTTCACATGGAGGTGCAGCATTCATCGATAAGCCAAACTGCACCACCGGCCAATCAGAAGCGTTGAGCCGCACCTAAGTGCGGTCGAGACTCGTTCTTAGTGTATTTGAGTACGGTTGAAGGACCAACAAAATTCGGCCTCAGTGCACACAGCGAGCTTGCTATCATGGGATCGAAAGGATCTCGGACATTTTGCACCTCTAGACTTATTATGCCAGTAACATGTGTGATTGACATAAATCTGCATGTCTGAAGGGGCATTGTACATAAAGGCTTAAATATTTTAGCCAACGTGCTCTCGAAATCGGTTTAGTTCCAAAGTTCTCGTTACAGTGGAGAACATCTCATGCGAGCAAAGTTTCTCTCGAAGAATTTTGCTCGGTGTCAAACAGGGCCGGATTTACCAACTTGCCGCCCATGGGCCGCCTGTATTTTGCCGCCCCCTTATCATTCATTTTGAAACATCAATAAAAACCATAGAGTACATAGAGTCGTAATGTAATTGGGAGAGCTGGCGCCACTTTTAAGCATTTTCCATGTCCCGACTTCCGAGACTCCTGTGTGACGCCGGGTCACTTTTTCGATACATAATCGATTGTTTGCGATACACGGGTACCCGGCCATCCGATGACAACAACAACAACAACAACAACAACAACAAAGGAGATAGGAATTACCACGTATTCCACACCGCCATTTTGGATCGAAAATGTATCGAAAAAGCGACCCGAACTCGGCGCACACCGGGTTCGGAATTCGTCGAGCAGAACATGGCGCCAGCTCTCCCATTTACATTACGACTCTATGTACTCTATGATAAAAACCATTAAGTGAACGTGTCAAAGGGAGAGGGGTGCTTTAGACGCGTTCATTCTTGTTTGACACATTATTTGCGAAAACCCTGTCGACCTTACTAGCAAAAGTTCACAAAACTTCGCGCAAAAGTTAAGTTCCGCAATTCCGCATACCTATCTCGGTGTGAAGAAGGCCTTCCATTTGAAGAAATGAACGAAAAAAATTAAGAAAGAACAAACATGGATGTGATTTAATAATTTCAACTTCCGCCGCCGCGCCGGGCTGACCGCAATGAGTTTGGCGCAATTCGTGAAGAATTCCTACAGTCTTGTAGGCGCTTTGCGTTACACGCCGACCGCACTGTGTTTGACGCAATGCGTGAAGTATTCATGCAATCTTGTAGGCTCTATGCGTTTCACGTTGACCGCTCTGTGTTTGACGCATAGCGTGAAGTATTCATGCAATCTTGTAGGCGCTGATATGTGTTACATGCCTATACCGCCGCGCCGAGGGTTTCTTTTTTTTCATCTGAAGTCCTCGTCATCATTGCTCTCTGCGCCGCGCCGTTCCAGGCTAAAGTGCGTGTTTGGTTTCTCTCTTAACTCGACTAATTAAAGAAAGACGACAAAATTAGAAATTACTATACGCTCAGGAAATGAGAGATTTTGTCACCTTTTCTCGTCTGCAGTAAAAACCATTAAGTGAACGTGTCAAAGGGAGAGGGGTGCTTTAGACGCGTTCATTCTTGTTTGACACATTATTTGCGAAAACCCTGTCGACCTTACTACAAGAAACAAAACTTCAGCGTGGGATCCGCAATTCCGCATACCTATCTCGTCGTGAAGAAGGCCTTCCATTTGAAGAAATGAACGAAAAAAATTAAGAAAGAACAAACATGGATGTGATTTAATAATTTCAACTTCCGCCGCCGCGCCGCGCTGACCGCAATGAGTTTGGCGCAATTCGTGAAGAATTCCTACAGTCTTGTAGGCGCTTTGCGTTACACGCCGACCGCACTGTGTTTGACGTAATGCGTGAAGTATTCATGCAATCTTGTAGGCGCTATGCGTTTCACGTTGACCGCTCTGTGTTTGACGCATTGCGTGAAGTATTCATGCAGTCTTGTAGGCGCTGATATGTGTTACATGCCGACCGCCGCGCCGAGGGTTTCTTTTTTTTCATCTGAAGTCCTCGTCATCATTGCTCTCTGCGCCGCGCCGTTCCAGGCTAAAGTACGTGTTTGGTTTCTCTCTTAACTCGACTAATTAAAGAAAGACGACAAAATTAGAAATTACTATACGCTCAGGAAATGAGAGATTTTGTCACCTTTTCTCGTCTGTAATTTTTTTTCTGAACCCGATTTTTTTATACCTATATTTAAAAAAATTACAACATTTGCCGCCATGGGCCGCGGCCCATGTGGCCATCCCCTAGATTCGGCCCTGGTGTCAAAACAAATGACTCGTGCGCACAAACCCGCTCGTAGTCAAGAGAGGTTCCGGTTCCCATCTCTGTTCTAGAGAAGTTTTCTAAACCTCTTTAGCCTGGCCTCAGATGCTGCTTTTTGATACATCCGTTTCCGAAACCTAATCGTGACACTTTGCGCAATAAGTAAGCATTTAATCTACGAGGTTCAAGGAAAAGCGTAACCTTGTGTTCACATAATTTCTAATTGTTGATTATAATATCAACTGTAGGATGTGACATTTACATTGGCTTTTCATCGACCAAACTACAGAAGAATTAGTTGCCCCTTAAAAACTTGTTAAAATCAGGATTGACAAGTAAACACTGGAAAAAAACCACATTGGATCTAGAGTCCAGACTCTTAAAAACATCGACATGAAAAAATACTCTTGATTCAATCAGATTTAAGAACTAGAAATTTCAAATGGCCATCCCCCTCATGGCCAGTGGTGCGTTACTTTTGAATAACCCTGTATATCGCAATTTTTAATGCATTTATTGCCACCGATATAATCTCGATAACCAACCGATAAAATCGCTATTCATCGCGATCACTGGTAAGTAGCAGTGATCAGTAAGTGGGAGATCAAATGGAGCCACCCACCGTCAGTTGTGCTGAACTTCGGACGTCTCTAGGTTGGGTCACTCTAACGATAAAATAGGGTCCAGCCCTACTTACTAAACTTAACTGGACTTCTCGTAAATTGAAGAACAATACGCGTAAAACTTACTTCTATCACACACACTAGCGCATAGTATCACCTTAGCGCATGATGCTTTACGCGGCGCCCCAGCGCCTATGAATCGGCTCCGCTGTGACCCCCTCCCCCCTCCCAATGGGTCGAATGTGTGATTTTCTCATTCACAATAGGCCTCTAGGTATCATCGTAAGTTAAGAGCAAGTTATTTGCATTTTGGCGCATTTTACAGCCGACAAACGAAATACCGCGGATCGGCCCATTTTCGCCCCATTTAAATCAATGTAATTTTTTGGGAGATTTTCAGCCTCAAGTCGGCACGTGTTAATATTATCGGAGAACGAAAATATTTGGCAGGTATCATATTTGGATGGTAAGGAACAAATTTAGGAGGAGTCACGGTTCATTTTCCGAAGTTGCCCAGTTTGGACCACCCTAACGGGGACGCGCGCGCAATCAACATCTTTTGCCCCCTCAACTTCCTCTTCTGCCCTCACTTTGTCGTCGCCTTCTTCTTCTTTTAATAAGCTATTCCAGCCTTCTTGGTCAGCTACATGTTCAACACATTTTGAAGCATAAGACGAATTTCGACTTATGATTGGGACTCCCGTAGCTTAGCTCTTATCTCTACGGTCTTTCAGTGCTGAGCCCTACAACGCTAGACGTCAGCCGACAACTGCGCTCCACTAAACGCTAGTTGAAGGGCTCATTTTTAGCGTTAATGCTGTTTTCTCTGTATAAATTATCCGCGTTGCTCCTTATTTTTCTACTGCTACTTCTTCCAGGTAAGGTCCTTTTTTCCAGCTTGAGTAAGATTACTGTGCGTCTCCAAACGCGTCGGCACCCAATTAAATTATGACCTGAAGTGACAAGCATCAGGAATATCTAATGATAGTATCTACCAAGGAGAATAATGCGATAAATCAGGTCTGTGGCATACTGCGTTGAGTGTTGAGTTCGTCTCCGCTCCGTGATGACAGCACAGACTGAGCAAAAATGCAGGTATTCGGGTAGAAGTTCAACGGAAGGATGGTTATGAAGAACGTAATTTGGTGTAATGCTCAGATTCCGAATGGCGTGTACAGCTTGACGAATACGTGAATTCAACACGTGACAAGCATGAGGAATAACTAATGATACTGTTAACCAAGGAAAATATTGCGATAAATCAGGTCTGTGCCATACCGCGTTGAGTGTTGAGTTCGTCTCCGCTCCGTGATGAAATCGCAGACTAAGCAAAAATACATGTATTCGGATAAAAATTCAGCGGAAGGATGGTTATGAAGAAGGCAATTTGGTGTAATGCTCAAATTCCAAATGGCGTGTACAGCTTAACAAATACGTGAATTCAACACGTCACATGTATCAGGAATATCTGATGATAGTATCGAACAAGGAAAAAAACGCAATAAAGCAGGTATGTGGCATACCGCGTTGAGTGTTGAGTTCTTCTCCGCTCCTCTGATGAAATCGCAGACTAAGCAAAAATACAGGTATTCGGGTAAAAATTCAACGAAAGGATGGTTATGAAGAAGGTAATTTGGTGTAATGCTCAGATTCCGAATGACGTATACAGCTTAACGAATACGTGATTTCAACACGTGACAAGCATGAGGAATAACTAATGATACTGTCAACCAAGGAAAATATTGCGATAAATCAGGTCTGTGGTACACCGCGTTGAGTGTTGAGTTCGTCTCCGCTCCGTGATGAAATCGCAGACTGAGCAAAAATACAGGTATTCGGGTAAAAATTCAACGAATAGATGGTTATGAAGAACGTAATTTATTGTAATGCTCAGATTCCGAATGGCGGGTACCTAGAGCTTAACGAATACGTGAATTCAACACCGCGTTGAGTGTCAAGTTCAGGCGAAAAGAGAATTCTGAAGAATCAAATATGATATCTGCCAAATCCGCCATGGTCATTCGGTGAGAAATTCCTCGTTGAGTGTGCGGTTTGCCGCCACTATGTAAAAGAAAGCACTAATTGCAGTGTATAAAATGCACTTTTATTTCAATAATTTGGAGTGAAGAAAAGTGTCAAAGTAATAATTATGACGTTGACACTCGTCTCTTTGGATAGTATCAAACTCAGTAGTAAACCCATGAAGAATTTAGCAAGGTTCGGCAAGACACTTTCTTCTTGGTCCCATATCTCAGAGCAGCCTACGGTTTGGGTCGATCTGACACGAAACCTGGTTGAGCAATCATGTTCCTTAGATTGGTCCTAACCCCCCCCCCCCCCCAAAAAAAAAAAAAAAAAAAAATTAATACGAGAGTGACATCAAAAGCGGGAAGTTTTATCCGTGTGCGAAACCCAAACCGCCAATATTCTGGATAGACGCTTCTAGTCTCTAAGTGTTCGTGGAACACTCCAAAGCTTTTTGGGGCCCAAGACCCATTCAACCGTAATGGACCGCCGAAGCTCTCGGGAAGCTCCAAGCGCACGGCGAGCCGCGGCCCAAGCGGCTGGTGAGAAACTGGACGCTGGACGAGGGATGCGCCGCGGCGCGAGACGGGGATGACGGGGCGGAAGTTGCTCGCTGTGATGGAAGCCAAGTTCGGGGAGCATCAGTCGCGTCATGTCTTTCCTCGCGAGTTCCCGCGAGCTGGATCCACCCTTGCCGAACAAGGTAAGTTCGTCTCAACCCCCTTTCGCTCCGCCGAGGTTTCATAGTATGCGATAATTTCCACTAGTCCAACCCAGTAATTCACACAACCCGTCTATTCCCTACCAAACAACTTGTCCTGATAGTTCACTTGGTATGTTCTCCATGGCTCAGTCAATTATTTTCTTACTAGTCGCTATGTTGAGCCTCTTAGCGTGAAGCTGGTGTAGGGGACTCTTACCTTACTATCTACCCACCCAACTCTCTAAAAACCTTAAAAAATCCTACTATACATTCCTATTCTTTTCTTTAAACCTCTCGTATCATTAATATAACCCCCTCTGTCTATAGATGGCTGTAGATTCCTATCTAAACAATACAAAGGAATAGAAGCCACAAAACTCAAAAAAAAAAAAAAAAAAAAAAGTATGCGATGCCCTAGGCACGGAATTCGTCGTCTCCCAGGCAGAAGAACGTAACCACATTCCAGCAAAATGCTGTTTCACTCGAACTTGATAAATTTTTACGCGACAACTATCGGTCATTTCCAACTGAGAAAGGCGATTATTCCTCTGACCACATGCCAAAATCGGCAAAATTTGTTTTCCCGATACTTCACCGTCGTATTCTTGTGTAAGATACACTTGTTTGAGTGAATTTTGTACCCTCAAAACGGAGTTTTTTCCCGCTGCCTGGGAGCCGATTAATAAAGCACGCGGAGAAAAATCTATGGTTTTATAATCCAATTAGTGGCTCATATGGAACGCCGCACTAATAGTGGTGATGAACAAATGGTTCCCGCGGTCTGTGAACTATACTCAGGTATATTCACCGTCAGCAAGGTGCATTATGCTATTATTTGCCTTTATCACTATTAGTGGTGTTTCATATGACTCGCAACTTGGTTTATAAGCCCTAGATTCTTCTTAGTGCACCTCTTGCTTCATTTAAATTTCATAAAGAATACGATGGACTTGCGAAAACTTTCCTGATTCCACTCTTCCAAAGAATGAAGTTTTTTGTATGTAGCCTACATATTCTTGCTCATCTAAAAATGAAGTTTACTGATATGAAATTGAGCACTAAATCAATGGTGACATATGTTACTCAAGTGCTTATCGCGTGGTGATTTTTGCTCTGCAGGATTTCCTAAATAGTATGCCGAACCGCTCTTTCCTGACACGCGTTCCGAGTCTGATTCCGTTTCGTCGCGCCCACACCGACCTCACAGTCGACACCATCGAATCGCGATTGGAAGTAAGTATTCATTTTTGCCTGATCTCACCTTGTCCCGCGCGATACGATCTGTTCGATTCGAAACATATCGACCCGAACAGTTGAAAACACTATTGCAGGATGTCGCACAAATATTTTCTGCGTGTGCCTACCATTTGAGAGCCATCACAATTAGTTACTGAACCAAAAGAAACTCAGCTCAAATAGATGTACTTCATCGGTAATAAGCATGAGAATTGTTCTAACCTTAGGAAATTTCAAAATACAATTTCACGCGTTGTTTTTGCAGGTAAAAACTGTTTTTTGATTTCGAAGACTGTTGGTTTTCCATGAATATTAACAGTTTCCCCTTTTTTCTAGTAGCAATAATCCGTTCGCGGGAGTTCTGAGAGTGGTTCGTTTGGGCTGGAATTTTGCAGGATTTTCTTCTGGTGTAGTAGCACCTATCTGAAACCGGGCAGCTAAGCCTCTCCGATTTTATTTTTCCCCAATTTTTTTCATTAGGTGTGACCTCTACAAGAAGTAATCCTTATTGAACGAACACGAGGATAAGAATGAAAGCCGATTGATTAACGCATTGAAACTGCACTCTATCGAATCCCTCGACCCAGCCTCGTCTTCATGTCGGTTAGTTAGCAGCCCTCGCTAGCTGCTGTTTACGCGCGACTAGTACATTGACCTAAATATTTATAATTCGCCCCTTCAGTCAAGCGATTCAACTGTGGGACACTCCGTATCAAGCAGCACAGAGCTGCCCTCTGTGAGTTACGAATATATAAACGCAACGCAGTCCCACCAGCAACTGATCGGTGCCGTTTTTCTCTTCCTTGCAGAAAAAAGGCCGGTGGGACTTGAAGAGATCGAACTATTGTGAGAAGCTTGCCCGCTCTGCTTTTTTCCGCTCGCTGAATCTCGAGTCGTCCCACCAAGTGGAGAGCCAAGAGAGCTTCAATGAAGGCGACTACTGTCTCCTCGTCGACAGTCCGTTTCGGATCCTCAGGGTAAGGCTGTGTGTGCCCTCTGTCCGTTGTCCTCTGCACGCTTTTTGTGTTTCTCGCACCAATCTATGAAAAAAGCTCTAATTCCACCGATTTTTCTTTCTCAATTCTTTTTGTCACCTGTGAAAAATTCCGTTTCACCGGTTCTTCATTTAAACATTTGAAAACAGTAATTTCGATTTCTTCTCGAGGTCTGTAGATATATTTACCTAATAACTCAACAAATCTGAGCGGTTGATGCGTGTAGAAAATCTAGATATTAATCGCAAGCTCATATTCTAGATCATAGTATCGTAGACCCTGAGTGGCTGACATTGTATATCTTAGGATATTTCTCCTTAGCGAGACCAAGTTCGAAAAATATGCATTTTTAAAGTCTGACGAAGAAAGACTTTTGCATCCAGTCCTGGCCCCTTTGAGACATTACTGACGAACACAATCTCCTTTATCGTTCAAAATGTAAACAATTTGCTCTAACTAAACCAAAGCGTCAAGATAGAGGTTGCTAGATTTTCATATCTTATAGATTGTCATAGTCAAGTTGAGTGTGCGATTTGACCCACGTCGACCATTGTGTTTTCAGGAGCGAGAGGTTTGAATTCACGTGTCAAGAAACATTAAATATCCTAGTTAGGAGTTAATTTCAGTAATTTTCGTTGCGTAAATTGTGTTATACGTGAAATTTCGGTCAGGAAACACGTATCAGAATGCTTAACTTTGTACTTTGTCTTGTGGTCCATTGGTTAAAAGAAACTATGAGCGGCCATAACTCACCACTTGGAACTCATATCCTCCACAGTGGCGTGGCGTGCGTTGTGGTGTATCGATTGATCTGCCATTTAAACCTACGGAAAAGGATCGATAAACAGGGTGTTCGCAACGAACACCTTTATAGTAGATTCTTTACCCCAGCTTCAAATGAGGAAAAATCGATAATCGATCATTCACGCCTCGCCAATGATCCTTAATCCCCCTATTTGCAGCTATGCAGGGAGGAGAGAAAATTTTGCCAAGTAATCGAGTGATAGATTGAAATACAAGGAAAACTTTTCCCCCAACTCCCGATATACCTGGAAAGTTGGAGTCAAAAGGGTTGATTCCTGATAACGCGATGTCCTTTCCAGCCCCCGAGTTTCAAAAAGCTTGAAGAAGGGTCACATCGGGGGGTGCTGCTACGGCTACGGGGATGTGATCTTAAATTAACTCAGCAGAGACTGCGATGAATCAGGCACAAGCTCTAAGTTGCTTACTGTGTGCTTTGCGATGAAACATTCTTCTAAACGTGCTGAATTTACCCCGATAATTTTAGGAATAGAGTGTATTACAGGATCCAAGCTAGAGATGTTCGCAAAACCGAACTCTATTAATTTGCCGGACGTCTTTATAAGTTTAGTGACCGAATGGAGTTAAATTGATTTTGGTTTTTCGCGAATGGAAATGTTTAACTTTCTGATTCTGATGTTAATTGATGCGCTGGGCGCAAAAAAAGAATTTCTAAGTTCCGGTGTCTCATGACCTCCGTTAACGTTGCATCCATTAAACTTAGAAGAAATGCATGGAATTCGCCAAAACTTAATCTGAATACCCTTCATGATATTAAAATGCTGGAAAACCGAAAATTGCATAAAATTTGCTCAATAGTTTCCTCTCTAAAATATGAATTAGCAGTGGAGATTCTGGAAGACCGGAACGAAAAATCGCCCTCTCTGCACCCAACACGTTAATTTTCCACGCACGATTGAATTTTAGGCTCTCTCTCTACCATTAATATGCTTTGCGTGAAAATTCATCGATTGGAACGAATCTTGGGGTGCCTTAAATCTAACCTGACCCATTGGTCCATCACAACGCGCAGTCAGCCGCTGTTTGCCAGTCACTCGCTTGCGGGAAACTCGAGGCTCCGCGATGAATCTTGGCCGTTCAAAGTCAGCTTCCGTATCGACCCGGCGGCAAGGCACTAGCTCCTGGTTGATGCGCGTTAAGTTGTTTGAATGAGCGCGATGAGCAAACAAGGGTGTTGTCGCTTCTGAAAGCTCGGGCAATGTGACAGATGAAAGTCGACGAGCAGTAAAGGTTCATTATGTAGAAACGATGACTCGCCTCAGCGGAATCCTCGGTGAAGCCACGGTCTCGCCCTCGGCTCTCCGATGGGATCCCATTACGCCGGTATAATGACGTTTCCTGATGTATAAAAAAGCAGATTATTCATTATGTTATCATTTTAGGCAGAAGAGTAACTGGTTGGAAGTCCAGTCAGTTAGTTTTGGGACTGACCTGCGGGCCGTTTTTTAAAATTGATACACAAGAAATACAGGAGGGATCCTTTTGGTGGAAAGCGGGTTGTTGCAATAGACGGAGGAGGTATAGGAAATATACTATCTAGCGGCAATCCACGAAAGACTTTATAGTTTTTCCATAATTTTCTCCCTTTCCCTCTTAGAACCACCCGTTTCAACCCTTAGGATTGCTCCATACTCCCCATATCTGTTTTGTCTATAGCTATGTCTATCAATTTCAATAATTAGCCCGCAGTGTGCTATGTCAGCTCTCCATCTGTTCCTCTTTTTTTTTGCAATGAGGGATCGAGAAGAAAGGGATAGACGAAAAGTAGAGGATGTGGAAGGGTAACAGGGTAAGGAGTCAGAAGAACGATGGGAAGGAACATAACGATCTATCTTTAATCCATCATTGATTTCTATTGATTTTGATTTTGATTTTGTTTTGTGAAAGGTCAACTTAAACTCGAAATCATTCACAATCATTTTTACCTTGCTAATCGACAACAAATATTTTTCTGCGAATGTAGATTTAATACTTCAATTTGTAAGAAACTTGACAGCGGTAAGGTTTACTTGAATCGTAGGTGCGAGGTTAATTTCCGGTCAGGGTAATTAGTTGATAGCTGCGTTTTAAGCGTCATCGAGGTTTGTCTCGCAGCATGACTGATATCAGCGCGAAGTTTTGAAACATCTCGTAGGAATCATACCAAATATTTGAGACGTGTTATTTTTTTAATCGTTCATCCCATCTGTCATTAAACCCTCGCGATCTTTTTGGTAAGCTTTACTTTGAAAGAGAGGAAACCTCTGAAGTGGTCTGACCGGAAATTCAGCGCATTGAGTAATTTTCTCTCCCGCTTCGCGGAGATTTTGTAGCGTCATCAGATTAGTGAAATCTGAACAGCCCAAAATCATTCAACAGTTCAGGGCACTGGTAAAAGCTGAGGGCGTTGCAAGTCTTCCTGAGTCCTTAATTTCTCTCACTTCAAAAAACGTGACTTTTTGTTGGCACTGAGCATCAGTAAAGCAAATCCTTGTGCGCATCCATTATTTCCAACTTTTTGTCAGTTTTCAACACGCTCGTCTTGACCGCGATACAGGGTGAAGAAATCAATCACCACACAGCGGATTTGGCTCCGAATTCCTTAAATTCTTCGCATTTTTTAGAGGAGCTACATAGACAGCAACTAACAAAAACTGGAATTCTGGACACACATTGACCACTAGACACAGGTAATAACGGAAATAGTTGCACAAGAAGATACTACACACACTGAGACTCACTAAACAATGGCGTTGCAAACTTTTGCTAGAGCAAAACTAAGAGTTGTTTCTTATAGATAATGCCTCAAAAATCACGATGAGCGCATCGGCAAAGTCTGAAATGCACTCATAACTTCACAGTCTGCGTAAGAAATTTGCGGTTTTTTGAGCTTCCCGCTTCAAAAACGATACTACGGCACAGGTGAACATTTTGTAAGAGGAGTCGTTCCATCGTCGGCAATAATCATCATGGCCGACGCCAATCCGCCAAAACACGTTTGATGGGACGAGGTAACACCTGAACTGGATTGGACCAGATAACAATCGGTGTGTTAACGTTCATATTTTCCACGCCCGAATTGATTGACCTTGAACTCTCCTCGAATTACGCGCGGAACTGCGCGCAAGCGTCGGCCATGATGAATATCGCCGACGATGGAGCGACTCCTCTAACAAAATGTTCACCTGTGCCGTAGTATCGTTTTTGAAGCGGGAAGCTTAAAAAAACGCAAATTTCTTACGCAGATTGTGAAGTTATGAGTGCATTTCAGACTTTGCCGATGCGCTCATCGTGATTTTTGAGGCATTATCTACAAGAAACAACTCTTATTTTTGCTCTAGCAAAAGTTTGCAACAGGCCCATTTTAAAGTGAAATTAATACACTGAAAAGCACAGACATGTCAGAGCGATTTACAACACGTCCATCACATACATTATGACGCTAGCTGGTGAACTTTTTTTTCTTCTTTTTTGCATGTCTCGTGCGGAGCACAAAACAGCCACCTCTAATAAAAAGCCGTGTACCTGCCTTGTGCAGACGCAACGAGAATCTTTCATTTTATTCATCAGATTTCTCGAATACAGCTCCATATAACTCATTGACCAAATCGGTGGCCACATCTTCGCAAGCCCCGTTTAACAGAGTGTTGGTGAAATCTTTAGTCCTGACTCCAGAGAAAAGCCTGGCTTTATTTTGAGGTCCAGTGTGTCTGTCCAGGAACGTCGGGGTAACGGACCGACATGTTATCCTTAGACCGTGCAAGCCAATGGTGAGCCTGCACCCAAGCCTTAGGCGCGCCGCGCTCAAGGCCAATCTTAGCACGTAGAAATGAAGAAGTGCTTATGAGCACGTGGAGTGTGCTGAATATTAAAGTCGGCGTAGTCTAACATCGTCAGATGTTGTCCAGGAGTTCCCGTGAGCTTGGCACGCAACAGCTCGCATTGGAAGGCGGCCGCACTGACCAACCTCTTCTCAAAATCAGAGGGCCACATCCGCATCAGATATCGCGGCACCAGTTGGCAACAGTCTACATCTCTGCAGGCAGTTGGACAAATTTGTGACTAGGCCACCCGGCTGCGGGACCCAGAACACAAGAGAGAACGAAGTTCTGAAAGGAAAACAACAACTTAATCTTTTGGGACGACAGAAACACGGCCGGAAAGAACACACACTACATACACTATTGAAAAGGACTTAAATATGGTTGGGGAACAAGTCCCCAACCTTTCAAAAAAGAATACTCACATTGTGACGCACGGTCTTGACCCGGGCCAAACTACTACTGACTCCCCCAACGGCTCTGGGCACGCCATCTCTGATTGGTCGATCCATCATCATTCGGCAACTGCAACCAATCAGAGATGCCTTGCCCAGAACCACTGGGGAGGTGTCGCCCTCTGGCGAAACTACTTCTGATACATTACCGCGCTACAAATTCTCAAGACTAGTAGATACAGCTTTAGGGTCTTGTTGTAATAGCCGAGTTGGGCGTGACCCTCGCGAGTCACGCTTAGCTGATGCAGCTTCTCTGGTGTCTCATGGAGTTGATTATTAGAGTCGCAAATTAGAGCCCTACGTTGTTTCAAGAATACATGGCAACCAACCAATGAAAACAGAGAAGAGTCGGAAAATTAAAAAACTCAAACTCACAAATAAAATTAAAAAGCCGACGCGTTTCGGGACACCTCGGTCCCTTCTTCAAGGCTAAATTCCGACTGCCTGTTGTTGTTTACATCCTGCTTGGTGTGGAATCTATCAGTGCTGCCAATCACTTTGAGCAAACAGTTTTCCAGGCATTCCAAATCTAAATTTACCAACTTGTCTCTCTTTTTGTGCATTTCCATAGCTTCCAAGATGTTCAGCTTCCTTCTATCGTTGCATCCAATTAACAGTTTCCCTTCCTCTTCGAACCGATGTCCTGTCTCAAGATTATGCAAAGCTACTGCTGACTTGTCAATTTCTCTGTTCTTAATACATCTTTGATGTTCTTTTATTCTTACTTTCATCTTCCTTCTTGTCTGCCCAATGTATTGCTTGTCACAGTCTTTACATTTCAAACTGTAGATGCCAGCCCTGTCTTCTTCTCTAACTTGGTCCTTAAGATCACCATGGAACACTGATTTCAAATTGTGCCTATTAACTGGAACTGCTTTTAGGTGATACTTCAGAAACACTTTTTTAAACTTTGAAAAATGGTTTGGATGGTAGCAGATCTTCACAAAGGCGCCTTCATCCTCTCTTATACTTTTAAGAGTGGTCACTTCCTGAACCCTTTTGCGAAATTCTTTTTTACGAATTAAATTCCTTACAGTTTCAACTTGAAAACCATTTTTCACTGCAATTTCCAAAATTCTCTGCTCTTCTTTACTACGATCCATAGGCGACAAAGGAACACTGAGCATCCGGTGGATCAAACTATTGAAAATGCTCAATTTTTGGCTAGGAGGGTTGTAAGAGTCGTTACTAATGTAAATGTCAGTATGCGTTCCTTTTCTGAAAATGTCAAAATTTAACATTCCCTTCTGCCTATGTACCATTAAATCGAGAAAGGAAAGTTTCTCGTTATTCTCAACCTCGTAGGTGAACTTAACCGACTTTTCTTGCAAGTTTAAGAACTTCAAGGCGTCATCTAAATTTCTTCTCTTCAATATACTAAAAACATCATCCACAAACCTTCTCCACACATTGAAAAGCCAATTGAAACCATTTTTAATCTTTCTTTCCAAGTCACTCATGAAAAGTTCTGCAAGGAAGGGGGATAGAGGGTTGCCCATCGTTAGACCGTCTTCTTGTTTATAAATTTTACCATTGAACTGGAAAAACCGGTTTTCGGTGCAAATTTCTGTTAGATTTACAAGATTGTTGACAATTTTTTCATCTAGCTCTTTTTCTAGCAACCATTTCTTTAAAATATCCAGGGTTTTCCTTATCGGTACACTTGGAAAGAGTGACTCAACATCAAAAGAAACCATTACCTGATCTTCACTTATTTTTGTGTCTTGAACTTCATTGATGAATTGGTTGCTGTTCTTGACCGACATACTATTGATAGGTCCTAGCTGCAGGAAACTTTTATTTAACCACTTTGCGAGGCTGTAAGTTGGTGAATCAATGTTACTAACAATGGGTCTCATCTTTTCCCCTTGTTTGTGGGTTTTAGGTAAGGTGTAAAGTTTAGGTGTCACCGGATTAGAAGCTTTCAATCTTGCTTTAGTTTTGTCATCCATCACTGTGACGGCTTTCAAGGCGTTGCTCACTTTCTTTGCTATGTCGTTAGTAGGATCCTTGATTACTTGAACAAAGTCACCATCATCTAACATTCTCTGTGTTCTATTGACATAATCATTTTTGTTCATTACCACTACTTGATTTCCCTTATCAGCTTTCATGACTACCAAATTTCTTGATTTTAGCTGCTTAACTACTTTAAAATACTCTATTTCTTTCTTTTTAAGATCAGATCGTTCTTCTTTGATCAAATTCAAAAGAGGGAGACAATCTCTCTTGAAAGCTTCTTTTTCTTCTTTGGGAAGTAGAGACGAAGCAAGATCAACATCTACTACATAATCTTCCACTTTCTTACTAAATGTGTGGCAAGTTTTTAAGCCTCTACTTAACACCCTTTCCTCCATTTTGGATAATGGACAATCTGACAAGTTTATAAAATTATTCTCTCTTTTCTTTTTAGACTCAGGACCTTTGAGACACCAAAGCTTCTTCTTCAAAGTATCTTTTTTCTTATGAAATTCAACATGGATAAGATCGTACAGTTTCTTCTCAAGACTTTGCCATAACCATCCATCAAGTTTATTCGATAGTTTAACATGCAGATTATAGGCTTCTAACTCCAAACAAGCTCTTTTTTGGTAAAACTTTGAGATATTAAATTGCAAGACTTTCCTCCTTACCGCTTTCTGGAAACTTCCAATCTGTTCTAGAACTTTGTTGAGTTTGTTTAAGAATTTTGGAGAGACATCTTTTTGTAGGCACAAATTTAAGAAATGGATATCAGCCGATAGATCTATCGGCTGATATCCATTTGGATGTTAGTTAATTGGATGTAATGCAACGATAGAAGGAAGCTGAACATCTTGGAAGCTATGGAAATGCACAAAAAGAGAGACAAGTTGGTAAATTAGATTTGGAATGCCTGGAAAACTGTTTGCTCAAAGTGATTGGCAGCACTGATAGATTCCACACCAAGCAGGATGTAAACAACAACAGGCAGTCGGAATTTAGCCTTGAAGAAGGGACCGAGGTGTCCCGAAACGCGTCGGCTTTTTAATTTTATTTTGTGAGTTTGAGTTTTTTAATTTTCCGATTCTTCTCTGTTTTCTCATTTAATTAGCTCACAGTTTGTTACCTCGGTTTTTCCGTTAGTTTCGTTTGTTTTCGACTCTTTCGGTTCGTACGTAACCAACCAATGGTTATCTACGTTGCACGGAGCTATAATCTCATGTTCATCACCAACTTTCAGAGGTTCTGCAGCGTACCAAGATGACGGGCAAAGATGCTGCAAAGATGACGGGGGAGTTACGGTGGGGGGGGGGGGGTGTACACAAATTTATCAACAAGAACACTAAATGAAATACGCAAAAAGGGGGTGGGGGGGGGACTACTATGAAATTAAAATAACTACGAATATTTACATATTGAAGAGCTTCACAAGAGCATCACAGAGAATCATTGGCTTGCAGTCTGTCAAACCATTTGGTGGAGTGCCTCTCCCGCGCTCTTCTTCCCGGTCTTCCTCTCCTCGTTCGTTTGGTCCTGGCTGCCTGTGGTTCCTCGCCGGTGGGCTGTATGCAGCACTGCGGTGGGGCCGAAATGTACCCGGTTTGTACCGGGGCTCCGGGCTTTTTCACTTCCTTTTGGAAATTTTGGATACGGTCTCGATGGTGTTCGTATAATGAGAATCCCACTTGTGGTGTTTCCAATAGCTGGGGCACAAATTTGGAAGCAGGCTCGTCCAGCGTTGGGCACTCCAAAAGTTGTTCTTCGATGTTTTCTACCACGGGATTGTTGCGGCGCCTCTTTTTGTACTCTTCCATGGAAAGCTTCTTTTTTGCAGGTTGTTCTTCGTCTGCCATGTGCCGTCTCTTTTTGATGTTTGCCTGAGAGGATGTCGATGGTATGTTGTCAAATAAGGACCAATCCTCATCCTCAAGACCCGCCATTTTTCCTAGGGTGTATCCCTGCGCATGCGCCGAAGGGTTGCTTACCCCTCTGCCCTCTCGCTGGGGTGCTCCACCGATGCCCAGTCCCGTGACGTATGGGTTTTTGTCAGCGCCCTCGACTTGGGTGCCAGGTCCCTGGGGCACTCTCACAATAACAACGAGCGATCACAAGCACGTGCGTCTTCGTATTAGGTGCCGCGATCTACCTGTGTCCGGCGGGAACAAAGCAAATTATTTTTCTGAATCTGCAATAAAATAATTAAAATAAAAAAAGATTATTAAAATAAATGAATAAATCCTCACTAAGCTTGGGACAGGTGAAATTTGCAGCATATCAGCGTAGCGTCAGGCCACACCGACTTAACAGCGCCGTGGATTGCTGTCTCGAAATCAGCAG
Source organism: Bemisia tabaci (assembly GCF_918797505.1). Taxonomy (NCBI): domain Eukaryota; kingdom Metazoa; phylum Arthropoda; class Insecta; order Hemiptera; family Aleyrodidae; genus Bemisia; species Bemisia tabaci. The sequence continues at coordinate 28,309,654 of NC_092795.1, forward strand.
CACAACCAGGGTTACCGATCTCATTGATGTGTGAATATCCGATAACTCCTTGAATGTCTAATTCCAGACTATTTGTGGAATATTGGGCAAGTAGTCTCCTTAGAGGTGGTACACTAGGATCGAACGAACTGTGTGAGGAGGAAAAATCATACACAAATTTGTCAGGAAAAGCTGATGTCAGTGTGTTTACGATATTGTCGGCGGCAACATTTGACGAAAGGAATAAACCTTTGGACAGGAGGATCCCTCAGGACAGGGATCCCCAGGAGGACAGGACTCCTTCAGGTTGAGGAGTGATTCGACCAAAGTTGATCAGATGTGACAACTGTTTCGCATGCGCTGAGAGCACAAAGCTTGAGAATGGGGTTAGCATCCCACGCAATTATTAGACTGATGTCCCCACTATACGGCGAAGGCCACTCCAAATTTTGGGTTTTTGACGACGACAAATGCCATGGCTTGGCCTGCTAGCGAATTGACAATAACCTGTCGAACTGCTTCGACCAGTTGGTCAGTATAGAGGAATATATTAGTAGTAGAGCACAGTTAGCGACACTAATCCTGTTTGGTATAGGTAGCAGCCTCCACTCCGCACACAATCGGTCATAACCATACCATTCCAACGCCAGGGATCGAACCCAAGCTGTGCATCGGAAGTAGACGGCTTTCTTCTGATACCCACATATTCACTTACTAGCGAAATGCCCGTGACTGGAGTCACGGGTCTAGAGGACGCTAAAATATCTATAACCCCGAAAAAAGGTGGCAGGGGAGCAAGAAATGCCATAAAAAAATGAAAAAATCGATAGAAAATGAGTTGAGGGGAGAGGGTGATGGAGCTAGAAAAATGAGCTGGGGGGGGGGGGGGAGAGGTCCTAGCAATGATTTATTTTAAAAAAAAAATAAAAAAGGAAAAAGAAATTGAAATAAAACATCAGCTGATAGCAAACAAAGGTTACCAAGGAAACCAAGGAATTGAACTTTCATAAAAACAGATTAGTGGAAAACAGCGTAAGTAGGGCACTTACGTTAATTACCGTTTATAAGCAAACGGTAAGTGCGATTTAACCAAAAATCTTATTCACTTATTTGGTCCATGATACGTCTCTTTTCAATTAACCAACTTTTATTTTATTTTCATTTTATGTTTCATTATTTTCGAGGGGAACTTTTGATTTACTATTTTTCTTGTAAACAATAAGCCCTCAAGTCTCACTCGCGAAGTAGTTTTGCGTTTTTTTCAATAATGAGAAATCTGTTTCTCTTAATCTTTGGTCTCGTGCTTTCGTGTCTTGTGTTGCTCTTGTAATGTTATTCCGTCTTGTGCTTTATTGCACCACTTCATGCAATCTGAACGCGACAATTAGACAACGTCCCGCATTTCGTAACTCGCAGTGAGCGCAGAGACAACGGAACTCGTGCTTTACGAGAAACCTTGCAGAATTACCCGAGCAGGGTTGAAAGGGTTCAGGAAGTCAATTTTAAATTAGACAGAATTCTTCCGAATACAACCGACCCCAATCGGCCGTTGCAAAATTTACAACTGTATTATTTTACTCCAGTATGTTTTTTTATGCAGTATTACGTGTAATTTTTAAACAACTGTTGATGCCTTCTACTTCTTGATAATAACAAATGCAACCCGCGAAACTTTCGCTCACATTTGCATGAAAAAGTCTGCTTCAAGGTTCGATGATTCATGCGCGATTTTATCCTCCAACTGTTATAAATCACCTTCTCGTTGAACCCAGTGATCTATTATTCGCCGGTGAAAGTTTCATATTTCTTTTTCCGATTCAAATTTGGCAGGTTTCCCAACAACATTATTTTCTTGAAAGTAGTAACGAGACTCATTTTCTCATAAGATGTTCTCTGGGTTCTCCTTTTGCAGCTTTTTGTGTTGCCGTTTTGAAGATGGAAATCGATTATAACATATTATTTGCTGTGCTTACCTCTGCGCCAGCCTGGCCAAGATGGAAGTGACTAAAAATCTAAGTTCGACGTATAGTATACAACATGAACCACATAGTGTCAGTACCGAACATGCTCTCCCTCTACCGTATGGAGCATAACAGGAAGATGTTCATCTCTACTGTTTGAGTTATATCATCGTCGCTCTCATCACTTAAGGCAGGGGCAATTAGTGCATTCGTGTGCTTTTCGAATATACGAGCTGCTGCCAAAATCGTAGCATTCAAATTAGGATTGGGTGGTAGCACACCCATGTTCTAACTAATTTGACCGCATAGAGCGCCAAACGGTAAATCCAGAACCGTCAATTCACTTTTTTTGAGATTGCAGAGCCACTTGACTTCTAGTTTTGAATCCGGCAAACTTTTCCTCTGCATTTTTTTTCTAACAATGGGTTTTGGATGAACTATTTTTTTAAAGCAATTGAAAGGCGGCCACAATTTGTAGCTGCAAGGCTCTCTTACAAGGAACGTATATGTGGTTCACGGCAATGGGACTAAAATACCACGCGGCCGGTGCGGCTCTGCGTGCATAATGCAGGCGCTGAATAGTGAACTATTTAGACTCTCGAGTTGTGCGTGCGGTATCATTCCTTTTCTCGGGCGATCCATGATTGCTTGCGTTCACTGCTGATGGAGCACGTCTAATTCTGAACAGTTAAATCACAGCATGAGATTTCCTCGGAATGGATTCTAATAAATTCCATGTGGTCCCATATTGATGTGATTCTTAGTTCATGGTGTCCGGGCCTACTATAATTGAACATAATATGAATGAACACAATTTCATAAACATTCAGATCTGCAATTTCAGATGGAACAGGATGAACTTGTAAATTATTTAAGGCAGCAATAGAAGGTACCTCATCCTTTGCTCTGACTTTCCTCAAGCAAAACTGACAGATATGTGTAGCCGTAATATTTTGGGCTTGTGCATAACTTAATATATTTTTCCAGGCTTCATTGTCAGGCACTTTTCGCAGTCTTGAGACTTGATGCAAGTCCGAGGAGCAGCAAAGCCTCTCACATGCCAAGCAATATTTTATCGGTAGATTTTCCAATACTTTATCATTAGCTTTAATTGCACAAGCATGTTTATTCATAATATCATCTTCATCTTCGTAAGACAATGAATTTAATCTCAAAGCTTCACCAGCATTTTTAGCTTAGTCAGCCAAAATTTCTAGTTTTGCAACATCAGCATTGTGTAAAGCGGTTTCTATATCATAAATCATACCTAGAGTTTGTTTCATATTTAGAAGTGAACGCACAGAAGCTCGCACTTGTCCAAAGTGTGGCATAATATTTTGGTAGAGAAGAATTTAAAGGATGAATTTTTCTATTAATATCACAACTAAACCCATGCCGTATTGAGACAAATTTGGGAACCAAAAACTTCATGAAAATCAGGGAATTCATCAAGGAGTTGGTCCATAGAACTTCTTAAAATTGGGCCTTAAATTCTGAAGAAACTCAAACATCAAAAATGCATCAGGTGTACAGAAAATTCAGTCGTTTTTTCTCACTTGTAGTTCCCGATGTAGAGTTATGCACATTAATATGGAAGCAACATAGCTATTAAAAACGGTTAACCGTTATCGTCAGGTGAACGACAAAACGAACATCAGAAAATACTGAACAACGATACGAGTTTAAGAAAGTTAACCTAACCTGAACAAGGATAAAAAATACGCCTGGAACTTCTTCCCTTTTATTCCAAAACCATTTTGCCTATAACTGGTGGTTCGTTTTGACTCAGCCTCATTGGACTATCCTAGAGACGCAGGAAATCAATACATTTTCTCGGAACTTCGGATAAGTATTTAGTTTTCCTGTATAAAATTAGGAAGCAAAAGGAAACGTGCCTCGTATCTATAGTATTTGCCTTCACAAATTCAGGAATTGTGAGGGTATGAAAAATTCTCAGGACTCGTTGCTGATTGCGCCTGCGAAACCAAACCTAACTCGCTCCAAGGGGAGTTACATTTGCAAAATTGTAACTGATGCAAATCGTCAGGAAGGCTCAAAGAGTTTCTTTTTTTTCTTCTCCTTTTTTTCTTTTTAATAATTATTTACAGTTTCTATATTATTTGAGTTGCAAATAAGTGTAGATGCGAAGGTCATTAAGTGGAGGCAAAATCATGAAATAAACCTAAGACGGTAGGCGGTAGGTACGTATGTAAGCCGAGATATAAGATTCCATTTGAACTCAGAATCAACGTCTCCGCCACCTTGTTAATGCGGAAAGGTGATGCCCAAGCTTTGTAAGTAAAAAGCTCTTTTCGCCTCGCATCACAGGCACTTCGCTCGAAAAAGGTGTACTTCTGGGAATCCAATGTATCGTGAAAGGGACACAAATCATCCGTAGTTAGCTTCCTCTTACAGAGACGGAGACAGTCCTTAAAGAACCTAATAGTGGAGCCTGTGGTCTAGTTTTATTAGATCCAACGCGGAAAGTCTGACATGCACTGAAGCACGAATACCGGATAAATTAACGAACTGAGAGTTCTCTCTCGATTTCGGTGGTGGTGCATGCCGGGGTGATCATTTTCCGATGAATTCGGATATCGAATGAGATTCCTCTTGTTGGTTAGGCGATCTGGAATTTCCTAGTATGGCGTGGCTTCTGTTGTCACATTCAAGAACAAGTTGCCTGGCTCAAGCCTGATGAGTCTTGAATGATTCGGAAGAAGACCCGTCTGCTTGCCCAACAAGGGTGCAATTAGGGTTCTCACCTGGGCAATCGTAATTTCCTGTTAACACAAGTGTATTACAAGAATCCGCGTACGGGTGGATCACGCTAAGGAACAACGTTGCCGTCGGGTTTAACGCGGAAGGGAGGATGTTCATTGTAGGAAGAACGATGTTGATTTTAGTTTTCACGACATTTTGCCATTCTGGCCCTACCAATTAATTTTAATCCTTCGTTTCCAGTAATTAAGAGGCTTGGTTCTTGATTTAAGGTAGATTCTGATTGAATCAAAGAGAACTTTTTCTTGTCGATGTTTTTAGGAGTCTGGACTATAGATCCAATGTGTTTTTTTTCCAGTGTGTGATCATATCTGATTTTAAATCAAGGAAGCGTGGATGAATGCTATTTTGATGTAAGATGGCAGAAAATCAAAAAATTCCGACGCACTCGTTCCCAAATCCGCCCAAAAACGAATTCTTAATCATCGGGCATTTTCATCGATCGAGCCGACTTAGTTAACCTAAACACTACATGCACACATTTTCTGCGAATTTCACCGTTCATTTTAATGACGGAATCCGGCAATGGTGTCACCCCTTTTTTAATCAACTTAATCTAAGTTCCATTGAAGTTTTATCAAAGGCGACGACAAAGCGTCGAATTGCTCAATGAAATAACTCGCGTTTTCTTTGTTAGCCGCCAAGCGGACTCACATTTCGATGCATGTGAGCTCGCGTCAAAGGGCCCGGCGTTTTCGCCTTTGTTTTTCACTTTCCTCCTGTCGTGAGGTAACTCCTTTCGACTGCATCTCATTCGCATCGCCGCACCTGCTTCAGTTCTTCCCGCATTTCTTCACCGGTCGGTCTCTCGTCGGATAGCCTCATTGCCCGTCGGTCGTTGGTATCTCAAATCGGAGTCCCGCTTCGGGAAAAGTCCGATTTTTCCTGGAAAATTATCGACCCCTCCGATGATTCGGTCTGCAGTCGCGTCAAAAAAATTTCGGATAAAATTTCGCTGCACTAGTAAGCATTTTCAAAGCATATTTCCACCTCTGACCCTTTTTTCATCCATTTCGTCGCTTTGCTGAAGTGAGGGTGTATTTAAATATTCACATGAACCGCGAATATGCACAATCGCGTTGACTTATACTGGAAATTGATATAAGCCTGTGTCACACTATCAAAATACTCCATCAAAATGTCAAGGTCAAGTGCTGTGATTGGTCCAAGTCGTCGAATAAGCCAATCGCAACACCTGACCTTGATATTGTGATGGAGTATTTTGATAGTGTGACATAGGCTGTACTGAGGTATGTCAAAGATAAGATGATTTTAGCTCACAAGATGTGGGAGAATGTCCTGACGGTCACTTTCGCAGAACGAGGGAATTTCGTTAGCGATTGGTCCACCGGTCTAGTGGCGAAGCGTGAGTCATCCATTACCGATGTCCCTTTAAAGCATTAGAATCAATTACGACTAAGCTGATCGTTGAGAAACTCTGATACCTATTCGATCCTTTTCCATAGCACATCAATGGATTCATCGCTTAGCACGATACATGACTGGATCGGTCGTTAGTGGAACAAGCTGCCTGAAACAAATTATTCACAGTGGACCAGAGGTTTCACCTAAATTGCCGAGAGAACAAATATACCTCCACCCAAATAATCAAGTCATTTTAGAGAGCTGTATATCAAACTGTGCTCAAAAAGTTGAAAAATTATGAAAGAACCCTTACTGATTTCAAGTTTTGGCCAGCTTTTCTGGATCTGGATGTAGAAACACAAGCTGACCGTAATTTACGTTGTATATTTTGGGTTTTGAGCGGACGCAAGTACATATTGACTAAAGGTTTTTTGTGTAGTTCAAGTCTTCTTACCTACCTATGTAACAAAATCTTGTGGAGCTCTTCAGGTCGTTCATTGATTGATTCACTTAATTCTGACTTTGATCCTCATAGACTGTTTCGAAAGGAAAGGAAGGGGGCCGAAAAAGGATCAATAAGAATTGGACGTATTTCTATCTAACGGAACTATGTGCATTGTAACGTGAGCCCTGTTATGCATGTATTCACATGGGTCTCAGGGTTCATGTCTTAATGCACATAGTTCCGTTTGATAGAAATACGTCCAATTGAGAGTTTTCATTGTGGAAAAGAAACTTTTGAAAACTTACGGATAATGAAAGTTCGAAGATCTTTGTCAGATGAGTCCACTTTATCCTGTTTTTCGAAGTAAGTATTTTACTTCATGCTCAACGTAGGCACAGTTGTGTCGTTCTTCCTAGCAAGGATTGCTTTTTCAAAGACTTTTTCACAGAATTCCTCGACGAAAGTTTTAGCTGTATTTTTTCATTTCGTGCGGATTGAAGCAGACCGTGATTTCCTTCGATACTTTTAACCCTGCAACTATCCGGACGTCACGTGCAACTAAAATCCGATCTAGGTGGAAGGAGGGGCTTCCGCAATGCTATTCTTCTTCCTAAACTGTTAGGTCACACCGTTAAAAATCCCGGCGCGAAATTCACGCTTACTCACGATCAGTTGCTATTTTGACCACCTGTTACTCTGAGTGCATGCATGCAGCGCGAAACAAGCTATGTGCGATTTTCGCGCTCTGGCGGGAGTGAAATCTAACAGGCAAACGTAAATCAGAACTGCTGCAGCATCTTGAACTGGAATCGCGGCGGTAATAGATGAATGTGTTACCACTTTGCCATTCGACGCTCGTATTGTTGTCGTAAAAGTTGCTCCGAGGCATATAACTCCGATTACGATGGAAAATCGACAAAAAGGTATTATCATTTCACGACGAATCTTTCCTGATGATGAAGGACCTTAACAATGGAAGACCAGTGAGAGTTTCTCCCTCAGCTTTAGATTGAAGGCCTTAGTAGCATTTTTCAACGGCAAAATCGTGAGTTTTGAAATTAGGTTGCGACGTCGTTAAGATTTTTTGGAGATAAAATCGCTAGGATGAGCAACATCTGAGCGGTTATCCTCGGTCTTGTCGCAATTTTATCTCTACAAAATTGAGATTTTAACTCAATTTATCACGATTCTTTCGTCGATAACACTGCAATAAATCGTCTATATAATCGCGATTTTATTGCAAATTTATGCGATGGAATTGCAATTTATTGCACTTTTCATCCGATAATACTGCAATAAAACGACGTCGATAAAATCGCGGTACCCACCCCGATCATATTGCAACTTATCGGGATCACTGCTTCCAGGGAGAGGTGGAGCAGATAGCCATCGTCAAGAAAAGCAAGTAGGATGTATCGAAAGGAAGTAAACTTCAGGACAGCTCTAATATCCTTTCCTGCCCTGTGTGCCTGAACATGTTGCTCATCCCATGCACGCGGCACCGCTTATCCCAACGATTGTCGACGATTCATCGCACTCGGGAAGAATGGCAGGCGTTAGCAATGTCATCGATTGCGATCCCTCTTTTCTCGGATGCGGAAGCCTCAAAACTGCGGAAAACTATTGATTTTCTTCCCGCAATTTTGTTGTGCTTTGCCGGGTCGTCTGATGACCCCACGGAAAGCATCGATTACCCGTCGGAAACCCCTGTACAAACAAGTTGAACCATTCCTACAAATTTCACATCCAGAATTGCGCAAATTGTTCCGTCCGTTGCAGTTAATGGTTGCCTAAAATTAAATAGTGCAACTCACTTTTTAAGGTGGCGCTTCAATCGTGCACGAGGATTGAGGAATGGTAAAGCAACCTCCTCTCAGGCGAACAACTACCCAGAAGAATGGTAATTGGTAAATGAGCCAAGTAAGGCCACGCTTAACTTGGAGAGGCTGCAAGATGATCGGTCGTCCTATATGCGTTAGATTTGCATGCTTATGCGTTACACCCATCTCAATTGATATTATTTTAAGTATTTCTCATCTCTGCTTTTGAATTAAGTGTGTGAAAACCTAACCATTTTTTTCCGCCTATATTTTTTTTAATTATGAGAGGATAAAGTATGTCATCACATGATTCGAGGAAACTAGGAAATAATGGGAATAATGGTTCTGATGCAATACATCAGAACTAGATCTAAACTGCTTAAACTACTAAATTCATTTATTTTGGAATTAAGATCACGTGGGGGATACCGGTGAACCGGAAGCGCCTTGAGACGGCACGGGGGGGGGGGGGGGTATAAGTACTTTGTTAATTGCGAAGGCTTTAACTCTCAAGACAGATTTGACCAAAACCGGACCAGCCAGCCAACTACAGACATTGGCATCCTTTTTTACAGGAAGTTTCGTACTCCAGCCAAAGAGGACTCCAAAAATCTGAGTAGGACGAAAATTTCCCTTAAAGATGAAGACTAGATTTCCTCGTTTTCCCTTGCAAAAAGAATCGTGGGAACGACTACCACTTTCAGAAAGTGCCGATAAAATCCCGACAAACAACGTTAAATTTATGTTTCAACCAGCTTCGGCGTTGACGATAATTTACTGTCGCACCTGGAGCACTACCGTGTGGCGTACCGCGTGGCGAAATGACAGCAATACAAATTAAATTTTAAACCATCGTGATTTTCTCCTCCTCTGGAAACTGTTCTTTACGAGCCCGGGCTGTTACTTAGGGTGGTTTTCAGTCGAAAAATATTCTTTCTTTTTCGCAAGGCAGCTCCGTTTAGGCACCCAGACGCAGCTGAACTCTCAGCAATTGACGAAAAACATTTCTAAAGATCTTTCGATACAATCGTTTCTGGCATGCGCCGTTTCCTCAACGTACTCAAGCTTATCTTAATCTGGGTGTCTCCGCTACATAACCAAGATAATCTCCTCAGTTTTTTTTATCAATAACGATATATGACGCTGGTAGTGAAGGCAGTTGTTCGCCACAGAAATTGAACCTAGAATATTGAAAGAGAAAAAGAGAATATCCACCTGTAGGATAGAATAAATTATTTATCTGTCCCCGGGATTTTGAGATTCCCATCCTGAGGTCTCAGGAAGGGTTATCGACGACTAGCATAGAAACCGGATCAAAAGTTTTATACCTTTTCTCGTAGGTATGCTGGTTTTCAGTAGCAGGACAAGTAAGAGCGTGTTAAAATTTAAACCCTGTCTGAAGCAGCTGCAACTGAGTATTGTAACAATAATATCCCTTTCCTGGCTGACAGATGAAGAGACTTATGGCTGCAACACCAGGGATACTTTTTGTGGATGCCGGAAGGTCATTTGTAGAACAAAAGGAACACAAAATCCGAACACGCTAAAATGACACCAAGCGATCCGTTAATCTTCATGCGATCTTAATCTTCACGCGAATGCTCCATTGAAATCTAGTGTTTTTACTAAAATATATCGAGGCACAAAGTAGTTACAGAACTGGGGATTTGCAAAGTAGTTAAGTTCACGTGAGGCTATTCAACGTTCTTGGATATTCGCATAATTTTCCGGGTTCTCCTTGATAAAAAAAAAATTGCGTTTTTCAAATGCTGTCGGTATTCCTCAGCGTAATAACAAAGCAACAATCTCAATAGCATTCGTAGAATTCCTAGATGAAAAGTCGGCAGTTCTGAAAACGCCTTCAAGTGTGGCGTGATACCTCACGCATTTCGAAGAGTACGAATAGTTGTATCTTTGCGCCGTAGCGATGCGATGGAAGATTAGTACTACTGTACTTACTGTAGCCTCCACGTCCACGTTGGCCTTGTCGGTTTTCCTTTGCCGCTATTGCAGTTTCGACCGCATAGTTTAGATGATCTAGTGTGATCCTGCTGGGACTGTATTTAGCAAATGGATATTTTTGTAGAAGCACTATAATAGCAAAGCAACAATCTCAATAGTTTTCGTAGAACCCCGAGATGGAAAGTCGGCAGTTCTGAAAACGCCTTCAATTGTGGCGTGATACCCCACGCATTTCGAAGAGTACGAATAGTTGTATCTTTGCGCCGCACGGTGGATCGAGTCATAGGGCTGGCCGGACATGGAACATCACGCGACTTGGTTTGCTCATTTACGTGGTGTAGAGCAGAGGCTTAAATATGACCTGTTGGTTATATCCATTCAACTGATATTATAAAAGATAATGTATCAAGATACATGAGAATCAAGAATATGTCATCAAGAATGTGTGAGACAAGACACTTTGAAATTTAATGACAACTGAAGAAACTACAACACCGCTTCCTCGTCTGACTGAGGCAATTCAGCGGGTTGCTTCCTTTTTTTTCCGGGTTTGGATTTCTGAAAATAATGAGAAATTTATATTTTTCTGGAAACCAGTTACAATTAGCACAGGCATGACTCCTCTTAGGCACAAAACACTCACTAGACTTTCTCAGTGAGTGTGAAAGCAGATTTGGATTACAATTAAAATGAGCAATTTAATGGGCGGCATCTCCGCGTAGTTTAAGTGTGCTCCAGCTAGGATTGTACCTAGCAAATGGATAATTTTTAAGAAAAAATTATAAATAAACAAGGGGCACGAATTTTATCCAAGCATTAGGAACTCAAATCAACAATCAACTTAATGGTACCGATAAAGTACTGAATTTTTCTGCTTATGAGGTACTGAATTTTTTTAAAGGGTACTGTAAAAGTACTTAATTTTTGCCAGCCAGTTTAAGCAGACACCCTGTTGAACTTGGATCGCATCGGTTAAAACCCAATGCGCTACCCACTCGCAAGTCACGACCTTTGAGTATGAGGAGGAAAACAAGAGCACACAAGTTCGGCGGGACACTTCCTCCACGATTCGATGTCTCAGAGAAGCCTACGGTTCGGGTCGATTGAACACAAAATAGTGTTGAGCAACCAAGTCTTTTAGGTTGACCTGACACAAAAAAAGCAACACAGATGAACATCAAACACGGACATTTTTAACTGTGTAGTGCTTAATTTCTTGCACTGTTCAGTGTTCGCTATTACCTATTCGCACGGGGTTTCTGGTTCAATCTGTGCTGATCCGCTCTTCTCCTCTTGCACTGGTACCTTTACGGTTGGCTCGACGATTGCTGAATTTCTTCTGTCCATTTTGGACAATCCTTGCGCCTCTTTCGTACGACTCACGAGCATCACACGCTCTGGAAAAGAAAGAAAAAAAAACAAACAAAAAAAAAACAATAAAAAAGAAAAAAACACATTGGATCTAGAGTCCAGACTCTTGAAAACATTGACAAAAAAATACTCTTGATTCAATCAGTTTTAAGCTTAAATCTGATTGAATCAAGAGTATTTTTTCTTGTCGATGTCTTAAAGAGTCTGGACTCTAGATCCAATGTGGTTTTTTTTTTTCCAGTGCGCATTAATCACTTCATTTACGTAGTTTTGGGTACTACCCTTAGTATTCGGACCCTTCCTCATCACGATGGCTTACTCTAAGCTTTGAAGGGGGCTAAGCGGGATACCCACACCTATAAATACAAACCTGAAATAAACGCTAATTTCCGCGCCTTAAGTGGCAGGCGCGCGTTTTAATATCTTTTAAACGTGGATGCTTCACGCGCGGCAATTGCCGGAGATGAAGGACCACCCGAACGGAAAACTGCTGGTGCCATGGGCAACGCAGACGATACAAGTTTCTAAGTGACGTCACAACCGCTGTGTTACAGTGCCGGGTTTTTCGTCATTCGTGGATTTAATTTGCATAGTATTACCCCCGGCGTTTTGAAGTGGTCGCCGCATCGTCTCCAGATTCCTCCAAATCCCTCGCCGATTTCACGGGCTTTAAACAAACGGGAAAGCCTCGAAGCCATTCCTTTTTGATGATCCGAATCACCGACAAGGAGAACAGATGAATAATGAATCGCCCTCTTCGCCACTTCGTCGAAGCCTGAGCATTTACATATTCTCGTCGAAGATAAATACAAAAGACTTTAGGCTCAAGAGCGACATGAGAAGTTTTGATGAAATGCCTCCGTGAATTAGCTTTTACCATTGACTCGACGCAAATTTGAAGAGTTCAGAACTTAGTATCAGGACGGAATATGAGACAAATTGGTCCAGCGAAGCTCGTGACGGCTGTGTTCGTAATTTCTTGATAAGTCCTAAACATAATTGATTTTTTAAAATTCGAGTTAACAAGTCGAACTTCCTCTCAGTTTGTGGAAATACATTATTCTACAGAAATTTAAATGAAAACTGCTCGTTCGGCGCCGGAAAAAAAAACACATGAATGAGTTCACAATTAATGGGAACGAAAAATAGTGAACGCAATGAGCTTTTAAAGCGTAAAATGGGTCGTCAACACAAAAGATAAAAACAAAAACGAAGAATTGTGAATATAAATTCAACTCTTGTTTAACGTAGAACTATTATGAACAATTATTTTGGGGGGTCGCCATCCCCTCAGGCTACTCCCAGGCGTTAACACCCGAGACGCAGGATGACGCCCCGATAATGAAAGAGGAGGGCGAGCATCAGCCAGTTGAGTTGCCTTAATAACGAGGATTATTGGTCAATTATTTGAAAAAGCTTCGTGCTTATGGGTGATAGTGTAAAGAAAGACTTCCTAAATGGTTTCAATTTATCAATCTTCCGAACACATGTGAATAAGTGACAAGAAAATACCAAAATATGACAAGTTGGAGAGAAGAGTCTCGGAAAGGAGAAATAGAAATATCAATTACTTCTTTATAAGTATACCTATAATAACAAACCAAGACAGCTTCTTTGATTGTACGAGTTATGGAATTCATGTGAGTTTTATTTTTCTATAACTTAATTGTTGGTTGCCTCGAAGTAATATCCGTCGGCTATTCGATTGACGCTACAAAATTGTTCCATTCGAGGATCACCGAAACTGTAACATGGCTCTCGTTTTCTCCTTATTGAGCCACACTCTGCCGCACTTCTGCGGACGAAGTGTCATATTAGGAAAACCTCCGGGAATTAGGTAGGTGAGTATCACCATCCCTGAACGTAGCGCTAAAGCCCTTCGTCCTGAGTTCTGCGCAACAGATATTCGAAGCTATTGAAAATGATACGGTGTTCAATAGGCAAGTGACCGAATATTCTGTTTAAAACTTGGAGGCCGCTTTTCCTGGACGTGGTCTTTGTTGACGGTCGGTGCCTCCGGCCGTGCGTGCTCCGATCCGCACGTCGCGTCGTGAGGGGATCGGCCCCGGGTGTCAAGGGAGACCATTCAAAGTCGCGAGCAAATCAAAAGTTATTCCTCGACATGATAGCATCCCTCGCTGAATTACCCGTGCTTAGGATTTATGACGCAGTGAAAATCGTGTCGAGAATCGTTGAGCCCTTGTGGCGCCTTTAGCCCTTAGTAGCGCGGTTTTAATTTTTAAAAAGTCCCACGGCACAAACGGATGGAGCAGATTGATCAAAGAGATTATCGAGAGCACTGGAATGCGAGACGTCTAGACTGTTCCGCTTATCACTCAGCACTGCCCACACATTATCGGCCACAAATGCATATTTTCCACAGTAAATCCATCGCAACAAATTATAATCTCCAAATACTTTTTAAATTCCAGTGTCCCGTGCTTATCTTTCACCTCCCGTCAAAACATCCTTCTTCTTCCTCATCATCAACATTTTCGATGGACGGTACCGCTGAAAATTATTATAAAAAATATCTTACATAAAAATCAAATTTGTATTTTCCTTCGGGACCACACTTCTTAAATGGTGTTTTTTCCTGCTCCGTTCCGAGAAATGTCCGTGCGTCTTTTGGTATTAACGATTGAAGCTTTTTCATGTTTCTGAACGATCCTAATACGACGGTTACGTCTTTGTGAGTCATGTGGTTTTTAAGGGCTTTTATACGGAAATCTTTCAGAATTTCTTCGCATTTTTCATCTCTGGAGACTCCCTCTTCAATGTTTATATCAAGAGTATTTGGTTCCCGAATTAATAATTCAATATCTTTTTCCTCAATTGCAGGAAAATCCGCGGGGGAATATAGAGGTGCTGATTCGAAAACGTGTTAAGGTGCTGAACGTGTTAAGTTGGTTCACGTTCGGTAAAAAACCACCCGCGGTGTCTGTTTTTTTCGGTGTTGGTGTTCTAAAATTGAATTTCTCCGCATAAAAAGATTGTTAGAAAAAGAAGGAAGAATTATTGAAAGATTTCTAAAATCTACGACTTAAATTACCTATATTGGACGTACATATAATATAGCACACATAACATAGCACACATAAAGTGCCACTCAGCATGGTTCCTCGACAGACTTGCTCCCAGTCACTGTCTCACTCCATTGCTGCTTCGCCTCAGTCCGAACATCACTTTTGCCATCGCGCCGCTAGTGATCTCACATGAACATATTTTAAACTATCAGAGTCAGCCCGTAGCAGCGAAATTAAGAGTAATCAAAACTGTTCGCGAGGAAAACCAACTCTGCTATAAATCGAATCCGCCGTTGTGAACCGTCTCACAGTCCGTCTCAAAATTAAATTATTCTTAGCTCGGCAAAATGTTACCTCCTTTGTTGTATACGGAATTCTTGAACTCAACGAGAACATAGCAGCACGAAGATAGTATTCCTCAACTAAAATACTCAGGGTGGCGCACAAGGGAATGCACGGTTCGCGGAATTTGGGAGACTATTAGCGCTGCTTAACGCAAAGCTCTGATATTTTCAACCCGAAGTCTCATACCGTAAGTGTTCGATAAAGTCTTCGGTTTTTTTTTCGCTCTGAATTCATGAACTGAAACGTCACTTATGAAACTGAGCGTCCCAGGTAAAGATAATGTCCTCTCAATCTTATAATATTATCACATTTGATAGAGTGTTCTGCAATATAAGTAGGCCAAGGAAATGAACGTAATGACTTATATTGTCGCTCGGCTGACACAAGGGCGTAACTACACATTCAGATGAGCTCGGAAACGCATTGAATTGTGTGGAAGACAGAATTCATCGCAGAGTGTAGTTACGCCGTTATGTCAGGTAGGCAACGATACGATTAGCGACGAGTACTCGCGGATGGAGTCCCTTAAGACTTTCGTTTGTCCGCGTCTCTCGAAGCGCCTTCACTTTACTCGGCACGCAACCTCCCCGCAACTTTCCTCGCTCAATTTTCCGGCTTGCTATAACTTCCGAGTTAGATTCTTAACATTCGCTTCGTGCTTTCTTGCTGACGGTACTCTGACTTTCTTAAGTTTTCGCTTCAATCTTCTAAAATAATTCTACGTATCAAATTGTGAGTATCTTTGTGGACCTTCATGAAGCTTTTCTCCTCGGGAAGAATGTATTTACAAACATGAATTTCCTGCGTCAATCGCATCTCTAATCACATGAAGGATCTAAAACCTTCACTGGAAAAAAAAAAACACATTGGATCTTGAGTCCAGACTCGTAAAAAACATCGACACGAAAAAATACTCTAGGTTCAATCGGATTTTTGCTTAAATCAAGAACCAAGCCTCTTAATTTGAGTGGATTTCCTTTTGATATAAGCAAAAATCCGATTGAATCAAGAGTATTTTTCTTGTCAATGTTCTCAAGAGTCTGTACTCTGGATCCAATGTGTTTTTTTTCCAGTGTTTGTTACGTCATTGGTCTCTTTCTCAAACCTACTATGCCCTTGTCTAGCATTCGTTTTTTACTATTTCTGCTTAAAAACCTGCTGTGACCGTCGCCCGGCAGCGGTCTGTGGGAATCGCCTCTGCATCAAAGGAAATTAGATATTAGATAAAAATAAAAGGAGAAGGGGGGGTAAGGGGACTTGAAAACGGTTATGCTCTTGAACCTGAGGCGATCGTCAAAACGGCAAAGAAATTTAACATGGCACGCTGAGAGTTTTATCTTACGGTCAGAGATCGATTGCTGCAGCTTTTAATGAAACGACCGGCTCTCTGCAGTAAATATTTAAACTGGAAACTGGATTCATAAGTGATCCCCTTCCCGACTTGATTTTGCGTAGATTAGTATACTTGCATATTTCAAAACCCGTGGCATGACCGGGTGACGATAGTCAGACGGTGGAAATATGTATTTCTTCTCTGAAATTTTCTTCAGTGCCGTACTCCGTGCGAAAGTTCGAGAAAGCGAAGCTCCTGCAGCAAGTTTGCATAATGACAACGGTGCCGGCAGGTATCATGCGTAACTGGAGGAAGGTCTGGCTCGGGATCCAGGCGATCAAAAAGCTGTCCGCCGAGGAGCTCATCAAGGTGAGCAAATATTTTCCCGTCCTATCGAGTCATCTCGTAGCATCTTATCCTGCAAGTTGATTTTCTGCGTATCCATTTCGAGGAACAGCACTCCAAATGGACGGGGCTTTAATCGAGAGAACCTCAGCACAGTCGCAACTGGAAGGAGAGGGGGGCACAATTGATGCGGCCACCTCATGCAGGTTTCACTGCCCTGGAAAAGAAAAACACATTGGATCTTGAGTCCGGACTCTTAAGAACATCGACAAGAAAAGATACTCCTGATTCAATCGGATTTAAGGTTAAATCAAGATCCCAGCCTCTTAATTTGAGCGGATTTTCTTTTGATTTAAGCTTATATCTGATTGAATCGAGAGTATTTTTTCTTGTCAATGTTTTCAAGAGTCTGGACTCTAGATCTAAGGTGTTTTTTTTCCAGTGTGCAGTTTGCGTGGACAAATGGTGCAAGTTCAGTTAAAATAAAATCACGACGTTTGCGGATTCTCATGTTTTGATGGTGGCGATTGCGGAAAGGCGGCGCAAGGTCGTGGAGTTTGCGGATTTGAGAGTTTCTGGCGACGGCGATTGCGGACGGAGGGATAGGCACTTACATATGCTGCCCCTCCCATCCCTGCACTGTATATTAGAGAAAAAATTATCGGAAGGACTCGGGATTCCTTTCCGGGGATGTAGAATAGGGGTGATCGAAATTCCCGACTTGAGCGCAATTCTTACGGGATAGGGAAAAAAAGTGGTCAAATTGCATGTAGATTACGGTAAAAATTGTCCGCAGCCATAATTCCAACGGGAACATGGCGCTCAAGTCCTTCGAATATTTTCATAGTTAAATTGCCAAAAAAATCAGGTTTTTTCTTATTCGGGTCGCTGGAGGTGCCCTGAAACACGCAATTCCATCATCAAGCACATGTTTTCCTACCTATCTTTTCACGAGGAATCGATTTTACTGGTTTTCAAAACGATATATCGATGTTTTCAAGCGATATATCGATTTTTTATTCGATTTTTGCAAAAAAAATTTGAAAATTGTTAGCATTTCAAGTTAAGAAATATTGTATTAGAAACTTCTAGTAATAGCTTACCATAACGTTATGAGTTCATAATGTTATGGGACACATACTATGGTATGTAATATAGTTTTTCAACAGCCCCTAGCTTAATTCACATATTGCATCAGAAATTCTTCACGTGGAAATCATTTTCAGCCGAAGTTTCTGACCCAATATGCTGGCGGAAAGTTTTTTTCCTCTTAGCCTCTAAAATTTTCGCGAGAGCAAAGTACCTCTCCATTGGAGTCCATTAACATTGTCAGTAACATGTTTTCAACATGGCCGAAGAATGCATTTCGTTGGATAACGGGCTTCACGATATCTTGTGTCTTAGCGCAGCAGTTGCGAATGAGGCATATTATGTCAAAGAGGTGTTTTGCTCCGTGTAAACATGAATGATGAATTTTTATATTAAACCACATAGGGCCGTACACAAGAACAATGTATTTGGTAAGTATTTTTAAATTTTCGCTCGGGTTTTCGGAGCTCACATAAACACGGAGTATTCTGTTGGCGGTAGTCAGCCATCTGGCGTGGGATATTTTTCCCGGGTCGCGGTTCGCCAAATCATCGGAGCAGCAACCGCTCACAACCGCTTGTAAAATATCATAAAAATATTTTTGGTCAGTGCTTAAGTCTTGTTTATCAACGACTGGAAGAGATGGTGAAAGTATTGGCTCAAATTCAACAATCGGATGTTTGGTGCAGTCTTGCAGTTGTTTCCCAACATCACCTGAAAATGAAGAAGGACCGGTGTGTTTACCATCGATTCCCTCAATGAGATGGCGTAAGGGCAGCTCGTTATTATGTAATAGACAAATCAGCCATTGAAGTGGTCTTTGCAATAAGATTTCTAGCTGTCGCACGACACCATTGTGGGCACCTGTATTGGTTGCCGTCCCATCACAACCTACGGCAATTAGGTCAACAGAGTTAATTCCATATTTTCGGAGAAACGACACTATGGAATTTTTGATGGAAGCTGCGCAAGATGAATTAGGAGTCGTATGACCCAGGTAATTCGACCCGGGCTCCTGTATGAGAGAAATGTGCTCCTCTTGAATCCTCCTTTGGTGGGTCTTGTCACCTTTCTTCTCGGTGATTAAAGTCGTATCTTTCCGGCCATCAAAGAATAAGGCGTGCAACTTCATTTGAAGAGCCTTCGCATCTGCGACTAATCTTGAGCGACTTCGCAGCCTTGATCTCCTCACTTTATTTCGATCCACTACTGTGGATAAGTCAGCTTTGATGATGAGTCCGAAGTCCTTCAGTGTAGCAGATGCAAGACACGCTGCAGCAGTATCTGAAATACCATATCGATCTGCCATTAAAGCAACAGAGGGTAGCGGTTTGCGCATTTGCCGAATATTGGAGGAGGCGGATGTAGAAGTGGATGGCTTGCTATGAAGTTGATAATCCGACGTATCACTTGTGGAGCCCAAACTACCATTGGATTCACTGCTACCCGGGATGTAAGAAGTATTTCGAGGCTGTATGTTCGAGCCGGTCCCTGCTTCTTCCATCTTTTTGAGTCTTGATTTGGAACGGTTTTCACGGCGTTCAAATGATTTCCTTAACTTCTTAGTCGTCTCGCCATCGATAGTCGAAATAATCATTTCTCGAGACCCTCGTTGATCCTTCAGGAAACTTTGTTCCACGGTTGGCACTTTCCTGTGACGGAGGCACTTACAACTTCTAAAATTAGAACATTTGCACGTTGAAATGTCAAAGAGTTTAGAAGAAAATTCGTCAAAATCGTTCTTTTGTTTTATTTTCACTGATGTGTCACCTCTTGATTTGAAATTTTTCAAGGCACCTTCGTATTCCTTATAATATTTAAGAACCCTGGATCTAACTCTACGCTCGGATACAGTCGGTAACGATGCTGTGGTCCATATTTTTACGACTTTCCTCGCCACATCTCGCGCCACATCCTACACTCTTTGGTTGTACTTCCCCACAATGTTTTTACAGAACAAAATACACTGTCCCACTTCACTGTACAGAGGTAACTGAATTAAATTGAAGTCTTTGGGTTTTCCCCAAATAGGACACTGAACTTTACCACGTGTTTTTCTAGCCATTTTTTACAAGAAGCTAACGCAACATAGCTTAAACTCCGCACGACATTAACACGCACGACACGCAACCGACCTCTGAATGTCGGCCACATAGGATAGGGGTTGCATCTCAGCCCGAAAACAAACAACAACAGAGATGTTATAAGTATGGCAATATTTTTGCTCACAATGCGTATTGCTACTACGAATCCATCTCAATATGTGGATTGTGATGTGGCAACTGCGGAGATTGCCACTTGTCGAGGAGCGTGACGAATTGCAAAGGCCGCGCCGCGACGCTGAGGATCCCCGCATTACGGGAACCATTTGGTACCCAAACTGAAAAATGGTCAGTAAACGCTGCTTTACGGGTAAGTCCCTTGTGTGTGTAGGTGTATGTGAGCATCAGTTTCCTTAAATGCATCGAAATCATTGTGTATATATCACTATTCAATAGAATTTGATTCAATTAGTGCTAAAAATTTTCAAATTTTTTTGCAAAAATCGAATAAAAAATCGATATATAGCTTGAAAACATCGATATATCGTTTTAAAAACCAGTAAAATCGATTCCTCGTGAAAAGATAGGTAGGAAAACATGTGCTTGATGATGGAATTGCGTGTTTCAGGGCACCTCCAGCGACCCGAATAAGAAAAAACCTGATTTTTTTGGCAATTTAACTATGAAAATATTCGAAGGACTTGAGCGCCATGTTCCCGTTGGAATTATGGCTGCGGACAAATTTTCCGTAATCTACATGCAATTTGGCCACCTTTTTTCCCTATCCCGTAAGAATTGCGCTCAAGTCGGGAATTTCGATCACCCCTAATGTAGAATGAAACACATTTTGGTTTTAAATATTAGTATTATGTTAGGATAAAAACGTATATAGTGTGTAGATTTTTTATTTACAGTGAATTTAAGAAAAGACATACCAGAAATCAATAAACTTTACTCTGCGTAGTAGCGCATTCTGATTTCAAACTCACACCATGAACTAAAGAGTGACTTTTAATTCATTCATGCGAACTAAAACTTTTTTAGTGACGCGAGGATGCGTCCACTTTCCCAGGAAGACGCCAGCGCACACCTAGGCGAGGGGGAAAGGCCTCCCTACTTTTCATTCTTCTTGGTGAAACTGAACTGTTCACCAATGAGCAAAGGTTCTCCTACCTTCTAGCCCTACATTTCGTACACATTACCGGCGGGAGGAATTTGCGGGGTAGGTCTGGTAAATGACGCTCATAGTGATGTACGTCCCGAAGCCTTGGCCTCTGCTGGTAGTAGGCACAACTGTTGCTATCCGAGCATTTACAGTTTCACGTTGCTTCGACGCACTAGACTGGTCTTTTACACCAGGTAAGAGGCGATTCTTCACCTCCTCTGCAACTCTGCCTACAAACTCACGGTTCTTTGTTAAATGAAATTTATCAACACGCTGTTGTTGATAGCGACTGCGGCTGTTAGACTGGTTACCACGTGGCTGAGTTCGTAGCACCCTGGCTGTTTTTTTTTTTTTTTTTTTTTTTTTTTTTTTGTAAATACAACAGAACTACAAAAGTACTAACCGTTTAACTGGTTTGGTATACTCAAATTCGTCTTCAGCTTCATAAGGAGGTGGGGCTGAGCGACCACCACGACCACCTTTCTTTTTCGTACTAACTATCTTAAAATTACTAAAATTGACTAGATCATTGAGTACATCTGAAACAATAGTGAATGGTGATAAAGATGGATGGGGATTAATAAATTCTATATCTAAAAACAACTTAAACGGGTAGGACTCACGGACGACTTCATACGTGTGGATTTGGTGGTAAAGGACTAGATCGCGTCTTTGCCCACGACAATAATTCTTCATAACATATTTATATACAACACTGATATCACGATATAAAAAGAAAAGGCGCTTGCCATTTTTCACCTCGTGGGCGACAATGATTGATGAAGAATGGTCTAACTGCCTGGCCACGGCGACAGTGAGATTATTATAGAACGAAACTTTCGACGCATTTTCTTCAGAAATCTCTGGAACTTGACCAAAAGCTTAAAAGGTAGGATATGGAACGTTTTGATCCTACCTCAGGTCTCGAATCTGTATCCTAAAATAGAAACCCTATCCTAGGTTTATGGGGCGCTCAGAAACACCCCATTACATTATCTTCGATCAATTTCATTAAATTACATACAGTTTAATCTTACCAGAAATTCCTCTCGAAAAATATTCATAACAGAGACACTGGGCTCTGCTTCTACATGGTTCTTGCACAATTCCATCGCTACCTTCACACGCATCGCTAGAACGCCAGGTACATGAGTGTGAACTTTTATGCTCTCCTGAATTACAGCATTACCTCTTGTGCGGATTGATCCTTTACACTTTTCCTTGTTGTCTTTCCCACACACCCACGCTTTCACTCCTTTACATTCTTTCTCGAATCGATACTGATACCCTTCTTGCACAACATTTGCTTTCTGAACTTGGTTAAATTATACTTAAACTCGCTAGAATCTGACATAATGTGTTATGATACTACTTGTAATTTTTGTGCGGATTGATCCTTTACACTTTTCCTTCTTGTCTTTCACGCACACCCACGCTCTCACTGCTTTACATTCTTTCTCGAATCGATACTGATACCCTTCTTGCACAACATTTGCTTTCTGAACTTGGTTAAATTATATTTAAACTCGCTAGAATCTGACATAATGTGTTATGATACTACTTGTAACATATGAAAATACTAAGTCACTTTAATTAAATGCATCGAGAGCTGCACAGCGATTATTTAGCGAGTAAGGCGTTTCTAGACTCCTGTCCCGTTCTATAATAGCGCTGAGTTGTGGCCATTTTCTGATGTAACCTTTCGTTTGCAAAAGGAGGACTCAGAGTTTTCCCTCTTTCCCCAGTAAACTGGATCGCATTTTGCAAAAAGGAACCACTAGCATTGCAATGATGCTAAGATTGTGCAACTTCATCCTTTGCAATAAAATTGCGGAAATTGTGAAAAACTATGAAATTTAGATGGTAATTTTTGTCTTAAATTTACAGTTTTTAGTGAGTAAAATAGAAACTATTAAGGGATAATCGGGTTTTTCCTCCAAGACAAAAGAAGTTGCACAATCTTAGCAACATTGCAATGCTAGTGGTTCCTTTTTGCAAAATGCAATCCAACTATGCTAGTATTTCCTTTGTATCCGCTGAAACCAGACGAATTCACCTGATCCAGTTCTTTACCTAGTGGCCCACTCTTTCTTCTGGTACACAGTGCAAGCAGGAGGGTTGGGGGGCAGCATGTAAGTGCCTACCCCTCCGTGTGCAAGCAGGAGGGGTGGGGGGCAGCATGTAAGTGCCTACCCCTCCGTCCGCAATCGCCACCATCAAAACATACGAATCCGCAAACGCCACGTCCACAATCGCCACCGCACCCTAGAGACAGGTGCGAAAGAAGGGGTCTGTTTGTTAGTTGAGAGCTGTAAGAACGAATGGGAATTATAATGCGCCAGTGACGTCAGCGGCTACGAAGGGATCTCTGTTGTTCCTCGTGGTCCGCACTAACTCATGAGCCAATCCAGTCTTCAGCGCCCTTTTCCCATGAGAGCCGTATACAACTGATACTTAGTGCCGTTTGGTAGAATGTAAAATCCCTCTTTTCCATTTCTCCCAAGGGAATCACGCCCACTTTTAGAGGTGGTACAATTTAACGTTTGAAGAGAAAAATTCACACATTGGATCTAGAGTTCAGACTCTTGAAAACATTGACAAGAAAAAATACTCTTGATTCAATCGGATTTTTGCTTGAATCATAACGAAATCCGCTTAAATTAAGAGGCTTGGTTCTTGATTTAAGCTAGATTCTGATTGATTCAAGAGTACTTTTTCTTGTCGATGTTTTTAAGAGTCAGGACTCTAGATCCACTGTGTTCTTTTCCAGTGCATGTAAGGCTACATTTTGTAAGAAATTCAAAATTTAATAAGGATTCGTTAAGAATGAGAGTGCTTTTCGTGCTTGTGAAATAACAATTATGATAAGACACACGCAGTCACTGTCTCTAGGGGACGACATAAAACGTAGTTCTTTACTCAGCTTACAATGAGCAACACCCCATCTTTCCCATTCGTTAACAGCTCAGTTCAGCTTCAAATACGTCCAAATGCTACGACGTATGTCAGTTTACCAAACTCGATAGCAGTCACATACACATTATTAAATTCGACTGCTAATTCGTGTATTCTTTTTGACACAGTGGGTTCTAAAACACCCCTAGATTCTCGTTAACGTACTAACAGTTTTGGTAATTAAGTTCCCGCAGTTTTGGCACAGAATTCCGCCTTGTAAGAGGTGGTAATTTGATTGAAATCTTTGGCGACAATCGCTGTAGTCTTTCTCAATATGTCAATGTTCTGTTCTTTTCTTCACGGTATTAGTCTCTGTCCAGATCAAAATTCATATCGTTAATTTGGTTCACCAATGATACGCGTTGTTGAGTTCTCAAATAATACACACTGCGGAAAACACTCCTCGACCAGAGCGTTTTCCAAAGCGGTGTCAGCGACTTTTCTTTTCTTTTTTCTCATTTTTCGCTTCCTCTGCTTACTTCAGAGTTGGGTATATTTTGAAGTGTTTTTGTTGAAATTATGATCGTTGAAACCGTGATCACTGCCTATCATATGTTCAATCGACCTGAGCGTGGTGTCAACCTTATTAACGCACTTGTTTGTTCGTTGATACTGCGATCGTTGGCATTACGCTCACCGATTCAGTGCGTTTCAATAATTTGATTTTCCTGTGCAGGGCCGGATTTACCTACTTGCCGCCAATGGGCCGCCTGTATTTTGCCGCCCCCTTCTCATTCGCTCTGAAACATCAATAA
Organism: Bemisia tabaci; assembly: GCF_918797505.1. NCBI lineage: Eukaryota > Metazoa > Arthropoda > Insecta > Hemiptera > Aleyrodidae > Bemisia > Bemisia tabaci. Next base: position 28,334,393 of record NC_092795.1, read on the forward strand.
GAAACTATCAAATGAACTTGCCAGCGGGGGAGGGGTGCATAAGCCGCGTTTACTCCTGTTAAACACATTTTTTGGAAAGCCCTGTCAACACTACTAGCAAAAGCTCACGAAACTTTGCGCGCAAGTTAAGTTTCGTAAACCTATCCCTGTGTGGACAAGGCCTTCCATCCATAAGAAATGAACGAAAAAATTCTGAATGAACAAACAGAAATGTGGATTAATGATCTTAACTTCCGCCGCCGCGCCGCGCAGACCGCACCGTGTTTGGCGTAACGCGTGAAGTATTCACGTAGTCTTGTAGGCGCTATGCGTTTCACGCTGATCGCACTGTGTTTGCCGCAATGCGTGAAGTATTCATGCAGTCTTGTAGGCGCTATCCGTTTCACGCTGTCCGCCTCCGCAATGACCGCACTGTGTTTGATGCTATGCGTGAAGTATTCGTGCAGTCTTGTAGGCGCTAATACGTGTTACATGCCGATCGCCGTACCGAGGACCGAAGGCTTCTCCTTTTCATCTCAAATCCTCGTCATCATTTCTCTCTAAGTCGCGCCTAGTTCTAGTTCCAGGCCAAATTGCGTGTTTGGTTTCTCTCTTAACTCGATTAATTAAAGGTGCTATCTCTTGTATCACTGAAAGACGACAAAATTAGAAATTACTATCAGGAAATGAGAGATTTGGTCGCCTTTTCTCGTTTGTGATTTTTCTTTTCTAAATCCGATTTTCTTTTATACCTACATTTAAAAAAATTGCAAAATTTGCCGCCCCATATACCTAGATTTGCCGCCATGGGCCGCGGCCCATGGGGCCACCCTCTTAATCCGGCCCCCAGGAATTCAGGAATCATGTGAACCACCATCTTTCCCTTCACCTCATGAACACTTTGCGGTCATGGACACCATGCTACGTATTGGATCAACCGGATGACGGCATTGAAGAAAGCTATTCTGTCTGTCATGAGTTTAACGTTGAATGTTAAAATTATTAATGATTCAGGTATTTTCGTTGATAGCAATAGTGTTCACTTAAAATGAACCCAGTTTATTCAGATGCACCGTTGGAATTTTCTCCGTACTCCGGCATTTGAAATAATTGATCGGCATTGGGGATAAATGTCTCTTAACTACACTGAGAAAAAACTATGGTTTATAAACCTATTAGAGGTAAATATGGAACACCTATAATAGTCGTAAATAAACTAATGATTCTCGGTCTGTGAACCATACTAAGGTCTCTGTACCTAATTAAGGTACAGAGACCATAACTAAGGTATATGTGCTATTATTATATGTAGAGGTACGACTATTAGTGGTGTTCCATATTTACCACTAATAGGTTTATAAGCCATAGTTTTTTCTCAGTGTAGAAAGATTGCGTAACTAACTACGTACTTAGCTTTTGTGGAAGTGCGGTCTTCCAAGTTTCCTGCAATCTAGTGAGAGTTTCAGAATTCCTCATGATGACGGAGGATTGAATCACGAGGTTAAAACAAGGTATTCGAGGTGCAGGAAACACTAACAACCTCGAATGGCACGAGAAGTTCTAAATCAATTCGCACCAGCATCGGCCTTATGTATCTTTCGCGTAACTTTTAAGCCCGCCTCAAAGTGTTTCCCAAAAACGGGGCCGCGAGGCGGATTATTTCGAAGTCCTCGCAGATCTGCCGGGGGAATTAATTTACCTCGCTTTCAATCCCGCAATCATAAAGCACCGATCATCGCCAAGTCGCTGTCGCGATTCGAATCTGAGCGGGGCGGGTTAACTTACTAACACAATTTGCTGCGCGCGGTATCCGAGAAGAACGCTGTATGAGCATTCGTATGTTGCAGAATTTCCTCTGACTGAAGATTCAGTTTTTAGAGAGGCCATGATTTTCTTGTGGGCTCATTTAAGTATACGATGCCACAATGGAACACCTAAGGCCGTATTTATAGATGAACCATTTTCGTTTATATAGTTTCCTAGAATTTCTTACTTGATTGAAAGAGATGCGGCATCGTTCGAATTTTCTTACGGCGTTTTTGCACAGTGCGGCTGAACGTCCCAACGCTCGCGCCCTCTCCGTAGGCCTTACGGCGCGGACCAACTCCGGTAATCAAATCTGCCCGCTCAATTACCACCGTTGTCTCCTGCGCCTTGGCTTGTCGTAATCCCTGATCCATAAATATGTGCCTCCGGTGATCTTTCACCCCTTCTTGGGCCGGTTGTGCAATTCATGTGCGGCCTGTTCACTTCTCCAATGTTAGGGTCGGGTTCGCACAAGAACCTGATACTCAAAGTTATTATTTTGAAACTCACTTGCTCGTTGTTCTTCATACCGGTCGGGCGCGTTTCGGCCTCCTCGTGAGGCCATCATCGGCGACTCCGGACTCCGATTCCGTGTACCTAATTCCCCCAGTGCGCATATACGAGTCATCCAAACGTAAGTTTCCTCTTTTATAACTCCGGAATTAAAAGAATTGCACTGGAAAAAAAAAAAAAAAAACACATTGGATCTAGAGTCCAGACTCTTCAAAATATCGACAAGAAAAAAGACTCTTGATTCAGTTAGATTTAAGCTTAAATCAAGAACCAAGCCTCTTAATTTGAGCGGATTTCCTTTTGATTTAAGTTTAAATCTGATTGAATCAAGAGTCCTTTTTCTCGTCAATGTTTTCAAGAGTCTGGACTCTAGATCCAATGTGGTTTTTTTTTTCCAGTGTGGTCATAACAAGCTTCTTTCTTATATCCTCAGCTCTCTATCAACACGACTATTTTTAAATTTGAACCACCGGTTGCCGAGGAAATCGATTTGCACGCAGGAACGGATCCAGCAATTCAAAAACGCCGGATTCCCTCCATTTAAACCTATGTTAAATAATCGATTCCTGTCGGAGCACCTGGTCCCTCCAAGAATCGATACATTTCCATAGGTTTAAGTCGAAAAAAACAAGTTTGCCATTTTGCCTGATCCACCGATGTTTATACGTAAGCGAACATATCTCAGCTAGTTCCGTTCACTGAACGGCGTGCTATTATGAGATGCGCCGCATATTGCTGCGCGTCACTGTTTTCTCAACACACACGTCGCGCGCGTTTTTCAACTTTCTATTGATTCATGACGGTAATGAAGAAAAAAAAAGAATTCGCTAGAATAGGGTAGATAGGGGGACTCTGGTACGGTGTGCCTCTAAGGCAGGGTTCGTAGATACCTCCTTTCTCTCTTAGTAAAATTAATTTTTCTGCAAGCAATGCTAACAATGATCATCTGTTTATTTAAACGTATGGATAATCGTCAAGAATCAAATTATTATGTTTCAGTAAATTTACCATAGTCAATATTTTGAAAAATTCACCATTCTAATGATTCTATGAATCCTCTTTTCATCGATTTCGTTGATTCAATATCTAGATAAAGAAACTGTATGAATGGACGGAAGTATCACCGAATTATTAGAGTGTTATTTCCAATTATCAATTAGTGGGACCATGTTCTTCCCTTTCGTCGAAGGGAAGAAGAACTCATTTCCGAAAGTATAAAACAATTCAAAATTATGATTTCTACTCCCATCAAAAAATGATCCTCGCCTCGTATGATGCACCTTGATAAAGTACCGACTACCATCGTAGAACGTGTCTCCGTTCGTTGATGTCTAACATCTTCGTGTTGCTCATCTTCGGAATCAGGCTAAGGAGGGCGAGGCGGTGGAGGCCCAGGACCGCGGCCACCTCCTTCTCCTCCTCTTCTCGGTGGACCACCACCATTATTGTCGTCAGGGCCCGTACGCCCTCCGTTTAGGTTCCCAGCATCATTTACTGGGGCGCCGGGCCGTCGCGAAAATCCTGGCGCAATTGAGCATTTGGTTCTCCTCCATGGCGCCTGCCCCTATGTTCTGCAAAGCGCGGCCATGGCCGATTGAAGCTTATAACTGTTCAAATCGTTTTCAAAATCTGTGCTGAAGTCTGCGTATGACTGTATGCGATCTACGGAAAAATGTGGGGATTTGGCAAGAGTACTTTTTGGTGACATTATGTCGATGAACATCCCCAATCTACCCATCCACTGTTCTGCCTCTGAGGCGTTGTACTGAATTCTGGGCTGTCCGGTGAGGTACGCTGCGCCAATGTGAAATGACGCTCTGTTCGCCTTGATAGCTGTGCCCATGGGAGGTATGGCGACGAAGTCTCTTGGGCTAAGACAGATAGCTATCAAGCTGCTTTTCATGAGCGTGGATGCAGCTTCCATAGTGCACTAAATATTTTATATAACAATATCTATATATCGCTCTTAAATATAAATTTAAAAATAGTATTTGAAATCTGTTTAAACTCCTAAAATCAAGTCAACACATACTTTTTTAAAAATGCAGTCCGTTTAACACAATGGGTTTCGGCAGGCATACCTTTGAAACGCAAAAGAGCTTCTTGCAATTGGGCAAAAGTGTTCGAATTTGCGAAAAGGTATGCGTCAACTGGCCTGACGCACGGGATCATCGCGACGTTCAGGACATATAATGTCGAAACCCAATGGCCTACTGTGTGCGCCGCTGATATCAGTTGGGCAAGGTCAGGGAGTGATTGTTAATTAATGGTCGCTCCGGTTGGACAAATTGGAGCTCCTTGTATCCACAAGGAACTCTTCGTTATGTAACTTCTTGGAGTCAGATGATAGCTCCTGATTATTTCTCACTTTTGAACGATCTCTTACGCTGAATTTGGGCTCCTGTGCTGGTCTTTTTAATTCGCGTTGTAAAAGAGCTTGTATCTGGTCATCCATGATTTGCTTTAGCCGGATTCAGTGGATAATAGCGCTCTTCAACGGACGTGTTAACCAGTGGCGTAATTACGTGTTCTACGGCTGTTACATTTCTTGGATTCTCAATTAACTTCTCCAGTTCGACCTTCAGAAATTCTTGGAATTCGGCCCATTCATCAGTGGGAAACAGATCTTCTTTCTTGCGTACTTACAGCGGAAATGGCGAATTTTCAGATTGCATATCCATCGCAGCGCAAATCCCACCAGGATCCCATGGCTCGTCTTTAAATGCCAAAGATTTAGTGACGGGGTCAATTAAAATGTCCCAATTTTTCAAAGAATCCATACCGATGAGAATCATTTCATGGAGATTTTTAATAAAGTAAATTTTCAAAAATCTCTGTCGAGGTGGACTTTACAATCCACCTCATACGTTTCTGATGTGGAGTGGCGGCTCCCATCAGCTACAAAAAATCCAATCGTGGCCCTTTTTCCGCGGAATTTCAGCCATTTTCAGGTTGAGGAACGTATGAGTTGAGCCCGTGTCAATGAATCTAGGGAAAGATTCTCCACCGATGTTTACTGCCACTCTAATTTTGTCCATATTTTCTGTGTGAACTTCCAGGTTGGCCCCATCGGCAGGTTGAAAATCCTCTTTTTCTTCTGCTTGCCAGGTTTCAGCGTCAGAAAAATTCTGATCATCCTGAAACTCTTTATAATCTCCAAAATCTTGCCATTCACAATCATCAAGGCAATCCAAACATCGAGGGTATTCAGGTTTTACCCAACACGCAAAACAGTCCTCTTGTTGTAGATTTTGGCTGGTTAAACTGGTTTGACTAGAATGATGACTTCGTGTATACCAACAACACGCTGCAATCATGATAATGCACCATAAAACTCCGCAACCAAAATCTGTCCAATTAGGAATCTTTCTAAAAACTGGGCCATCCCGATTAAACAAGGTATTAATTCCTCTGAGTCGATCCAATTCAGACTTCGAGCCTCCTCTAAGATGGACGGTTGGGCTCCATCTCAGATTTGCCATTTTCCAATTCAATATTTTTGGGTACAGGGATACAAAAATTGGCCCTTTCAAGGGCAGGGTTGCTGTCTTCAGCGTCAAGAAACCATTGATGATCATCATTCTCCTGGTGATTTTCAATCTGCGGGGATTGGCATGCCCGGTTTAAATTTCCCCGCAAAATTTAAACCTACTTCCCGTTACCCGAATTATCTCCATGCTTTCCTTGGGATTCACGGCATCCACACATTCTGACAGTGACTCCGTCGTTCCCGCAGCCGTAACAGTAGAGTCTCCTTGACTCCTTGCATTCTCTTATTGAAGAATGTCCGTCGGCTTTGAGGCTGTTTTTACACTTCCTCTTCTTCTTTTCCTTCTTTTCAGGATCCTCAAAGACGGTAGATAATGGAGCTTTCTCAGTTTTTTTCCGGATTTTGTTCCAAACGCTGTTTCCGGCATGAGAGAACTGGCGGCTTCCGGAGGCGGTCGATACCTCGAATTTTCTTCTTGAGTCTCCTCAAATTCGACGGCCAACTTCAATAGCGAGCTTTGAGTTGTTGCGTTCTCCCGTCGCACATTGAGTTCATACTCAGGCCTCATATTGTGGAAAAGGCATTCATTTTGTTCTTCCTCAGCCAATTAACCGTGCCGTCGCATTAGCGTACCGATAGCCTCAAAGTATTCACGTGCCTTTTCACCAGGTCCCTGGGGCAGTGTTGAATTTCACTCATCAGATGACGGTGATAGTATAGCGGAAGGAATTAATCTGATAAATTTTCTAGAAAGTCATTCCAGGTGGACCACTTAAAAAAATTATTTCTATACCACAAAGTTGCAGGGCCTGAAAACAATTCCGGTAGTAACTTTATAATATTCTGATCTTTAATACCATGGGCACGTTGAAGTTCTTTTAGCCTTTCTAGAAATGAAATCGTTCCCTTCTTCCCGTCAAATTTGAGGATTAATAAGTTTGGCAACGTCCCCTACCTTAAAGATTGGTTAATGGACAGCCAAAAATTTGCATCCAGCTTCTTTCATAGAGTATGGTTCCACTCTCCATATAGAGTAATATTGTACAAATACTCGTAAAAATCATAAATTCGTGAAACAATATTTTAGTAAAAGGCACTGCCGGTCTCCACCCCGATTTGCTGGACGAATCTGATGAACTGTTAAAACACAATAGTGAATTAAATTTCACTGTTGGTGACAGATGTGCCTCAGCGGGGAGAGAGCTTGGGACAGCGCCCGGTGTCAAAATGTATCGAAATGGTGACCAGGCACCACTCAGGAGTAATGGAATTTGGTGACTGGAAAATGCTTAAAAGTGGCGCCAGCTCCTCAATTCCTATAAAGACTCTATGTACTCTACGAGTCATAGTCGGTATCTTCAGGGAGCCTCTTCCTCACCGACCGTGTGCCCTTCTTTAGCAGGCCGATTATTGAAACTGATAGACAAAGCTTAGACAATTGAGACGAAAGAGATATGGGGGGATCCTATTGGTGGAAGCGGGCCGTTATAATGGATAAACGAGGTAGGTACTAGACTAACTAACGGCAACTCACAAGAGACTCGATAGTTAGTCCATCATTTTCTCTCTCAGTCTATAGGAACCACCTATTTCAACCAATAGGATTGCTCCGTAATCCCTGTCTTCTTTGTCTGTAGCTTTGTCTATCAATATCAATAATCGGTCCGCAGGAGGGTGATGTGCTGGTGCTGCTTGAGAGAGGTGAGCATTTGGCACGGACAATATGTAGAGGGAGGCGCAGGTGGTTAAGTCCCAACGTGACGTACCCATCCAGGACGTAAGTACGTCACCCACGAAATGGTGCAGTGCGAGGCCCCTTTCACTTTCCTATCCTCATCAGAGAATAATTACTGACCTGTCACACTCGAGCGCACGCGAGCATCGGAAAATTGGTCAATGCTCGATCCAATTTATTCATCTGAAGTATTAATGACGGTCGCGAGGCCAATAGTTTCCGGTCGCCAGTCAGTGAAGATGGTTTCGCCGGAACCGCCAGACTTAACGCCGTGAAGGATGAAGGTACACTGATAAAAATATTTGTGTTCTCGTGTTACTTATGGTTAATATAGGAAGTGAAAAACAAACCAATACAAATTTTTTGTTGATCCTGGTACAGTTTGCGGTGGGAATAGCGCAGAGATTAATGGAGAGACTGGAAAAATGCATTCCTCTGATTTCGACCTTGATATTCAATACTCGTTTTTTATGAAACTTCTATAAGAAGACCAGGAGGCATTTTCTCTTGAAATTTTCAACGGAAGGCTAGGGTTATATTGTGTTTTAATTCCCGTAATAATCAGGCTTTCGAGTTGAAATTTCTCTCTGTGTACGAACCCTCCAAGATTTTTGACAAGTTAGTGTAGAACTTCCCTTCGAATCTGGTGTTGCTTTTTTTTAAGAATTATTTAGGATATCGTTTTTATTTGATATCTTTAGTTTTAAACGTTACACTGAAATAACTTTTAAACGAAAAACGTTTTGACAATCAACGTATAGCTAAATTCTGGTCGTCGGAATCACCAACGAGCCTGGAAAAAACCGATTGTGCACGGCACAAGCAATACGAAAGTCCATAAGTAGGCATTGCACTTCTGCGGATAGAACTGGATGCTGAAAATGAATCTTTCAACAGAATTTTAACCCATTCCACAACCAATCGCAATTATGTGTATATTCTGCTCTCATTACCTTCAAGAGTCGTGAACTGCGTGTTCTCAGCTTAGAAACGGATATAGACACCACGAAGTCCTTTTCCTGTAGGTTCTTCTGAACATGCTGGAAACCGCGGTCAGTTACGAAAATGTCTTCAGGTTCAAAGTTGGCCCGAAACTACTCTTACATATTCAAGAATATCCACTTAAACTTTCAGCCCTAAATTATTCTGAACAAAATTTTTTCTACCCAAGCAAGTATGACTTCATTTGAACTTTGCTCTCTTCGTTTATGATCCCGGAACTTCCAGTGTAGAATGATGTCTAACATTTTGAAAGTTGTCGAACTAGAGAGGGGACGGTCTCTATAGTACCATCCATGAAAACGATTCTACTTCTGGAAAACCTTCGTTAATCATCATTAGTTTCAAAACTTCATCCAAATCTGATTCTGATTATTTGAGTTGAGTTTGATTAATTTCACCTTTTAAAACAAATCGGATGCAAACCGATGAATGAATCAAATATAACCGTCAAGATTCCATTTACTTAGCTCCCTCAATATCCATCGTCATAGCAATCTATGATAAGCTGTAGGTGGAACTATAATTGTAACTAACCAACAGCCAATTCACAGTGAAATTTTGCTGTTACCGTGTTTTTAAATTTTGGACCATAAAATGGAAATATTTTTTTGATAAAGTTTTATTGGGTAAATCGACTAGAGACCAAATTTTACAATCGATGAATTTGAGTGGACGAATTTTTGGAAATTGTCGAACGTAAACGGCTAAACGGTCGCATGACCGATTGATTATTATAAATAAGTATGCAGTTTTTGCTTCTCTTTCACTTTTCAATGTATAGGATTAGTTCAAGCTTTCAAACACTAGATTTCGCATATTCTCGGGTGGCGTATGCCCCTTACATTTACGGGGCATTACAGATGTATAAACCACGCGGAGCTCGGGTTTCAGCGTTGACTTATAATAATTGTATGATCAAGTGTGATCAATTGAGGGTCTTGGGACCAAAGTGGGATAAGAGTATCTAAATCTAATCTTATAATATATTCCGTCAAAAATTCACCAATAAAAGCCAATTTTCAAGCATCATCAAATGAGTTTAAATTTTCTTTTTGATATGACTCCACCTTTAAACTTTAAGCACGTACCGATTTCTTGAAACAGCAAGAACTGCATGTATTTCACTTGTCCTCCAGACCCCTCAATTTATAAATTCCCTCATTTGACAGCAGCAATAGAAAATTAATAAAGATAAACCAATCAGAAAATATTTATTATCACATTAAGCTCATTTTCTATCTTAAATATTGCACCCATGGTGTGTAGCATAGGTTTTACTGATTGTAGCCAGTCCTCAATCGGATTAAACACTGGAAAAAATTAGCTTGGATCTAGATTCTATACTCTTGAAAACAAAGACAAGAAAAAATACTCTCAATTCAATCTTCTTTTTGCTTGAATCAAAAGGAAATCCGCTTGAACTAAGAGACTTGGTTCTCGATCTAAGCAAAATCCGATTGAATCGAGAGTATTTTTTCTTGTCGATGTGTTTAAGAGTCTGGACTCTAGATCCGAGTAGAGTACCTGTATAGCGAGAGTATGGACAGATCGCTTCATGGAGGGCTTAGGGCCCAAAAGTGCAGCCACCCTTCTAACCAACTTCTAACGCACCAAATTTCACTGCCAGTCTGCAGATTCCAATTCTAACCAAGATGGCTAAGGATGTACATAAATGAGCGATCTTCCGCAAAAATGAGTAAATTTATGCAAAAACTAAGTCAAATACGTGCTTTGTAAACGATGGTTCGTAACAATTGTATTAATAAGTCGCTCTGGATAATTGAAATTCATAGGTTGGCTGCATTTCTGGGCCCTAACTTTATTCGTGGAGGCATTGGTGATGGCGAAGGCCTGATGGATTTTCGAAGTTTCACATCCGTCTGCACTCTCGCTATACATGTACTCTAGATCCAAGCGACTTTTTTTTTCCAGTGAAGCTCTGAAGATTTTGAAGATTGGCTTATGCTCTGGCGGTAAATGTTGAGCTACAGTAGTTCTGTAGTTAGTGGGTGGATTTCGAGGAGCAGTGTGTCCTCGTTGTGTTACGATTCGGCCGGGTGTGTGACGGTGAGGTTGGTTGTGTGTTGCAGGCCGCGGAGAGCGGGAACCTCGAGGACTTCAGCCGGCTCTTCCTCGCCGAGCCCTCCCGACTCCACGTGCACGACTCGAAAGGAAGATGCGCCGCCCACCAAGCCGCAGCTAGGAACAAAATCAACATCTTACAATTCATCAAAAATCATGGAGGCGGTACGTTCAACAGTCATGTCACTGAAAAAGCACTCCCTTACCCGGAGAAAAAAACTTCGTGCGTGGAACCCGAAGTTGAAGACATATTGACGGTGAAAGTCGGCAATCGCGTAACTCGTTTGCGGTGTCTGAAAATCTCCGCCTCTACGTCATTTTTTTAAAGGAGAACAAGTTGACATTATTTCTTGAAGTTTTTGCAGAATTTTCTTCGCATTGAGAAGAAAAATCATGACAGTTTCAAAGAATTGCCGTTGAGTAGTTTTCCATTAAAAAAATAAAGTATGACAGGAAGTCTGCGACGTCGCAAACCGAGTTATGTGATTGCCGACTTACACCGTCGATATGGATCTCTGAAGTTTTCGGATCACGTATCAAAAAACTTGAGGTCCAGCTGCCGAAGTTCGGGTCAGATATCTGAAGTCCTTCGATATTTACCGAAGGGTGCGGGTCACACATCAGAAGTGCTCCGGTACGTACCGAAGTGCATCGGTGTCTGACCCGAATTTCGGCAGCTTGACCTCAAGTTTTCGGATGCGTGATCAAACAACTTCAGATATCCATATGACCTCAACTTCGGGTCCAATGCACGAAGTTTTTTTCTCCGTGTACGTGGATTCTACATGGAGTGTTCCCATTTATTGTGCTCAGTATACTTGGATTAACTTGAAAAATGTACTTTGCGCGCTATTCATTTAAATGAAAATGTAGGTGTACCAAAACACGATAGGTTTAAGTCTTTAATGAAAAAAATTTGTATTACCTGGAATGCATTTCAGGCTCAGGTAACCTATCCTCAGCAAGATTCAAAAATGAAAACACAAGGAACAGGATTGAAACAAACAATTATCACAATGCATAGTTATTAGGTAGGTAAAACACGGTAACAAACAAAATAATGACAAATAGAGTAAATTAAAAACAAGGATCCAAACAAATGTTTCTACTTGTCACTATTTTGTTCGTTACCATTTTTTCCCTACCTAATAACTCGATTGCATATAGCAAAACGGAACCAGCGCGATTACAATGTTTTCAAAATCGTGTAACTTCTCCTTTTCTTTTAAAAATACTTCATATGAGCACAGTATTGCAATTTACACTATTAATTTCATTTAAAATCACTAATTTCATTTTAGGAAGCTAACATTATTTGCTATTCTGGGTGATTTTTTATACGATTATGGAGAAGAAACAGTTTTACAACGCTGTAATCGCGCTGGTTCTTTTTTGCTAGATGGGATCCAACTAAGCATTGTGATGATTGTTTGTTTCAATTCTGTTCGTTGTGTTATTATTTTTGAATCTTGCTGAAGATGGGTTACCTAAGCCCGAAAAGCATTCAAGGTAAAGCAAGTTTTTGAAAACTTAAACCTAGCGGTTTTTGGTATACATACATTCTCATTTATACTTGGATTAACTGAGTTTCCTATTTTCCTAAACCTACACCATTTTATCTAGAAACACGGAAAAGAAAAGAAAAATAAATAAATAGTCAGTGCGCTAATGACCGATCCTTCTGTTCACAAGGCTCTTGCACTTTCTTTGTTGTGCTTACAGAACTTCTCTGTTGCGCTTACAGAACTTTTCTGATGTAAGAACAGAACTTCGGTCGTGAGCACTGAGTAGGTACTCTCTCCTCATAACGGAAACTGTTGTAATTATTGTACTTGATAGAGAAAAATGCAGGAGCCCTGTGAAGGACCATTTTTTTCAAATAAAAATTCCACGAGGGCATTATGAACGGGACGCTACTATAAGCGCTCTTGAAAATCTTTCTCCGTGCGCTCATTCGTAGTGAAATGAAAGTAGAAAATAGTTCACTTGAAGCTCTGCGCGTTCAAATTGTCAGTGTGAAAAGTAAGGGAACGTCGTTCAGCAGTGGCGTGGCGTGAATGATCGATTATCGATATCTTGCCATTTGAAACTATGGTAAAGAATCGATTACTAAGGTGTTCGCTGCGAATACCCTGATAATCAATCTTTTTTAATAGGTTTAAATGGCATAACAATCGATATATCGCAATTCACGCCACGCCACTGCGTTCAGTTTCGTTACGAGAGACCGGGAAAGTCGGGGGATTTTTCCCTCTCAAATCGTACACACGCTGTTGAGGGATCGTAATTTATTCGGACGTTTTTCCCAGTCTCTCTCAATTCGCGGGGAGAGTGACGGCAGCAAGCGAGGCTTCGGGAGCCCTCGACTCCTCGTCAAAAGACACACGGCGCAATGTCGATCTTGTGGAACTTTTGGGCCGAAATATATTCATAGCTTCCCAACCCAGATGCATCGGAAATTTCCCACCAGCTACGCCCGACGTGCGAATCGTGACGGAGTACCCCCGACATTTGGGTCACAAAATCCCGGTTGACGAGAGAGTGCTAAACGAATAACTCCTTCGCACTGTTTACGTCCACTAGATCTCAGCTGTGACGTATTTTGACCCGCTCTTCTTAATCTCTCCATCTTTTGATCGTTGCATCGTTTGCTAGTGCGGCGTGTTTGCTCGTTGAGCCGCGCCGGAAATGCGTAAGTACGTTACGTCAACAATCGAATCGACTATCTCAAGTGTTTACATTTGAACCGGGATTAATATAGAGAGGAAGCCAGTTACAACAAGATCAAATTGAGGAAAATAAGTTTGGGATTCTATTCCTATGTAAGACTTAACGTCAGAGAAAGAGCTCAACACCGAGATTTACATTGCCGATGAGTTATCGAAATGCGATGTACTGCATGCCACGGATCAGACTTACAAAATCTTGTCTTGTCTTGTCATACACCAATGACTGTGAAGTTTCAATAATCGACCATCAGATGGTCTCTTTGGGCTCATTTTCAAGGGAGAAAAGCTTTTTACTAAGTTCCCTTTGATTCAATTCAATGGCGGGGCGTCAATAATCGATTATCGCTATTTTCCTATAAAGCTGCAGTGGTAAAGAATCTAATATTAAGGTGTTCGCTGCGAACACCCTGCAGCATGTTATCGATTCTTTTCCAGGTTGGATACCTTTAAATGGTAGATTAATCGATGTATCGCAAACCACGCCACGCCATGCCACTGGAGTCAATTTACCCGCACGTAATATTTCTTAGCATAAATACGTCCATATTAAATACCGGCCTTGTTATGATTTTTTCCTTTCCGGCTCCGGTGATCTAGATGTTCAGGCCGTGTACATTTCAAGCATTTCTGCTTATCTTCAGGCCGTTTTATGTCCGTTTTACGCTTATTTTAGACCTTTTTAGATCAGTATTTGGACCGAGTTTAACAGAAAGGAACCAAGCCACATCAGCCATTGCCAAATTTAACTAGGCAGACAATTTTTTTACGAGAGAACGTTTGTTTGGATACCTTTGAAATTTTTAAGGAATTTACTTCGAAACATGGAGAATTTTCACTGAAATTTGCACGAAAATCCGCACAACCGTTTTCATGTAAAAAATTGAATTGCCCAATTAAATTTGGCGATAGCTGATGTGGCTTGGTTCCTTTCTGTTTATTGCGGTCCATTTAGTACATGGTGGAACAATCCATTTTCGATGCCAGCCGTTCGTGAATTATTGTCGAGAGAATGCGTTTATTTTAGTATCGGAAATTTCACGCAATTATCATGATAAGTGGTTGTATTTGTATACGGACCTACGGTCATTAATTGGAACTTGGCTTTCTCTGTCGAGCCGTGTAATTCGTAATGTGCTATTCGGGAATCATCTGTAAATGAATGTTCTTCCTTTAATAACCATTGATTTGTGTTTGACTTCATATTCCTCCTCTTTCATCACCATTGAACTATCATTCATCTTTCGATGATCACCTGAGAAACCTTTTATAAGCCAAAATATTCAGCTGACGGAGTCAAAGGGTTTATCATTTTTACAGCCAATTTCATAGGCTGCTAAAGTGTCCTGTAAGGCGCAAATTTCATACAAACTGTAGTCAATTTGTGGCAATTAACCAGAATTCGCATGAATATTTAGGACGTCGCCCAATTACCTCTCATGGTTTACTTTTTTAATGAAAAAAACCAAGCAGTTCTCTTTCATGAATTTTTGTGGGTATATTTTTTTACGGAATAGGAAATCCATAAAAAATTTTACAGTGATTTATTTTTTTTATTTTTTTTAAAAAATACAGAGATACGATCGGGCAACGCGAAATTTAGTTAGGCTGATTTTTGTGAGATACAAATTATTGTATTACAAATTTGGCCCATGAGGACTACTTTTTACGCAAATTTTCGAATTGACACTTACCTCTCATCAACATTCCCTAAGAAGTTTCTTTCCCAATACATTCTTCCCGATTGCTGTTTCATGCAAAATTCATTCTTCTCTTTGTTCGATAGGAAGTAGAAACTTTATTCTGGAATCCATGCCCCGAACATCTGTGGACAGACATATGGAAAGAGACAAAATGAAAGTATACCCACGGAAATGAATGAAATGAAACGAAATTAAAACGAAAGACTTTCTCGCTTTGAGTGAAAAACTGAAAGAAATTGAAAATATACTTACAAGAGGAAGATGTGAGCAGTGACAATAATAAACAAGCTCCCGTTCCAGCCGGTTTGAGTGAAAAAACATAGTTTTGATACTCATAAGCCGGTTAATACGATAGTGTTAGTTGAACTCCTTTTTCCTCTTCTAAGTTTTTTGGATGGTAAACAAATTGGGCATTTTAATGGGATCTACAGCGCTTGTCTCTAGAGTTATCAAAACGTCTTAATCTATCATCGGTTGTATGTAAAAGTCATGAAGTAATTGTTCCGTGTATTGCCCATTTATCTATAAAAGACACGGCATGTGGCAGGAAGAAGCGGAGATTTTAATTAAAGAATCCATGCAGGGGATATTTATCATGATTTAGAAATGATAAATCTTATGTGGGCGTCTGTTTTCAGCCTTAATGCGAATAATTATCTGAGAAAACATTGATAAGTATCCCACTACATGATACCTCCAGTATTTTATGAGTATTCAACTTACATCAATTGTCTTCTTGCGAAATTTCCACCAAACCGTTCAACAGCCTTTCCAGTTTGTTGTTAAAGTAGTGCAATAGGACGTATATGAACAGGAAAAATAGCACGAAATTAAGCACAGTCTTCAGCACAAATCTTAGAGCTGAAAACACCACGGCCAAAAGCGAAGAAAATATCCAGATTATAATGCTCACGTTCAGCATGAAACATCGTGTAACCAAACCTACGCACATTTTTGATGAAACTGTCGATTGTCAGGTAAGTCACAATATCGTTACTGGAGTTGAACTCGAAACGAATTTCGAATCACACACTTGAGTCATTCGCAAGGCCCAACTTTTTGTATGTATTTGTTTATATCTTGACTGAACTCGCACCTTTGTTAAAGACCTAACTATGTTCAGTTTAGAAACTAGATTGGGTTTAGCCAAGAAAAAGCAAAGTGATTTTGTTCGGGGTGTCTCTTATTTCATGAATCGCACAAAAATCTCATCTAAATAGGTACAAACTTAAAATACAGTTGCAAGAATATGAGCACGGTAGCAACCAAAAAAGGCAGTCTTCGGATTTTTTAATGAGATTAAAATAAACGCACGAAGATCGAAATCGCATCAGTGGCGCGTTATACAAAGCACTGTTTCCTACTCTAAGCAGGCATCGACGATTTTCGGTTACGCAGTTTCAAAAGCTTAAAATCTACTTCGATTTTTTCCTCACTTTGTGTATGCTTTATATTATGGGTTGCACTAAATATTGGGTTAACGTATTGTGTCTCCTAGATTTTTTCCTCGAAAAAGGAATCCCCGAAGATTATAATTTTGCTCTAATCGAAAGTCAATCCTCCTGAATTCCTCACCACCAAGTTCTGTCGGCAGCGCGATACGGACAGCAATATTTCCTAAAATCAAAGCACCAGCAATGGTCGGTTACGCACTTCCAAAAGAAAAAAAATCTATTTCATACTACTATTCATTACTCGATCCACGCAACATTTAAATCAAGTCTAACTGAAAGTCGGGGTCGCTGCAACGGATCACATTAACGGGCAGGAATAAAGGAACTCGGGCCGGACAATGCACTGGCGTGACAAGGAACGTCTAGACACGGTCGTCAATCTGCCGCACTTTGTTTCGTGTGAATATCGAATTCCCCCTCCCCCTCCCCCACCGCGGGTCGCCGTGGAAATCGGGGGCCGGGGGCACACTATCTCGAAGCCGGGTTTAGCTGTATTTGTCGAGGTAAAGCCCCCGGCTCAAGCTACCGACTCGCCGTTGCCAACGGGGCCCCCGTTTCCTATTCTACGTGTCGATTCGATCACTGCAAATTAAGTGAGGTATTTTGGAGTTCCGTTTATCAACTGGATTTCAGAATTAATCGCATTTTCCTTGTGCACAACATGGAAAATTCCTTATGACGCCGGCCAGTTAATGTAGATTCACATGTATTGCAGTGATATAATACTTGCAGAAAATCTTTCCTCACAGACGGAACTTGTCGTTTCCCCCATATTCTGGCAGTTTTCTAATCCGCACTGGGGAAAAAAAACACATCGGATCTAGAGTCCATACTCTTAAAAACATTGACAAGAAAAAGTACTCTTGATTCAATCAGAATCTAGCTTAAATCAAGAACCAAGCCTCTTAATTTAAGCGGAGTTCGTTTTGATTCACGCAAAAACCCGATTGAATCAAGAGTATTTTTTCTTGTCAATGTTTTCAAGAGTCTGGACTCTAGTTCCAATGTGTTTTTTTTCCAGTGCTTGGTATTTTCCCAGCAGAATCCGATTTTGATCTTACTTGTGCCAACTAGCAGACGTGAAAGCATGTGGTCCGGCGTTTATAGGCTATACTGCTAAGGGTTAAAGGTTCCGAGGTTTCCGCATGATTTTTCTCTCAAGTTTCTTTCTGCCGTTTCATTTGCCTAATATATCAAAATGTCATGTTTTTCATGATATACGATGTATTTTCATCGTATGCACCAGTGGCGTGGCGTGAATAATCGGTTATCGATATCTCGCCATTTGAAACTATGGTAAAGAATCGATTACTAAGGTGTTTGCTGCGATCACCCTGATAATCGATATTTTTTCATAGGTTTAAATGGCATAACAATCGATATATCGCAATTCACGCCACGCCACTGGCTGTGCACGCCATAACCGCATACTGTCATCATCAAACACACTAAGGAGGCGCATTGATGATGTCCTCCGCGTTAATGGGAAAATGTTAAAGTTCGGTAAAGGCTTTAAGTACCTTTTGTTTAACTCATTTCCGCAATGACTACACTAGCACCTCCAGAACACGTCTTGCAGACTTCAGCTTTATCACAGGAACATAATATTTGTGCACCCTGCAGGCAGACTTGCAATTGCATTCAAGAAGCACAGCCGTTCCATATAGAAAGAAGATTTGCCCAGATGAGTGACCAGTTCCCTTTCTTTTCCACCCATCCGTGCTCTCAAGGCGCCCCCAAAACCGGATTTACCTGGTTAGCAGCGCAAAGGGTGTGCTGCTCCAATGCACCTTTTGTGGTGGGCAAATTATGAAGCTCCCTATTCTTGGTGGTGAATAGAAATTTTCTCAGCTAAATGCTAGGAAATTTCTGCTGCATTGCCGTAGTTGAGACGGCTGGTAAAATTTTCCAGGGTTTGATTGCAGGTAGATGGAAGTGCTTTAGGGGACGCAAGTGCAAATGGGTGATTTCACGATAAAAGGACTAGTCGTGTCGCCGTGGGTTATAAACGACTTTAGGCAAAACGATTGAAAACCAAGTTGATAAATCAATAGGAATTATATGTCCATAAACTTAGCCATGCTAAAAAATACCATAATTTATGATTGTATTTAATAATTCAAGACTTTAAAGGCCGAAAATGTCCGGTCGGTAATGCGCCGTCAACCCCAATTTTGAAGCAAAAGAGCAATTTCCGTTAGTAAATCAGTACTGATCATGGATTCTTTGGCAATATTATTATGCTGAAAGGAGACTCTAATGCGGTACGAGGAACTTATTTGACGAACTGCTCTGTTTCCCGAAACTTTTTCCTTTAAAACGAGGGATGCTGCCCACACGAGTTCGCCCGAACTGGAACTTCAGTAAAACTGTACAATTATTGCGAAATAATAGATTTCTGCTGCCGCGAGAGTAACAAAAACAAGTGTCAAGACTGAAAGGACGTAAAAAAAAAACAAACGAATTCACAACAGAAGAAACATATGTAGAAGCTTGGAGTACGGGGGATGTTCCGGTGTTCGGAGGAATAAGTTCAAGCTCAACTAAAACTAGTTCCGGGAACAAATTCCCCGAACCAAGTTCCGCGAACCGCGCTCGTGTGGACAAGGCCTAAATTTTTTTCTTCATTGATTACTCTGAGTCATGAATCGTTCCGCACGTTTATCTTAACACTTCCATGAAATGCTTGCACCTTATCTTTTCGAATGCGTCCGTTGTTTCAGACTTAAATATCCGCGACAATCGAGGCAACACGCCTTTGCACATAGCCGTGGAGCATCAATCATTGGAAGCAGTCGAATTTTTTATGCAATGGTGAGCTCTTGAATATCGTATCCATTACCTCATTTTATTTGACTGTTCAACGCATTCCTGATCATCGTTATGTTTCGATGATTCACAAATATGAAGAAAAGTACTGGAAGAGACAAAAACATTCAGAGTAACAAAAACAATTCCGATGGCTGGCAAAACTGCTCCTTGTTTAGCACTCAAATGTATTTTAAAATTGAGTTTAAAGGAAATAAGTAAACTCAAATTTCTGAATCGTTGTGACATAGTCATGAGCTTATGATGATTTGAAGAGATTATGAATCTACTTTGATATACTTACGGGAAAAAGTCAAGTCAATTAACTTTATAGGTATCTGATAAAATGATTTCAGAGACAATCTACAGAATGAAAAAAGTTTACGACTTGAAAAGAAATGAAGTGATGCTACTAGATATGATAACTTAATCCCCTGATAAGTTATAACTTACGAGGTTCAGTACTGCTATTTTTGGCAATATCCTTCAGCGTAACTTCTTCGATAGGTTCTGAGGAAACACAAGCTTAGTGGGTAGAATGTGTTGAAGAACAGCATTTTAAAAACTCACCAATTGCATCATTTTATGATCAATTTCACTACATCATCATTATTATATTACCAATAATTTAACTTTTTCCTGCTGTTACAAAGGTTTTTGCCATAATATTTAGCGGCACATTGACAATTATGGCAACCTTGATATATTGTCTCTTCATCTAGATTAATATAAAAAAAAACATTATTGGAACCACGATAGGCGCCTTTAATTACACAAAACTTGAATCGGGTGAAAACTCTAATGTTCTTACCCATTGTGGAACACTAAAAGGTTTCCTCTTCCAGCAATCTTATATAAAGTTTTTAAAATATTCTCCGGCACAATATTTAAAATGACTTTATGGTTTTCTTTCGGTCTATAGGTTGAACGTTTGCGGGGCGTAATTTTCTTTGAAGGGGTAATGTCTAATGGTGGGTTCATTTCCTCTTCGGAGGGAAGAACCTGGACTAGCCAATTTCCGAAAGTATTCTTGTTTACCGGTCTTAACGGTAAAAATGGTCTCTGAATAAAATCACCGGTCTCATTCTTCTCTTTTTTAGTCACATAGAGCATTCTAATGTCTCGGTTGAGGAGAGTTATCAGTGTGGTCAAAGAAATCAGGCCTGTCGACAGAACGCCGCCGGTTTCGCTCTTTTGACGGATCCCCAACCCTTTTTTTTTTTTTCAAATAGCAACCGTAACCCCTCTTGTGATAAATATATATTTAAGGAAGTAAAAAACTGAGAATTTTGACGCAAACACCAGGTCGATATCTTAATTTTTGCCTGATCTACGGCAAGTTAAAGGTCAAATTTTAACTATTTTCAGAAAATCACAACTCCCGTTCAATTTACCGCAGAATTCAAATGAAACGGGAGGAGTTACAAGACTCTGATTGCTTTCAAAGGTTGGATATAACCGTAATTGGAAAAAAATGTAAGGTGGGACTCAGACCCTCACAAAGTCAAATTTTGGGCCCCCCTCCCATTCCTCTCTAGGAGTACGTATTTCACGAAACGTCAACAGAAAATTTGGTGTTTGAACGGCTTACGGGACAGATGAGAAAAATGAGGGCCTCTACGGTTGGACTTCATCCCTTCCCCGCCCCAACTGAAACTCGTCGAGAAACTACCTCTCGCTAGGGGCACACTTCCTAAAATATAATGATACGCCGAAAGATTTCGTTAAAAATCTCTTGGAATTGATACTCACTAATTTTTAAAAGGGAAAAACAGCTGAGATCTTATGTTCCGTTGTGACTTAGTGCTCAGTAATTTGCCGCTAAACCTACGATTGATAGGTGTAAGTTACGCTACACGAATCTGCATCCCTGTAATCAGCACTTCCGCAAGAAGTATTAGGAATCGTCGAAGATCAAGAAATTGTTATATTAGCTGATTTTGTCACGAATCCGCAGCAGTCCATTCGACAAGTAGCCGAACGGCACGACGGCGTTGCCAGGATGGGCACTCAACGTTTGCTCAAAAAGCACAAATCTCACCCCTTCAAAATCAGGTTGATCCATGAACACAACGAAGATGATCCTGATAAGAGATTACAATTTTGCGAGGAGATGGAAGCAATGGTCGTAGCGGATTCACGTTTGGTTGAATGGATTCGTTTCAGCGACGAGTCCTCGTTTTTCCTGAATGGGATAGTTAACCGTCACAATTGCTGGTCTCTAGAAAATCCACATGTGGGTAGAGAAAGGCATACCCAGTGTCCCCAAAAGTTGAACGTCTGGTGTGGAATTTTTGGGGACCATATCATTGGGCTGTTCTTCATAAATGGAAATCTAGACGGCCCGCAGTATCTGACAATGCTGGAGGGTGCAGTTGTACCAAAATTGATTGAAATCATTGAAAACTCAGCAGAAGATTTCAACCCATGGTTCCAGCAGGATGGAGCACCTCCGCATTTTGCACTCCCAGTTCGTGGCTACCTAGACGCAGAAATTCTTGGGTGCTGGATTGGACGCCGCGGATCAGTTGAATGTCCGGCGCGTTCCGCAGACATATCCCCATTGGATTTTTTCCTTTGGGGCCACCTCAAATCAAAAGTTTTTGCAACCTTTCCTCGAGATTTGAAGGAATTGCAACAGTGGATTATTGAAGAGTGTCGACTTAAAACTCCACAGATGCTATGCGACATGTCCGTAAGAAATCCTTCGATCGATTTTCCGTTCCCGGGCTAAGAGTGCGGGAAACAGTTTGAGCAAGATTTTTAAAGCCTCTTGAGATAATGTTATTACATCCTAGAGCTATTTTTCCATTAAAAGCTTCATTATTTCGCATGTTGATTGTACGACATTTTTTGCGAAATCTCTCGACGTAGCATTATATTTTAGGAAGTGTGCCCAAAGCGAGAGGTTGTTTCTCGACGAATTTGAGTTTGGGCGGGGAAGGGATGAAGTCCAACCGTAGAGGCCCTCATTTTTCTCACCCGTCCCGTAAGTAGTTTGAACCCCAAATTTTCTGTTGAACTTTCGTTAAATACGTACTCCTAGAGAGAAATGGGGGGGGGGGGGGCAAAATTTGACTTTTTAAGGGTCTGAATCCCACCTTCCATTTTTTTCCTATTACTGTCGCATCCAACCTTTTAAAGTAATCAAAGTCTTGTAACTTCTCCCGTTTCATTTGTTTTCCTGCGGTAAATTGAACGGGAGTTATGATTTTTTGAAAATAATTCTAATCTGACCTTTGACTCGCCGTAAATTGGGCAGAAATTCAGATATCGACCTGGTATTTGCGTCAAACTTCTCAGTTTTTCACTTATTTCAAAATATTTTTATCACAAGGGGGTCGCGGTTGCCATTTGAAAAAAACAGTTGGGGATCCCTCACCCCCCTGACGGGGCCCAAAATAAATTGCCCCCTCCCCGAAAGGTAGGCCTCCCTTAAGGTAGAAAAATTCCCGAAGTTTCGTTTTTCTAACCGTTCAGAAGTTACCGGGAAGGGGGAGGGTACGGACTTCTGGGGACACCCTGTACGCCATTCATTGCTACGAAAAAATAAATATGCATTACAGATTATTTTTCGAGGGGAATTCCAGCACAAACTTCATATCGTTCAATTGCCAATAACTACACAAGTTGGTTCCAATTGGTTTGCAAACAACCATTTTGGTTGTCCCAGACGTTTCTGAAATGATCAATGCGTGAAATCCTTATGCGTGCTTGATCTTGCAGCAAAGTAGACACGAGCATCCTGAACAACAAGGACCAGGCGCCGCTCCACCTGGCAGTGGAGTTGAACAGGGTGGCCGTGCTGCAGGTCATGGCCAAGCACAAGCAGCTCGTCGACACGGCCCAAGGAGGCGAGCATGGCCGCACCGCCCTTCACATCGCCGCCATCTTGGATCACGACGAGTGTGCTCGCATCTTGGTCAGTCTTCGTTTTTTCTGCACAGTCTTAATTATATCCGTTTCTAACGTTATGTCGCGCTAGTCCAGAAAGGTTGCTGAAGAGAAGAATTATGGATCATGAAGCGTTTAACCCGAACATTTTCACAGCCTTTGTCCCCTCTTACACGTTTAGGTAGTCCGCATTCTAGAACTCCTCTTTTAAAATAAGTTAGAGGAGTCGATGCTTTATTGTTATTGGCCACATTCAGATAAATAATCCTGCTGCTGTAACCGTCAATGCAATCATGGATGACAAATCTAAACATCACAAGTTTGTGAGTTGAATCCATGTGCCTAGAAAAATAAAAAAAATTGAATTGGTAAATAGTGAGATTGATATTGCTCTACATGTCTCCTGGGTCGATATCATGTCGCTTATCAAATTAAATTGAGTTGAGTGAAACATGAGCTGAACAAATTTGCTCTTATCGATAATTTTCAGAAAATTTCGCAGTTTACTCTTAAGTACATCCGTATCTAACGTTATGTCATGTTAGTCAAGACACAGCTAGCGAGACTTGGATTGATAACGCTGTACATTTCCTCTGGGATCGATATCATGTCACATCAAATTAAATTGAGTTGAGTGAAACATGAGCTGAAAAAAATTTTCTCTTGTCGATAATTTTAAGAAAATTTCGCAGTTGACTCGTGCCATCGCATTGTTCGTTAATCTGGAGCATCACTATCTCGAACACGAACGCACTGAAACTCACACAATCTACCCTTTCCCGTGCCAACCCAAACGATGTAGAAATGCGGCGCCATTCGGCGCTGGGCCTGAGAACTACACCCACCCGCTAACTCTCAAAGCTGTCGCTTCTGCATTCTGATCGCATGCTGTTCCCTGCGAACTGATTATAGTAATTAATAGCCAAATCTACACACTCAAAAAAAAAATCCGGCTCCGGAATCCGTAATTACGGTCTATTTAACACTACCGTGCGTTACGGGTGAGGAGACCGTAAACCCGCATTCAGGAGCCAGAGCATCGGCCTCTGAGCCGGGAGCTCTTTTTGCTACGGGTTCAAAGGCCGTTGCTCCGGCTCCTGAATGGAGGACTCACGATCTCCTCACCCGAAACGCACGATAGTGCCATATAATCTGTAAGTACGGCTCCTGGAGCCGGAGTTTTTTTTTTTCAGTATATAGATGAAAAAGACAGGGAAAATGGAGCGATTCTGCTCGTTGAAACGAGTCTCTGAAATGGATCGCGCACATTTATGATAGATTAACTAACGGAAATCCGCGAGAGATTCGACTGTCAATCCATAATTTTTCCCTTTTGTCTTTAGCAATCACCCGTTTCAACTGACAGATTCGCTCTATTTTCCCGTAAGGTTCTTTTCGCTTATCGCCTTGCCTATCAATTCCGATGGTCAGCTCGCAGATCCTTAAATCAAGAATCTATGCATGACGTCTTGAAGGGTGCAATGGATTTACCAATTGGACGTATTTCTGTCAAACGGAACCAAGCGCCAATTTGAGTTCCTTTTGAGGAATTTAGAATGCCGGATAGCGCGTTCTGTCAAACGGAACTAAGCGCCATGAAAAAGCATTGCGGGTATAGGACGGAACGAGCCCGACGCCCGTTTCTGCCGCCAATCCAAGCCCCCCCCCCCCCTCTACCATCTTCCCCCTATGACGCTTAGTTCCGTTTAATAGAAATACGTCCAATTGCGGTGAGAAGTCGTGGAGACTCCGTGATCGAGGCCTCGAAAAAGAGTGATAAGCGCAGTGTGAAGACTGGAGCATTGAGAGGAGCTTGTTTCGAAAAGCCTTCCCCTGTTGCAGATGAGCGACTTCGGGGCGAGCCCGCGGAAGCCATGCAACAACGGCTACTACCCAATCCACGAGGCGGCTAAGAACGCGAGCTCGCGGACGATGGAGGTGTTCCTGCAGTGGGCCGAGAGCAGGGGCTGCACCCGGGAGGAGATGATCTCCTTCTACGACGCTGAGGGCAACGTCCCGCTCCACTCGGCCGTCCACAGCGGCGACTTCAAGGTAATGCTCCCGTATCCAAGGGTCGTACGTTCTGTCGTTCCTTGAACTCTCAATGTATTTACTTTGTAAATATCGACGGTAAAACTACCAAACCACGTATCTCGGTTTGCGACGTCGCAGACTTCCTGCCATACTTTATTTTTTAATTGAAAAACTACTTAACGTCTAGTCTTTAAAATTTCTGTGATTTTTCCTCTTTGTGCGGAGAAAATTCTGTGAAAATTTCAAGGAATGATATTGATTTGGTCGACTTCAAAAAAATAAAATGCGAGCGTAGATTTTTAAACACCGCAAACGAGATACGTGGTTTGGTAGTTTCACCGTCGATAAACGTCGATTCATGTATTATAAACTTAAACAATAGGACACAGGTGAACAGAATCGTCTCCGTTGAGCCTCCATGCCATATCCAAGAACATCTAGCCACAAAACAAGATCATGTGAAGTCCAAATTGCGCGTCTCAGGATAGGTCACACTTTTTTCACTTACAATCATATCATCTCCAAAGAAAATCAACCCATCTGTCACTTCTGTAATTCATCACCTCTAACCATCAAACACGTACTTATATACGGACTGCTCTGCCCTCCGATATCTCCAATCACAGATATACTCCCCTACAATCAACAGAAATACAAACCCACTTACATGCGATGAACCCAATATTACTACCAAAATTCTAAAACTCTTCACCTCTCTCACTTTAAAAATCTAAATTTTCGTATACTCCCATTTTCAAAATTCTCTGTAAAGACGTTAATAGCCTGTGACGCTGAATGTCTTAAAATTATACTAACTTACCAACTTGCCCGAGCTGTATGTAACTAGGTGGAGAAATAAGTTTCGTACCGGTACGCATTAGAGTTCAGAAAATTTAATTTTTACTCTCATTATAATTTTTGGAACCTCTTAGCTTTGTTTTCCCCGCGAAATGGTGTGAACCCAGCTCCATTTCTCCACCTTGTTATATGTATCATATATTTACCTCAAGAAAGAGGGCGGAGACAAAATCAAATTGCTCAAGTCCTCATCGTCAGTGATGCATGTCTAATTCACCAGGTGAATCTCCCGTATTCCAGGGCTGTAGATATACTGTCGTTCCTGAAACTCTCGGTGTATTTACCTTGTAAACACAAATGAGAATGACTTAAGTATGAAAATCCTCACCACGGCACGTCACTTCTTGGTGGCCATATCAGGGTATGTACGTCCTGACGCAACTGAGGAATGGACGTATTGGACGTCTCGAGGCAAACTCTAAATGCTGCCAGGGGTTATAGGACATTTTGTCATCGACTTTTTATCCGCGTAAAGTACGATCGTAGGAATTGAAGTAGTTTTTCAACGATAACTGCTGGGTGCCATTGCCCGTTTTGTTTCAGTAGCCAAACTTTTTCTTTAGCATGGAATTCCTGGCAAGTTTACAATTGTTAACAGTTCTTAACAGTTACAAGTTTACGGTTGTCGTAACCTGTTAACACTCGCGAGAATTCGCGAGCATTCAAAGAAGGGGGGTTTTAGTCGCACTTGAGGTGATCCCTTATAGGTTCAAGACCTTAGGCGCAACAAGCCTTTTAGCCTTGTCTTAAGGGTCTCTCGAAGATTGACTCATCAAAAGATCGCACCGAGAGTTGGCTCATAGATTCAAAACCATAGGATCAACATGCCTTTTTAGCTTTGGCTTGAGGACTCCAAGGTTGATCACAGAAAAAACTGACGAAACGCGGAGCACGTGCTCAGGCATCAGTGTCCGGTCCGGGCCTCTCTTCAAAAGAGGTGACAATAGCTAGATAGACGCAACTTGTCTGTAATCCAGCTATCGCCGGGTTGGGAATCTCGCTCTACGTAACTCGTCCCAGAGACACTGATTATGAGGAATCAGTGGCCGGGCAACCAAAAACTAAAGCTCGCAAATTCTCGCGAATAAAATGAACAACTTAGTGCTAACAACACATTACACAATAAATAAAAGGCTACTTAGTCAAAAATGCTAACAATCTATCTGGCAAGTAGCAAGGTCCAGGACAGAGGACTTCATTTGAGCAAAATCAATGAGGAAAAAGGTTCAAAATTATTAGTTCTCAGGCCGGTGATCTCAACGCGATTTATCGGCTGAAAGCTAAATTACTTGCTCTCAATTTCAGCTGCAATGCTAATCGAAAATATAGCCAATACGGAACATTGATTGTAGTGATTTTCAACTATTTCTGAATGAATTTTGCGTTTTTCTTCAACACTAACTAATTTTGGTTGTAATTGTTCAGTACTGATAGGAATTTGTTTTCTAAGAACTCGACCCATTAACATTTGAGAGGGTGAGGCTCCTAGATATACAAAGGGTGTTGAATTATATTCTTAAACTGCCAGATCAATATCACCTATGGTTTTTAGAGTCTTTTTCAGTAGACTTTTTGCTTGTGTGACGGCTGATTCCGCCTTTCCGTTGGACTGGGGATAATGTGGACTAGATGTTAAGATTGTAAAATTGTAAGTACTTGCAAAGCTTTAAGTGCTACTGAATTGAACGGTTGATTGTCTGCTACCAACTGTGCAGGAATTCCATGTGTGCGAAAAATACTTTTAAGTTCCTTTACTACATCACCAGCTGTTTTATTTTTTATCCTAAATTTTCGTTTATACTCCTATATATTTTCAAAATTACCTGTAAAGACGTTAATAGCCTGAGTCGCTGAATGTCTCAAAATTATAATAACTAACTAACTCTCTCATTTCAAGCCATTTGCAGCAATTTATACACCCAAAAGTAGGCAAGTCCGTGACTTCATGAATATTTAGACAAATCAAGTACTGTTGCCTGTAGATGTGTACATACTTCAACCATGTAACAAGTAACATATGCCAATTTATAGGAATATTCAGGAAATCAGCAACTCTTCTACCATACTCGAACTTTGTCGGTGAGCAAGAGGTTGTTTTACCACAGATTAGTTCAATTTTGTAGGTATTTTGTTGTAATTCTGCTTCTTTGGCTTGTTGATAGCGCGTCGAGAGGCTCATGGACGAGATTGATGCCTTCGGCTCTTACGAGCTTGATAAATCTTAGGTTGTCTTCAAGTTTGCACTTCAACATTGATGGCAACATTGATTGATTTGACTGACTTTCTCCCGATGTACTTTTGCCAGGTCACGAAGGCTTTCGACGAGCTGCTTAGCACGTCCCATTGTTCTCAGTCGGCGAACTGATCCTTTTGACGAGCTAGATTGCAAGCTGGACTGAGTACTTTGCAAACACTAGAAAAATTATTGTTTGTGAGCTAAAAACTTACAATCGGGTCTCGTGAAGTCGAATTCAAACTCGTTCTCCTGAAAATTCGGCTTCTTTCTGAAGTTTACTATTCACCTAAAAGATTCTTAAAAGTTCACTAATAATGTGCTTCCTGCACTTCAGTGAAAAAAGAAAAAAACTAATGGCGATGCCCGCTGACACCCCGCATTGAAAAAAAAGTAGCTTGGATCAAGCATGATAATTCTTGAATTTGCCGCCAAGAATTTTCTTTATCTTCCTTTAAGCTGACTTTTTCTTGATTCAAGAAAAATAACGCTTGGGTTAAGCAAAAAAGTAGCTTATATTAACCAGCAAAATTCTTGATTTAAGAAGAAATACCTCTTGGCGGCTTTAAGATTCTGTTTTTTTCCAGTGCGAGCGGGAGCGGATAGGGTTTGCTGGCCGAGCGCGTGCATTCGCCGTGCGCAGCTTTAACTCGCGTTACTCGCACAGCGCCGTCTGGCCCTCGTTATGTTTCTATGACACGGGCATAGTCCTATTTTAATGGAGGGGCCCGCGAATCGTGTAGTCACATGAGCGTCCCAACTGCTAGATTGGCACTCGGATTTTCCCAGTTTGCGCGTGTTGTTAAGGTCCAATGAAATTAAACCATTTCTAGTAGTTTTTTCTTCCCAGTGCATGGAATAATGATGTACACTACCTTACACAAAAATTAAAGCCACAAATTTTCTTCTAGACCGTCTTATTGTGGAATTGCTCATTTTTTATTGAAGATGCCAGCACATCCTCTCTTATTTGCAGAGTTGACAAAATTGATCGATTCAAAAACTAACTTTCCCCCAATTTATTTTTGCCAGGTCACCCTACTAGAAATGTTCCTTGCTTTTTTCCAAGGAAATAACGGATTTCCTTGCTTTTTTCTAAAGAAATCACCTGACTTCCTTGCATTTTGCTATGCACATTACTATTTCATTCTTATGTGCTCTTTTTATTCTAATTTTATTTTATCTTTTTACATCTACCTCTTTAACATTTATCAAGAAGCCGGCCTGTAAAATGTTTTTGATTTTTTTAAACGGATCCAACAAATTGTAAAAAGATCATTTTCTTTGGTGTGCATAAATTATTGTACATACTATTTGTAATATACTGACTAAAGAAAAAAAAATATTAATATGAAAACTATTAAATATATGAATGGTTCCACCGGTTCAATTACCTTTGGAAATCGCAGCCGTTTTACTGGCTTTTTGCATCGATGCCTTAACAATTCCCGGGCGACCACCGCCCCCCACTGCTGTTTCAAGAAGCTTATCGTAACATCTCGTCGTTGTTGCCTGAAAAAATGAATATTTTACGTTAGGACACGAAAAAAAAAGGAAAAAGATGAAGAATTGGTGTGAACAATCGTCTCCTGGCATCCAGTCGTAGTGATAAATTTCACCATCGATTCTTACGTAACATTTCGCGGTAAAGTTTCCATCCTTCCACCCATTGGTGGTTCTGCGTGGATTAATATGATGGGTTCACGTGAACTCACAAGCCATGCGGGATTGAGGGTGACGCTAAAAGTGCAAAAACCCAACATTGCATTTTTAGCTTTGTACCTGATTAACAAATGCCACTATAAATAATAGAAAACTCAAAATAACAGAAAGTGTTCATGAAATATGCAAAATAATCTGATGGATAATACTTAAGGATATGTACGATTGAAGGACTAATGGCAAACGCCTGTCCTATTCGAAGCACCGAAAATCTTCTTCAGAAGTAAAGATGAACTTTTGCTACTTCAGCGAGTCAAATCGTGGAAGAAGATCCACGGTTGTTACTTTCCTCCACCCGATGGGACTGACGCGACGTCCCAGTCAAATGCGTTTTTGAAGAAATGATAGATGCCCATCATTGCTTCATCTCCATAGATGTATTAATGTGCAAATGACGGCAGGCTCCGGTAACAAGGTTCTGTGCGCACGAAGGCTTCTGTCAAGCTAGATTGCAAGCTGGACTGAGTTCTTTTGCACTACTAGAAAAATGTTTGTGCGTGAGCTAAAAACTTACAAACGGGTGCATTTGAGAGGTCCTCTCCTGGAAATTCTGCATCCTCTTCTGAAAATTTGACAGACTAGATTTTAAATTTTCTGAAATTAAAGAGTTTCTAAAAGTGTGATTTAGGGTCGGACATAATCATGATCGCAAATTGGACTAAGTACTTTGCAAACACTTCAAGACAAATTTTTGTGCGGAGCCAAAAACTTACTATTTCTTCCGTTTGCGTCTTCAAATTCATACTCATTTATATCATTCTGCTGAAAATTTGACAGCCGAGATTTTACATTTTCTGAAAATAAAGAGTTTTAAATTGTGTGATTTAAGGTCGGACATGTGCGAGGGCTGGAAAAAAAAAATATTTTAAATGTTCGTCTAAAATATTTTAAAAGTTCTTATTTTAAAATATTTTAAGAAGGCGCGTTTAGAATTCCTTCGAGTCTTTGGATTTTCTGTAAGCAGGCCTGTCCGATATTTGGCTCCAAAAATACGCAATAAATCCCCACGTAATCTACTCACCTGCTACTTTCAGAATACTAAATGGAGAAAACGAGTCTTAGAGACTCATCACGTCTACTGCTACTGCTTGGTAAGTCTAGTGGTTCATTTAACGTATTTTCCAACTCCAACAGGTCACCAACGTACCGCAATTATTATTTTTTTGGGGGGGTGGGCGGGGGGGATTATGTCTCCCGTCTTAACCGAGGGGACTTTTAACTTCGTGGGGAATTGACTGGTTGGTCTACGCGAGATTTACATATTGCACAGGTGTTTAATCCCAGGTTTTCATCCCTACGAAGTACTTCTCCTCAAGGCGCTCGGTTTTTTCCAGGCGGTGGAGCTGTGCTTGACCTCTGGCGCCAAGATCTCCACCCAGCAACACGACCTGTCAACTCCGGTGCATCTGGCGTGCGCGCAGGGAGCCCTAGAGATCGTCAAACTTATGTTCAGCCTCCAGCCGGACGAGAAAAGGACCTGCCTGAAGTCCTGCGACATCCAGAAGATGACCCCACTCCACTGCGCAGCAATGTTCAACAGAACCGAAATCGTGCAGTATCTGATATCTGAAGTAAGTCACGTAGCCGGACCAAGCAACTTCAGTTGGGATTTTATGCCATGGTGCCGTGGCCCATTCTGCCGTGCGAAGGCAATTCGCCGGAGAAACATTCAAAAGTTCACATGGCAAAGTTCCTAGAAAAGTTATGAATATTGCAACTTTAAGTTTTCGGATACTTCAGGAGTTTCGGAACCTCCCGAATCCGATTATGCGATAAATGGGAAGGCTGTTAAAATTGGGTATGACAGCTCGCAATAGTGTTATTATCGCGGTGAATTAGCGTGTTTTTTGCAGAATCTCCGTGAATTTACATGTTTTTTTTTTTCTGAAAATATGAGGCATACAAAAATTTTAGCTTTGAATATTGTAAAACTAAGGGAAAGCCCTGTATTGCTGGGATGCCTTAGATTAAATTTAGATGAAAATTCTCTTGAACACTGGAAGATAGTAAGTAGTTTTCCAGAAAATTCTAGGTTCTTCTAAGACAGATCACCCAGAGGATGTCGCGGCGATTTTCCTCGGCACGTCAGCGGTGCTGTGTGTGAGTATTGAGTAACATGGGCAAACTGCAATTTAGTGTGATCTGCAAAACGTCGGTCTTGTCATTTCTAGAAAAAAAGATTTTATGCCGCGTTTTCCAATCCGTGCAAAATTGTTATCGTATGCTAAAATGCGACTGTAAGTAATACTTTTTTGCCGTAGTACACTTATAATTATTTGAATAGTAGATAGTCGCAATAAAACATGCATTGCTGCGAATTGGAATACGGGGTAAAGACGAAAGAACGAAAAATCTCAGTACAGCTGACAGAAACTTGGTCGAAGAATATACAACTGGTGATGATTTCGTAACTAGTTGCACTTTTTCAGCACAGTAGCTACACATTTTCACAACCATTGAACCAAACTGTCTCTACGATTTGACGGAAATTCTTCTTCTCTATATCTTTTGGAAGGTCATATATAGCATTGTGTGGTTTAACTTCAGGACCTATGTTCATGAAAAGAAAGTCTTGTGTGCTGGTTACACGTTCAAATTCCCATCAATTTCCGATCAAATGGTGACTGGTGCGCACCATCTACCATCAAATTTCTGCGGCCTGCCATAATTTGATGGTAGTTGATGGAACTGTGGGGCTCAGCCTTCATCTGATTTCCACACAACCGTGCTTATTTCATGCTAATTTCAATCAACACGCTGTTTTTAATTAATTTTACTCATCAATCTAGATAACTCTCGACCGCCATCTTTGTCATCATTTTGATCGGAATTTGAAGGAAATTTGAGCGTGCAACCAGGCCATTATTTCGATCTAAAAAATCGCCAACTATAGTGACAGGCTAAAATAGTACAATGTATATCAGTTGCTTAGATTTTGCATCGAGTTTTTTTTTTTTTTTTTTTTTTTTTTTTTTTTTTTTTTTTTTTTTTGGTGCGTAGGGGGCTGACATCAACGCCCTGGACAAAGAGAAAAGATCGCCTCTTCTGTTAGCTGCATCGAGGGGCGGGTGGAGGACGGTGCTGTTGCTGATAAAACTAGGAGCAGATATCCACCTGAAAGATTCCAACCAGAGGAACGTTCTGCACCTGGTAGTCATGAACGGCGGGCACCTCGAAGAATTCGCACGTCAAGTTTGCACGGTGAGACTTCAATGCCAACAAGTCCCATGCAAATTGTTTGCTTCGAGTTTCACAGAAGAACAACGCGGAACAAGTGAAGTGGGCGTGGTCAGGAGATTTCTCTAGAACATCGATCGAGGACCAGATGTTCTTGTCGGTGCAAAGTTTTGGTTTTTTTCGTAGATGCTTGCCAATTATGTAATAATGGAGACGGACCTTATTTGGGTGATTTTTGCATCGTATCTTCTTATAGTTACATATCCTAAAAGAGTCGAATTCAATGCCACGGATGCATATACAAACAACTGTGTTGTTGCTTATAATTATCCTAACTAATGAGATTAACGAATATGGCAACTTTTACCATAATTATCATAAGTAATCCGACTATAAGAAATGGGTGTATATTATTCTGAAAATTATACTAAGAAGAAATTTTAGTCATATACGTGGGGGTGGTACTCCGCCGACGCTTTGGTTCTCCGGGTGCTGTAGTACTTCGTACTATTGTGAGACAGGTCGGAGGTCACTGCGCGTTCACTGTTGACGGCTGAACTCATAACCAGGACTCGGTTTGAGCAATGCCGAGACATCGTAATAGTTCATATTTTATGGCAGGAAGCGCTTATGCACCTGCATTACCGTATAAATCCACAATGAGATGTTGCATGTGTGAGGAATTTGCGATTTGACTGTTGATTATAATGTAAAAGTTCGTGAGAAACACGATGGTGCCACTGGTTTTCTCTGAAATCAACTCCCAAGCTCAAAAAAAGCTCTCAAGTTGAGGCCTAAATGGAGGGGATATCCCACCCTACCCTGAGAGTCCACATCTACATCAAGACAAACTCTCCATGCACAGATAGGGAGCAAATACATTGACAAGGCTGCCGCCTTATTTGGGGACTCCAAAACTGAAAACACGGAAACCCTGCTAACGTATTTGCTCCCTATCTTTGCATGGAGAGTGTGTTTTGATGTAGAGGTGGACTGTCAGGGTAGGGTGGGATATCCCCTCCATTTTGGCCTCAACTTGAGAGCTTTTTTTGAGCTCGGGAGTTTATTTCAGAGAAAACTAGTAGCACCATCGTGTTTCTCGCGAACTTTTACATTTGTATCAACAGTCAAATGGCAAATTCCTCACACACGCCGCAACATCTCCACTTTGTCCACTTGATTCGACCTCTAAAGAACGATTACATTTACATGTCTGCTTCAGGCCCGTAAGTGTGAATTATTACGTACGATGTCTCTAGGGCAAAGCCATGAGGTGACTCGGTGGTGGAAACCTCCTTGTGTATTACACCAAGAGTAGAGTTGTGGGTCCAGACTCCCCACAGCGCTTCTTAGCTCTCCGTTTCTCCTCTCCTCTCTTCTCTTCCTTCAACTCTAAAACGTAGTGGACGGGTTTTTAGTTAAATGATGCTCGCATGGTTTTCTCCACTTTTTGATTCGGAGTGAATATGTCTTTTCAATACAGGTGCAGGCCCCGGAGAGTCTGCAGCAACTCCTTAACGAAAAGGATCATATCGGTTGCTCACCTCTGCACTACGCCAGCCGAGGAGGGCACATCAGAAGTCTCGAGAACCTAATACATCTAGGAGCCTGCGTCAATTTGAAAAATAATAATAATGAAAGTCCCTTGCATTTCGCCGCAAGGTATTTCGTTTTTTTCTTCTAATACATGTATCGAATTCGTTACTATTTGTGCCGCAAATTCTATAACTGAAGTACCCAAAGCCGCCATTAAATTGCGTTGATAATTTACTTGTATTCAATTGTATGAATTAATATTTAATTTAAACATAATGTTACCAGTGCATCCGCACACAGTAAAGCAGATTGATCTATTGCATTTATAGTGGTCGTCCTTGTCGCTGAGCTGCTTGGAGGAGCTCGAAGATCGATTTTATCGGCGGTTAGGCTACTGCCTGAGGACTCAGCAGAACTCTCGAGACGATCATTAAATGAATGTTCAGGTTCTTTAGCTGCTCATTGTCAATATTTTTTGAACGACTAGTTGAGCTCATTATTTTTGAGCCCAATCACTTCAAATTATTTTTGGTCAGATGAAACACTGGAAAAAAAAAAACACCTTGGATCTAGAGTCCAGACTCTCGAAAACATTGACAAAAAAAAATCCTCTTGATTCAATCGGATTTTTGCTTGAATCAAAACAAAATCCGCTTGAATTAAGAGGCTTGCTTCTTGATTAAAGCTAGATTCTGATTGAATCAAGAGTACTTTTTCTTGTCGATGTTTTTAAGAGTCTGAACTCTAGACCCAATGTGTTTTTTTTTTCCAGTGAAGGTTTCACATCCTCCATGTGATTGGAGATGCGATTTACGCAGTAAATTTATGTTTGTACATACATTCTTCCGTATCTTGATCGTCATTGAAAAGTTTATGATCAGTAATGAAGAATTAATCGACCCATTATTGTCTATATTTTGAAAGTTAATTCGAAGTTCGCGTTGAAAGCAATGTAATTTTCGCCTAACTATTAACAGTCTCGAAGACATTAGCAATTAATCAGAAAAATTGAATACTTTGATCGGGATTAGAAGTATCTTACACAATATCATTTCGCAACTTCTGTATTTTTTTTTCAAATAATTACTATTTTCAGGTATGGTCGCTACAACACCGTTAAGCAACTCCTCGAGTCTGAAAAAGGGACTTTCATTATCAACGAAACTGATGGTGGAGGTCTGACGCCTCTGCACATTGCGTCGCAGCAAGGTTCGGATCTTTTGAGCTTTTACATTATAAGTGATGTGAAAAAAACTACCCCAGTGCAATAAGTTTAAATTAACTCAAATGAGATCTCTTGTAAACTTAAATCCACTTTGGGCGACTAAACGTATCACATCATCGAATGATAAAAACATTAATGCAACATTTACGATATCCAAATACATGTCTCTCTGTGGAAATTAAGAGAATTTGGGACATAGACATTGTTTCATCATGTCTGTCACCTAACTGAACACCTAACTCCCAGATCACTCTCTTAAAACCATGCAGAAGCCAGTCATTCTAAGCACCTGCAGGGTTGTTCGGGATTTCCCTTACATAGAATAGTCCTTTTTCTTTCCTTGTTCTATTATTTCTTTAATTCTATTCTCAATTTCTCAGGTTTTTATCCTTGAAAACTTTAATAGTAAGAACAAGAAAAAGACCCAAGACTCTAGTCCTCGACTTAATACCGGGAGCTGTCCTGTAAGATTAAAAAAAAAAGGAAAAAAAAATAATTAACAATAAAATAAACATGAAGTATTAAATAATTGTCCGAACGGGGAAATTGAACCATTTAAATGTGTTTACTATGTATGAATACGTATGTGTTAACTCTCAAGAGTCGCCTCTGTGCGTCGTTACTCAGAACTTAGGCTTGTTTTGGCGATGTGGATATTACTATACGATGCAATTTCAGGGCATACGCGGGTGGTTCAGTTATTGCTGAACAAAGGTGCATTGCTTCACCGCGATCACAACGGCCGGAACCCTCTGCATTTGGCCGCTATGAGCGGCTACACTCAGACTATGGAGCTTCTGCACTCAGTCCATTCGCACTTGCTGGATCAAGTAGACAAGGACGGGGTGGGTACAATACATCTCACTGTGTACTTTGTTTTAGAGTTTAATTTTTTGGTGGGTTCTAAATATTTTTCTCGAGCACCAAACCATGAGAAAGTCATATTATGAAGACAACCTGGTCACAAATCACCTGAAATATCAGTAGGCATTCCAGGGTGTAGGATGTTGCCTGGTCTCCTAGCCTTACCCCAGCGTTGCGCGTTACGAATAGTCTCTGCTTCTCTTGTTGTCAGGCGCGCCACTTTTAAGGCGAAGGAAAAATCGTCGCTTGAGGAAAAGAAAGAACACTAAAGGAAGAGAAGTTGTAACAAAATTCGAAAGTCTATTGCTTGCCGTGTCATAATATTTATTGAAGGTTGAGCTTGTAGAATTGGTGACGGGTGTAGATGGAGCCTCGTCGTCTAAACCTCGTCAGTTTTTTAAATAAGCCTCGTCGAAATTATAAAAAGTTTACATTGTCACTATTTCACCCTCTTGCCTATAACTTTCGTATTGCTCTCAAAAACCAATCACACACCTATCTTTTTCATTTTTCTAACAATGCCCACTTACGCAATGAATGTTTGATGTCTTGTGGCGTTTTGGAACTCCGCAGTGAAAACTTGCGTTTGAAAAAGCCCGGCCTCATTGATGTCACACTCGACCTGCAATTTTTCATTGCCATCCCTCTGAAGTTTGGCCTTGATTTATCTCTTGATTACCTACAGTTAATTTTTTCATCTCTGCAAAACTTAAGTGTGGAAAATACTTTCTTTTTTAAAGGTTGAGGCAGGTTCACTTTTAAATTCAAAAGCACCATCTCTTGGTATCTAGATCCAGAGTGGACACAGTCCACTCGAGCTTGTACAACATTTACCTCTTGTGCTTTCAACAGAAGTTCTCATGTCAATTTTCCATGAAGATTCTCTCGTTATACTGGTTTACAATAAATTGCACCGGCTTTTGGCGCGTATACGTAGTATACCGCCTTTGCGATCGTTTCGAACCCTGCTCGATACAATAACCGAGTCCCTTAGTTCCTTACCGAAAAGTGACTACCGCGAACTTCTGAGATTTTCCAAAGCGTGTAAAAAGTTTATTTATCCATCAATAATTATGATTTAAAGTTGTTTCTCATTCTGGGGCTCATTAGTTTATGTGCAGTGAATACCAAGAGTCTACGTTACTTGGTTTTTTCAAAAAAAGCCTAAGAATGCGACGCGCTGATTTAAAATATGCATATATAAGCAGAATCAAGCGAATTGATTCGAGGATGGCTGAGCAGGTCGGCACTCTCGAAATGAGAATTTAACTCCTCCGTTTTGTTCAAAACGTTGCTTTGACAGATCTGTAACCTCGGTTATACTTTCCAAAAGTTGGTACCCGTGCTCTGATAGTGCAATCTGTGTAAGTGCAATCTGTGATGAGCCTCGAGACTCATTAGACCATTAGCTAAACGTGGCTCATACAGGAATCCACTTACCCCTCTCTTTCCCACGCTCCTGCTCACTGCGTCGGCGTCTCGACGAACAATAGCTAATGACGGTTGCCAAGCGATGCCGGGATCCTCAGCCCCTCGCCCAATTACTTACGCTTCATTAACCATTTCACCGTCACGCTAGGATTCGTCCAATTTTCAAAAAAAATTGTTTCGCGAGTTTTTAGCAATTTTTTCCTTACTCTCCGTTAAAACACGAATTAAAAGAGGTCTCATTCATAAAAATCGGCCAAATAGAAGAGAAGTTACAGTATTCGAAATCCGAAGAAATCAACAAAACTTCTCCAAACAAAAAATAAAATGAAGGGGGGGGGGGGAATGTATAAATTACAATTTAATATGATTGACCTCAGAATGTGACAAGCAATTCAATTATAAAAAGGAGAAAAAATTGAGTGAAATTACAAAAAATTAGCCTCTTGCAAGGGGCTTCCTTGTATGAGTTTTGACCTGAAGACAAGTAAATCCCGTTATATTATTAAAACGAAATTGACTCCATAGTTTAATGCCTTAGTTTCTTGAATACGATTATTTTAAGCACTCGATTTATATCAGCAATTTTACCCATGAGGTGATTTCCTGAGAGCTGATAATATCACGAATTTCTCATAGAGCCCTTCAAAAATGGCTTGCTTTTTGGGCAGCCGATTCGGCCATCAAACCGGGGTTTAAATGGAAGCTGATAATAACACAAAGCTCTGAGAACAATTTTAAGATGAGTATAGGAACGGTTTGTACATTACGAGGAGAGGCGGGCATTCTGTTCAGCATATCGATACATAAGTATTTTCACACGTAGAATTCAATTTTCACGTCAGGGAGTCGACATATTTTGATTTTTTCGATTTTATACGGGAAATTTATGGTTTTTCGGGATTGAAATTACTTACAATTGTTTCATGAAAAATGAATGCACCCAAAATGACTATAGCATTTTGACTTTCACATACCTACGTGCACTCACTAAATTGATTGGTAAATTCAAAGAGTGGGTACATCGACCTGGTATATCAAGTTTCTGCGATTTTTTACGGCAAATCGGTAGATTTTCGGGATGTGGATTGCTTACTTTCAATTCATGAATGAATAAAGCATGGACATGGTTGAGCTTCTTTGCATGAAAAGACGTTTAAAATAACAAAATCAAGACATATTTAATACAATTGCATTTATATCGAGTCAATTTCTTTTCAATAATATAACGGGATTTATAATACCGGTGATTTGGGTATTTTAGCCCCAAAATACCTTTAAATCGACTTTATCTTCTAGGAATTCGACAGAATTTTTCCTTTCTTCGCTTAAATTTTTCCGTAGCACTTTTCTTCAAGAATCTGATAAGATTTTGCTTGAGGCGGATCAAAAAACTTAAATTTGTTCGAATAGCTTTCTAGATTCACAATACACGGTCTCGTCAAGGTGCGTCGTTGACCTTGCAGTGTTGGATCGTGAATTCTCTTGTTGTGCTGCTTGCCTTTTTTGAAATCTCTGTAAATGAAAACTAAAGGGGTTGATATGTGCGAGTTAATGACGCGCCTTATCAACACATTGTGTTGGAGTTCACTGCTTGTTTTTTTTTAAATTCGCCTTGGTGATATCCAAAAACTTGAATATGGACTTTCGGGCCTCCTCAATCCACCGGATCCTTGTCACTAGTCGAGATTCGTTTTCATCCTCTAAGGAAAATTGCCTTTTTCCCTGCCCAAAAAGATTTGTCATTCTGGGTTCAAACCCAATTTCCTCGAGGTATTGAATTACATCGCAGTATCCGCGATCAACGATGATGTCACTGTCTGCAAACTATTCCAACTTTTTCTGATCCAGCTCAAATTGGCAATATTAACTTGCTGCATCGTTATTTTGACCTTGCCTTTTGCTAGAATACATAACTAACACGCACACTTCTTCGCATAATATAACCCTAATATGCGTTTAATTATAGGGGAAACATATCTTTTATTATCAATTTACAAAACCATTTGAATACATAGAATGTAGAAGATGATCCATACCCCTGGAACGTGCCACTGACTCATATCTGGTCCAAAATTAGAATCATTACGAATGGATATCGCTCCATCTGTGTGCACATGACGTGCGCCAAGTGCTTCTTCACCCCCCCCCCCCAGGGGGAGGGGGGCGGGGGGGCAACTCAAAAATTTCAAATGGCAACCCCCATCATGTGATACATCGTTAGAAAGAGCATGAAAAAAGAAAATTTTTAGCGCAAACCGGAAGTCGATCTGACCCCCCTATCAAAAGTTAGGGGGGTCCAAAGGTTATTTAGGGGGTCCGTACCTTCATTTTTTAGAGTAGCTTCGGCGGCTCTTGGACATACCATTTCTCTTTTCAAAGAGTCCTCGAATACTCTAAGTCTAATACCGAAGTCTTAATATTGCCCCCGGGCCACCACAGGCTCCCCGTAGGGGGGGATGGGCCTGTTACAATGAAAAATTGCATTAAAATACGAAAAGTCACAGAAGTGCTTCAAACTTAGCATCAAATCCGAGTGGAACTTCTTGCCAATGTTAACGCAAACGCAGCCTGCGAGTTTAAAGTGAGTTTTCAAAACTCTTAGCCCCCTGCCCCCTCATTTTTGGTCGCAGAGCGGGTAAAAACCGGGAATTCATTACAAATAATGCCCGAAACTAATGTCCAACTTTAGAAGGACCCTTGAAACGTTGCGCCCAGTCGGAGAACTGCAACACAGGAACTGCCGCGCACTTTAAGGATGGAATCATCCATAAAACCCTTCGCTGCCCCCTCTTTTTTCGTTGCAGAGCTGGTAAGAACCGGGAAATTTGCCAGAAATGATGCCCCGGTTCTTACCAGCTCTGCAACGAAAAAAGAGGGGGGCAGCGAAGGGTTTCATGGATGATTCCATCCTTAAAGTGCGCGGCAGTTCCTGTGTTGCAGTTCTCCGACTGGGCGCAACGTTTCAAGGGTCCGCGTCAAGTTCTACAGTGATTTCGGGCATCATTTCTGGCGATTTTCCCGGTTTTTACCCGCTCCGCAACGAAAAATGAGGGGGGCAGCGAGGGTTTTATGGATGTTTCCGTACTTTAAGGGGGCGGCAGTCCCTGTATGTCAATGCTCCGACTGGTCGCAACGTTTCAAGGGTCCTTCTCAAGTTGGACATTAGTTTCGGGCATTATTTGTAGTGAATTCCCGGTTTTTACCCGCTCTGCAACCAAAAATGAGGGGGCAGGGGGCTAAGAGTTTTGAAAACTCACTTTAAACTCGCAGGCTGCGTTTGCGTTAACATTGGCAAGAAGTTCCACTCGGATTTGATGCTAAGTTTGAAGCACTTCTGTGACTTTTCGTATTTTAATGCAATTTTTCATTGTAACAGGCCCATCCCCCCCCCCCCCTACGGGGGCCTGTGGTGGCCCGGGGGCAATATGAAGACTTCGGTATCAGACTTAGAGTATTCGAGGACTCTTTGAAAAGAGAAACGGTATGTCCAAGAGCCGCCGAAGCTACTCTAAAAAATGAAGGTACGGACCCCCTAAATAACCTTTGGACCCCCCTAACTTTTGATAGGGGGGTCAGATCGACTTCCGGTTTGCGCTAAAAATTTTCTTTTTTCATGCTCTTTCTAACGATGTATCACATGATGGGGGTTGCCATTTGAAATTTTTGAGTTGCCCCCCGCCCCCCCTCCCCCTGGGGGGGGGGTGAAGAACTGGAAAGTACCTCAAAAAGTTTCCCCCTCGATATGAGGAAGGACGCCACAAACCGAAAATCGATATCATAATTAGAACTAAAGTTATGGCCAGTGGTGCGTAACTTTTGAATAACCCTGTATTTTGAAATTTTCGTGTAATAAATATTTATTTCCAGTTTGTATATCATATAGAATTATGTTCTAACCCATAATAGTACGATTTAACACTATATATTTGAATTTACAGTATCTTAAATAGTACACATATTTTTTTAGTATGGTGGGTGGTGTGGCCCTTTTCACACAGTAAGATCAGAAATTTTATTTGTGTACAGACACAGTAATTTTAGCCAATGTAATCGGAGATCGACATTTTAATAAACCTTATAAGACTCAACTATCGAAGTAAAATTAATTTCAAAAACATTTAGGAATGATCGATTCTAGGATTAAAACCTCGCAAACTAACACTGGCTTTTTGGCGTCTTGATCTGGTTTCAGAATACTGTTCTCCACCTCGCAACGATGGAAAACAAACCAAACTCGATATCACTCCTACTATCAATGAACTGCAAACTTCTGTACAATTTTAGCGATCTTAGTGCAATCGACTATGCTATTTATTTCAAATTTCCCGAGGCTGCCTTGGCGATGGTCACGCACGATACGAGGTGCTTATACTTTGAAACTGGAAGTACTTTTTTTTTCATTTGACGTCATGGGATGGAAGAGAAATTTTCATGTCGGAAGCTTTTCCTACTGCTTTTGTGGTATGTCGTTCTTGAAGGCAATGCCATCTCCGAAGTTCAAATCGTCCCCCTTTTGATCATACTCTAGAAAAAAGTGTTTACCACACCCGTCAATGAATGTAGTTCGGGGATGGGTCTAGATCCAAGAATAACAGCGTTGCTTTGCCCGTATATGAAGAACGGCACGATAAACGCAATTCAAAGTTTGGTCCATTCAGATGAAATGTTTAAAGACGATTTTTTTGGCGCGTATACGTAGTATACCGCCTTTGCGATCGTTTCGAACCCTGCTCGATACAATAACCGAGTCCCTTAGTTCCTTACCGAAAAGTGACTACCGCGAACTTCTGAGATTTTCCAAAGCGTGTAAAAAGTTTATTTATCCGTCAATAATTATGATTTAAAGTTGTTTCTCATTCTGGGGCTCTCTAGTTTATGTGCAGTGAATACCAAGAGTCTACGTTACTTGGTTTTCTTAAAAAAAGCCTAAGAGTACGACGCGCTGATTTAAAATATGCATATATAAGCAGAATCAAGCGAACTGATTCGAGGATGGCTGAGCAGGTCGGCACTCTCGGAATGAGAATTTAACTCCTCCG
Organism: Bemisia tabaci; assembly: GCF_918797505.1. Classification (NCBI taxonomy): domain Eukaryota; kingdom Metazoa; phylum Arthropoda; class Insecta; order Hemiptera; family Aleyrodidae; genus Bemisia; species Bemisia tabaci. Next base: position 28,377,704 of record NC_092795.1, read on the forward strand.
TTTTGTTCAAAACGTTGCTTTGACAGATCTCCACACCTCTGTTATACTTTTCAAAAGTTGGTACCCGTGCTCTGATAGTGCTGTTCATCTGACAACAATGTCAGTGTCAGCTGATAATAATATTTTTATCATATGAGGTTAATAAAAAGTTTTCAGTCAGTCTTTGACATCCTGAATAATTGTCTTGGTATTTATTTACTAATTTTACAGAATTATATTTTATTTCTTATTAAAACTAAGAAATACAGTGCAATCTGTGTAAGTGCAATCTGTGATGAGCCTCGAGACTCATTAGACCATTAGCTAAACGTGGCTCATACAGGAATCCACTTACCCCTCTCTTCCCCACGCTCCTGATCACTGCGTCGGCGTCTCGACGAACAATAGCTAATGACGGTCGCCAAGCTAGGCCGGGATCCTCAGCCCCTCGCCCAATTACTTACGCTTCATTAACCATTTCACCGTCACGCTAGGATTCGCCCAATTTTCAAAAAAAATTGTTTCGCGAGTTTTTAGCAATTTTTTCCTTACTCTCCGTTGAAACACGAATTAAAAGAGGTCTCATTCATAAAAATCGGCCAAATAGAAGAGAAGTTACAGTATTCGAAATCCGAAGAAATCAACAAAACTTCTCCAAACAAAAAATAAAATGAAGGGGGAAAAAAAGAAATGTATAAATTACAATTTAATATGATTGACCTCAGAATGTGACAAGCAATTCAATTATAAAAAGGAGAAAAAATTGAGTGAAATTACAAAAAATTAGCCTCTTGCAAGGGGCTTCCTTGTATGAGTTTTGACCTGAAGACAAGTAAATCCCGTTACATTATTAAAACGAAATTGACTCCATAGTTTAATGCCTTAGTTTCTTGAATACGATTATTTTAAGCTCTCGAAAATTTATACCAGCAATTTTACCCATGGGGTGATTTCCTGAGAGCTGATAATATCACGAATTTCTCATAGAGCCCTTCAAAAATGGCTTGCTTTTTGGGCAGCCGATTCGGCCATCAAACCGGGGTTTAAATGGAAGCTGATAATAACACAAAGCTCTGAGAAAAATTTTGAGATGAGTATAGGAACGGTTTGTAAATTACGAGGAGAGGCGGGCATTCTGTTCAGCATATCGATACATAAGTATTTTCACACGTAGAATTTAATTTTCACGTCAGGGAGTCGACATATTTTGATTTTTTCGATTTTATACGGAAAATGTATGGTTTTTCGGGATTGAAATTACTTACAATTGTTTCATGAAAAATGAATGCACCCAAAATGACTATAGCATTTTGACTTTCACATACGTGCACTCACTAAATCGATTGGTAAATTCAAAGAGTGGGTACATCGACCTGGTATATCAAGTTTCTGCAATTTTTCACGGCAAATCGGTAGATTTTCGGGATGTGGATTGCTTACTTTCAATTCATGAATGAATAAAGCATGGACATGGTTAAGCTTCTTTGCATGAAAAGACGTTTAAAATAAAAAAATCAAGACATATTTAATACAATTGCATTTATATCGAGTAAATCTCTTTTCAATAATATAACGGGATTTATAATACCGGTGATTTGGGTATTTTAGCCCCAAAATACCTTTAAATCGACTTTATCTTCTAGGAGTTCGACAGAATTTTTCCTTTCTTCGCTTAAATTTTTCCGTAGCACTTTTCTTCAAGAATCTGATAAGATTTTGCTTGAGGCAGATCAAAAAACTTAAATTTGTTCGAATAGCTTTCTAGATTCACAATACACGGTCTCGTCAAGGTGCGTCGTTGACCTTGCACTGTTGGATCGTGAATTCTCTTGTTGTGCTGCTTGCCTTTTTTGAAATCTCTGTAAATGAAAACTAAAGGGGTTGATATGTGCGAGTTAATGACGCGCCTTATCAACACATTGTGTTGGAGTTCACTGCTTGTTTAAACTTCACCCAATTCAACTTGCCGGGTATGATTAGGTTATTCATTTCAGGATTTTATTACCCATCAAGCAGCTTCAGAACGTTGTGTGAATTATTTCATTTGTTAATTAAATATCTAAATTCCTTTTGAATTCGCAGCTTCTTAGCCTTGACAGCCTTTACCCCGTAAATTTTCGGATCTCATTTGAGTCGGAACACAACATTCAAAAAACAAAAGAACCTACTCATGAATGCACGTAAAGTAGATAGCCCATAACAATATTTCTTCGCGTCAAGAATTTCTGTGCATGCATGCAGTTTTAGTGTAAATTGGTGATTTTTAATGGATGCTGTGTTGCTCTCACAAACGATGGATTAAATTTCAGATGGTTTTTTTGTCCTCCAGAGGGGCAGAGGTTATGGCATTAAGGTCGGATAAGCATCCCTGCGTTACGCTGGCTCTAATAGCATCAATGCCTCGAGTTTTCGAGTCAGTGCAAGATAAATGTATCACGAAAGCAAATTGCAAGAAAGACTCCAAATGTTTTTATGTGAGTACTCACAATTGTAATGTTTTTAGTTCCAAATATGTGCATTTGTCAGTGGTTGTTGAAAGCGACTCATTATTGGGGCCGTGGCACGTGTCAAAGAGATCCCCTTATCCCATAATATTAGTTACAATGAAACAAGTACAATAGCATCATGACAAGTGTCTACATTACAAAAATATTCTTCACCTAACGAAAATGCGATAGGTCGTAAAATGCCGTAGCTAGCAAATAATTCCGTATCGACCTGAATGAGGGAGCTATATCTTCGTCGCGGAGATGTTCCTTAGTTCCTCAGGGCACAGCATTTTACCAACTGGATAGCCGAAATTGGAAATCTGATCTGACGACGAGGTAGATGCAAGTCAATGGTTTAATTCTACTAGCATATGTATATTTGCACGACTGACGATGATAAAATGTTACTTATGTGTGACTAATTTTCGACCGTTGTTGTCATTTTCTAACAGATTAAGTACAATTTTTCCTGCCTTGAAAGTTCGCGCATGTACGCGCAGGTAGATCAAAAAACCGGGGAAGCGCTGACAATCTCCAAACCGATTCCTCTACCCGCTCTGAATGTAAGTAAGCTAAAACGAGACAAATTAATTAATATATAGCCATCATTGTGAGTTCCTCTCATGCCGCCGTCCAGAAAGTTTCTGTTTTCGATTGCATCCAGTCGCTGCTGCTTCAACTATCTTATTTCCCACAATTAGAAAAGATTTGAATTAAGGCACTATGTGCTTAGGCTTCTCTTCATAATCTCTTTAAAAAGCTATTACTTTCACAAAGCTACTTTTCTTTCAAGTATTACATACATAAAGCCGCTTTTATAGCGCAGCCTCGCGCTCTGCGACGCCCAATCGCCATCGCCCCCTATCCTCCCAGAGATCATCAGGCAATTGGCACCTTCTGATCTCCTCCTCCACCTCTTGTCGCCAAGTTTTCTCAGTGATTCACCCACAAAAGAGCGGGCTCGTCGAGCTCACCTTACTGAATGGATATCGACAAAAACTCCTTTCCTCGCTAATAATTAAAATGACGCCTATACTTAGAGAATTTTCTTTCATCGTCTGTGAGTCACAGTTGTCAGTATTGTGCAAAATTTGCGACCTGTCAGTGAAAGCAGAGGATATCGATCAAGACATTAACTTGGCATTTTTCAAGCACAAGCTCTATGAAACTAGGAGACAGCCCAGGACTGTAATGAGACCTAAACTATTGACTCGTTACAATCCTTTTCATACTTTACATAAATATATACAAAAAGTCACAATACAGTTTGGAAAAGAAAAACGCAGCAATGAATTCACTGAGGCATTCTGCAAAAAAGACAAACCCATCTGTAACGTCTGCAATTTATCATCTCTCACCGTCAAACACATGATTATGGACTGTTCTGCCCTCAGGGATCTCCGCTTACAGATTTACTCACCATCAGTCAAAAGGAATACAAACCCAATATCACAACCAAAATGATTAAACTTGTTGCCTCCCTTACTTTAAAAATCTGAATTTTTATATATGTACCCATCTTTCACATTCGTTGTAAAGAAATTAATAGCCTAAGATGCTGAATGTCTCTAAATAAATTATCTAACTAAAATAACTAGTACTTATACGTTAAAAAATATGCATAAATACATTACGTTTCGAAGGAATATACTCTAGTTCCAACTCGTAAGCTATTTTCACAATTTGCAGCTAAATTTTTACGACAACAGATTTATCAGTCGGTGATGAATTTATCGTTGTCAAGTAGTAAACTTTTTACTGAGTTCGGCGATCCACGTTAATTCTATTACAAGAGCTCACGCGCATTGGCGTTTTTTGAACTTCGCAGAGATGTAAGAGTAGCTTTTTTTTTTTCTTTTTTTTTTCAAGTAGCCTGGAAGGTTAATCCCGTTCCGACTTCACATATCGTACATTCACCATTCATATACACTCTCTGTCAACTTCCCTCAACAATCTCCCATCACTCCAGTTATTGTTTTGATATATCCTCAGTTTAAACGTTCGTTCCTTTGTCCAGCCACACACTTCACACCTCACGTTCAACACTCACTCAACTATTACACTCCACGATCCAAAAACCAAAAAAACCATCAAAAATCCGAACAGAAAATACAAATTAATAATTGCAAGACAAAACGCAAGAAACGAATCACGAAAAAAAAACGCAAAGACGAATCACGAGATCCACAAGATCCACCGAAAAAACCCACGGCGAGAGCGTGTTCGTTCCCTGACGGCGCGCGAAGCGGAACTGAAATAGCTATAGAAAATATAGCTATAGAAAATATAATTTTCGCTCTTAACGCTTTGTCTAATATTGACTCTCATTTCAGGCGATGGTCGAGCATGGCAGAGTAGAGCTATTAGCACACCCACTCAGTCAGAAGTATCTGCAGATGAAGTGGAACTCCTATGGGAAATATTTCCATCTAACACATCTTCTTTTGTACACTATATTTCTAGTTTTTATAACGCATTTCTCTTCCGGACTTATGGAAAATGACGGGGACTCATCCAACTCTACCTCAACGTCTAAAGTACGAAATATTTAAACATAATTTAGTTTTGTGATCCTCAAAAGTGATATTTTCTATCGTGAAGAGAGTTCGGGAAGTTTTATTTAAGGGCAGTTAGTGTCACCAATGTCTTATAGATTTGAAATTTACTACTGGTATCCACTGGTAAACCGAAATCTTAAGCTTTATGCTGTATTGATATATCAGACGATTTCGTAGAAACAAGATGCGACATTCTTCGTCAAAGTATTAAAAGAAATAAAATGGACGGTATTTACCTACATCAGCTTAAAAAGGCGCTCCTCCAGTGCTCCGCTCCAGCGCTCGGATAATATAAGTTTTATCTTTTTTGTTTCTTTTAATTACAAAAAAATCCACGCAATTCCGCGCGAAATTTTCCGCAATTATTTTTAACTCTTAAAGCTTAATTTTTGTGAAAGTTACGAGGCTCAATGCTGCTTATTCTCTGTTTACTGAAACTTAGTAGGGAATAGAGTAACGTGATGTAGTCTCGCCGATTTAGGTCACATTCATCCAAATTATAAGTCGTGATTTATTTGACAAGAGAGGAAAATTATTTCAGGACTACAACATTTAGTGATTTTGTATGTCATTAGGCAAGCTTTCCATCACATCTTCACTTCCTATCCAAGGTACCAGAAACTTCATTTGTGCCAAGGCATTATGGTTGGCATCTTCTCAGATTTGTCAAATTTTGCCCGGAATCGTAATGCACAGAATCACGATTGATTTTCTCACAATTTAATTCGTAATCTAGATGTCCAAATATTGAGGAATAAATCTAAGCTATCTTGAGATATCTCGTAATACAGCGTCGAAGCGTAGATGGCGCTCACGATCGGAACAATTTTGCCGGAGGGGAAAAATTATAATAATTAAAGGGCTTGGAGGGCAAGACGCATAAGCAGGGCCGAATTAAGGGGGTGGCCGCGTGGGCCGCGGCCTATGGCGGCAAAATGTAGGGGGCGGCATTTTGCAATCTTTTTTAATGTAGCTATCGAAAAGAAGAAGGTAAAATCGGATCCAGAAAACAACGACGAGACAAGGCGATAAAATCTCTCATTTCCTGAGAGTTAAAGTATAGTAATTTCTAATTTCGTCGTCTTTCGATGATACAAGAGACAGCACCTTGAAATAGTCGAGTTATGAGAGAAACCAGACACGCAATTTGACCTTGAGCGAGCGATGGAGCATTCAATGATGACGAGGACTGAGATGAAAAGGAGAAGCCCTCGGCGCGGCGCGGCGGTCGGCATGAAACGCATAGCGCCTACAAGACTGCATGAATACTTCACGCATTGCGCAAACACAGTGCGGTCGGCGCAGCGACGGAAGTTAAAATTATTAAACCACATTTATGTTTGTTCTTTTATAATTTTTTCGTTCGTTTGTTATAAATCGAAGGCCTTGTCCAAACAGGGATGGGTTTGCGCAACTTAACTTTCGCGTAAAATTCCGTGAACATTTGTTAGTGTTGACGGGGCTTTCACAAAAAATGTGCTCAACACGAGTAAACGCGTCTCATACCGTCATACATCCCTCTCCCACCGGCACGTTCACTTAACGAATGAGAAGGGGGCAGAAAAATACAGGCGGCCCATGGGCGGCAAGTAGGTAAATCCGGCCCTGCGCATCAGTGCAGTTTTTGAAAAAAATTGAGGTATTTAATGATTTCAAGTAAAGCTTATCTTAATGCATATTCTGTGCAAAATTCGCTCCGAGAGCGAAAGTCTTCCGGATCAAAGGCTGACTCCCATGTATTTCGTACGATGGTGACTGAAGTCATCCCCTGATCAGAAAGAAATTCCCCTACTGACGCGGCCAAGGTCTCGATCACTGGAAGGTCCACTTCTACATAATCGCGAACACTGACCAGGCTCTTTGTAATTGAATCTTTAATAGTCATGCCACTAATATCTTTGTAAACAAAATCCTCGATATCAATTATGGAACCGTCATCCCGTAAACTCACTTTTTTCATACAAATCTTTTCATTAAAAATTATCGGCAATACCCCCTCCACAAAATTAACATGAACAGGCGTATATGCCATGCATGGCTCAATTGTTGGAGCCAGCGACAAAACATTTTTTACAATAATGGGGGGGGGGAGTACTCCCGCCATAACAGACATACTAAATGATTACTACTTACAAAAATCGGAAATTAAAATTTTTAGCGGGTGCAAATCAAGTGCAATCAAAACACGAAAACGGAAAGACTAAAAGCAGAGTACACACTCCTGGACGCATTCGTGGCACGCTAAAATTTCAAGAAGATCTGAAACAAAAAAGCATAATATTCAAACGTATGTCCTGCAATTTTTCTGGTGGATTTTGCTACCATAGTTTCCATAGTTACCATAGTTAGAGGTGTCTATTTTTTTTTGCCATTCTTTTCATCCTCTCTCTTTAGTGCAGACCATCACTGATCTGCCAAATTTATTTATTATACAATGTACGGACAAAACCCAAGATACATAAGACAATTAAACAATCCGTCATGGCAACAATTTGATGTAATATACATTACAATATTACAAGAATCTATCAGAATATTTACAGATAATACATTTAATTTAACTAATAAGTTTCTAAAGCCCAACCTCTAGCTAAAAACTTAAAACGCATCAACTCCGGACATTCCTGCAGATCCACTGGATGATCATTCCAGTACCTAATCATCCTGCACCCAGGAAAGAAAGAATGGAAATTGGTCTTGGAATGTCCATGATTCGCCTACCATCCCCCAAAGAATAAGCAACCTCCCTCAATTTAAAACGACCGAGTAACACAGGAGAGAATAAAATCCCATTCACTAGCTTATAACTAAAAACCAATTCAAAATATTTATGAGAAGACACAATAGGAAAAAAGAGAGACGGCTAGAAAATTCATTATATGTATGTAACGTGCTCGTAAATAGACATGGGAGATCCCAGTTTTAAAGATAAAAATCGAAGTAAATTATTCTGAGGCGACTCCAACTCAACGATATCACACTGAGTGTAGGGGGACCAAACCACTGATGCAAAAGTTAAATGCGGAAGAACCAAAGTACGATATAGACGCAAAGTAGTGGAAATTTGAAACTTGCCAGCCACTCTTTAATAAAACCCAACCTCCTGAAAGCCTTGTTAACATTATAGTCTACCTGCTCGGAAAAACTGAAATTAGAACTGAAAATTACACCCAGATCCCAGAATTTCAAAACTTCAAACAAGTATTTCTGGGAATGGCAAAAATTGCACTTATGCGCCTTGTCCTCCGAGCCCCTCAATTGTTAAACATATTTGGTTTACTTGATGAAAGTGCCAAGGAAGGCCAGTATTGGTAGGAATCTGGATTTTTAGGATTTATTTTCGAATCCTTGAAAATTAATTAGACACATTAAGAAAACGGCCCGTATCGATAACTTTCCTTTAATTTAAAAAAAAAAAAAAAAAAAAAAAAATCGAGCATTTGTAATGTAGCTATTTATTTTCCCACAGTTTGAACCGAGCTTAGCCGTGCAGAGCAAGCCCGGTATGTGTTTAAGTAGCGTCGCCATTCTATTGTACATCGGGCTAAACCTGCTGCGGGAGGGTCTCCAGTTCTATCAACAGAAGTGGCACTACCTTTTTGATCCGACCAACCTGGTCACGCTGCTTCTCTACGCCACAGCCGTGCTCATGGTGGCGCCACTCATCACCGGTAAACTTTCCGAGCTTCAAATAGCTTGCGCGGCAATCACAGTTTTCCTCAGCTGGTTCCTACTTTTACTCAACTTGCAGAGGTTCGCAAACTAATTTAAATATTCTTTACTGAATTTGTTCATATAATCTTCGGATCCTTTCATTTGACCATCTTTGGCGCTAGGGTGCACCTTATTTTTTATTTCGTCGAAACCCTCAAAGTGTTACCTTTCAGAAGTTCCTTTCAGGTGAAAGGTATTTTTCCCACGGGTTGGCCAAGTTGAAAAGTTCCGAATTGAGAGGATTGCTATATGACGAGAGTTCGGAAACAGAAGTGACAGGATTACTTCGTTTATTGAATTTTAAGTTATACGATATCAGGTCCAAGGCGTTGGTCTAGTATGGACATGTGCGAAGGATGGCAGACGATTGGTCGCCGTGTACTAAGTTCAATTGTTCTCGGGAAGATCTACATAAGTTTCTCGATAATTGGTGCTAAAGAATTTCAGGCTTATGAATTCTTTTAGTCTATCATAAATTTCATGCAAAGGTGTCTAATGCACTAAACTTGGCATCAGGACAATTTATCTTTAGTGTTAAATCAGTGAATGAATCCTTCGAAGCATCTACAAATGAAATGAAGGCTGTAGCCTTAATAGGTGTAACTTTAGAGTATGAGAGAAGGTTCAGGAGCATAACATCAAATTTTCTGACCAATGTTCCATGTTTGAGGGTCCTTTAGAAAACGAGTGAGTAAATGAAAAACACAACTTTTTGAAGTCCACTGCGAGAGTATTTAATGACCCTCGCAGTGGACGTATTAAATAAATTGTATTCTCACCGCTGACAAAGAAAGCTTAAAATGCAATCAAGATTTCGCACCAAATCAAAGCTCTGCAAAACTATAGGCAACACAAGAGTTATTTTTCCTTGAATTCATTCTCAAAGGCCTAATATTTTTTGCTCAAAGGAAATCACTCTTTGTTGTAGGTTCGACCAAGTTGGAATCTACGTAGTAATGTTCCTAGAAATTCTTCAAACCTTAATCAAAGTACTGTTAGTATTTTCTATTCTAATTGCAGCATTTGGACTTGCTTTTTTCATACTTTTGTCGAGGGTAAGTGGAAACCTTTATCTTTAATGTTTATAATCATGTGTTTTCACCTCTATTCAGAGGTACCGTCGTTCTCCTGAATATTTTATTCATTTCACCTGTTCGGAGATAAAATTATCTAATTAAGTGCTGTTATGCAGTGTGGATGTAATGCAAATGCTGAAATCGGACCCAGAAATCTACTAAATGAATCAATTCATTTTATTTTTTCTCTGCATTGCAAAGACCCTTGGCCAAGGCGAGTAAGCCCAACCACACCGTCCGAAGTATTCTTTAATTTCATGAGACTTTACACTTTAAATGACTAATGACTGGAATTTTGATGTTATTCCATTACAAGAAAATGTAAGTTGAAAATTCACAGAACTGTATGGTTAAAAACCTTAAAAAATCACGGAATTTTTGAAGTCCGTGTAACTTGTCACACCGGAGTTACAAATCGTATTGAAATGAAAACACTAGCACAGAGGAATTAGTTTCTTCTCCCCATGCCAAATTGCGCGTTTTAGCGGCTCTAGCGGTACGCGCACCCATTGTGGTGTGTTCTTCTTTAATTTATTGCTGCCTCCAGTGAGCGATTGCAATTCTATGTCGTGCATTTTTGGATAGGTGGTGTGATTTTTTTTTTTTTTTTTTTTTTTTTTTTTTTTTTTTTTTTTTATTCTACAAAAGAGTTTACAAAGAGTATACAAAATGAAAATTACATGCGAAAATGACAATAAATTGGCAGGGATATTAAGACAAATTTAAGATTCTACAGCAGAAAAACATGAGGACATTAAGACAGCAGATCAGGCCCAAAAGAGTGTGATAAAATATAAGACTTTAAATGAAGACAGCCAATGATTAGAGAGCATGTAGGAAGACTGGAGGTAGTGTAGGTTAAGGCATTAAACAAAGCGTAGAGAGACATTTAGAGCCAGAAAGTAAAGTCTGAGAGAGCTAAGTAAGGACCTTAATTTGATGTAGAAGACTGCCCGGCTGCACCTTTCGGTATATCAACGGGTGGGTACATCTTGAGATGCTTGGTAGTGAGAACTAGGCGGACAAAACGCATAACTGAGTTCCAGTGAGATTCCGATTTCAACATAACATTGACAATATTGTCAGGCTCAACTATATGACCATGTTCCGACTGTAGGGACTGTCTCTCCTCCAGAAAGGCACCACAAGCAAAGGCACCACAAGCAAGGTGGTGTGATGCTACACCCTATCATGTGAAATTGTTGGGTTTTTTGTCATGGGAACGGAGTTCCCCATGATATTAGAATCGTTCCGTTGCTTTCGCTATGGGATTCCCTATACCTCTGCGACCTTGAGCGTTTCGCCCAGTCTCCGATTTTTGGTTGATTTTCCGATGTATCAAAAACCGTTGTATTTTTTAGCCAATCATGTCTCTACGTCAAGTTGTGTTGATTTCTAAAATTCGCTTTCAGCGAGTTTTTTTCCACCTTGAGATGTCGTGTCTGACTGGTAAATCTGCGCAGAACCACGAAGTTCCGTTTTTAGGCAAATTCTTTTTTTTGGGAGGTTTTCATTGGCTATTTTTCGCCATCAGTTTTCTGTTCGTTGGTGCAAAAGATCGCCTACCTCGTTGCTCTTGAGAAGCCGCCATTATCCCACCTCAAATTTTAAACATAGATATAAAGAAATAATAACCATCGTACAAGGCGGAAAATTGTTCTGGAGGACCCGTTACGGATATATGAGCCAAAATCAGAACTCGATTGATGGATTTAATCCATGAATACAGAAATATTGCCTCAGTTTACTGCCGCGATCGCAAATGCATTCTGACATGAACCTTGTGACACATGACAGCATAGGTAAACAATGTCTCACAGAGTAATGGGCTTGATCCGTTTTCTCTTACCACGCCAGTGGCCGAACCGTTGAAATCTCAAGGACGTCTTTTGTGAAGCCCCGCTCAGCGTCCGAGATCACTTAACTGTTCTCTTTTTCTCCTCCCATATCCGAGCGGCGAGATAGCTCAGATAACTACAACACCGTTCTGACCCTGGGAGAGTGTCACTTTTTGTGGGAGCGGGGGTTCGAATCTCGTAGGGGACAGCTAATTTTTACTGGTTGTATTGAATGTTTTAGACCAATAATCTAACAATAATTAATACTTGGCAACTTAGGAAGCACATAGGTCCCTTATGATGCGTATTCGGGCATATGTGTAGAGTAAAAATATCATACGTAGGGTGTCCCAAAAGTACCGGGACTGGTTCTGTAACTTCAAAAGTAAGATAGATGCAGACATGATTTTGGTCTCATTTTAAAGATCAACTCAATACCTATCGATTAAAACCAAGATCAGCTCAATCGAATAAAAATTGACCGAGTTATGACAATTTGAAATTAGTGAGGAAAGTTTACCCCTACGGTTTTTAGGAAGATTTTTCGCTTACCAGGATTCAAAAAGTTAATATTCGTATCCACTTTCCTCCGAATCTTCCATAATTTCCTTTTGCTTTTCAAAGTACCGTCCATCAAACCGGATGCACTTTTTCATGCGCTCTTGCCACTTATCCAACATTGTTTTCCTGAATTCTTCCTCTGGGATGGAGTTGAAGAAGTTTTGAATTGCATTCTGGATTTCGGTCTTCGATACGAATCTTCGTCCGCGAAGCTCCTTTTTAAGCGTGGGAAACATCCAAAAATCACATGGAGCCAAGTCAGCGCTATTAGGGGGATGAGGGATTGTTTCAACTCCATTTTTACTCATAAATTCACGTGTTAAGCTCGATGTGTGAGGCCGCGCATTGTCTTGATGGAGTATCCACGAAGCTTTCAAGTCCGACCGTTTCCGGGAAATGTGCATTCTCAACTCCTTTAGTACTTTGCAATAATACGCACTGTCAACTGTTGTGTTTGATGGTACAAAATGTTGATAAATGACACCTCGAAAATAAAAAAACACAATAAGCATCACTTTATCGGCCGACTTTTCGATTTACGGCGATGAAGAATCTTCCTTAAAAACCGTAGGCGTAAACTTTCCTCGCTGATTTCAAATTGCCATAACTCGGTCAATTTTTATCCGATTGAGCTGATCTTGGTTTTAATCGATAGGTATTGAGTTGATCTTTAAAATGAAATCAAGATCATGTCTGTATCTATCTTACTTTCGAAGTTACAGAACAAGTCCCGGTGCTTTTGGGACACCTTATGTATACTTTACGCCGAAAAAGCGAACCTGAAACTTAAATGCGTTAACTTCCGAAAACCATATATAATCCAACGAAAATAAATAATTGGTACATAACAGCTTTCTTGTATGCAAAGAAAATAATTAAAAATGTTAAAAAAGAGATGTCAACACAAAATTACATAGCCCCTTCAATTCAGAAGATACTACAAACGAACTGTACCTTAACATTTTCATATCCCAGAAGCTAACGTTCCCATGACGAATATTGCTATCGCTAGCGATTGCAAAATCCAACTTGTTTTTGCTTGTTTTGTTTTGTTTTTTTTTCTATCATTTTATCCGATAAGGAATTTAATATCGTTTAAGTGACGTGTCAATTGAAACTGATCTGTTCCTTGCGCTCCGATTATTCCGAGACCGTTTCTCTGGAGATCGCAGGCATGCAGCGCGGCGCTTTTAGTGTCGTAAATGTCATCCCCTTTTTGTTTATTCCATGGTCTTAGCATCTTCTGTGCCTGCTGGAGTGTAGGGTAACAAAGGGGGGAAGTTGCAATGTGATGCACGTTCAGGAACACACACACACAAGAGTGAGCGTTCACTCAGGGCCATAAAACCTACTCGCGGCAGGGGACAGGGCTGTCACGCTGGCTTCGTTTTTGCCGTGTCCGCATCTCGAGAGGATAGGTTTGGGGTCAGCCTGGCAACAGGAGACAAAAGAACCCAAAAAGGCCTCCTAAAGTACACATTTAACAGCTTTCTCCAGTTATCAGCTGTCAAATCATATCCAGATCGATAAAAATAACCGAAAAATCACAGTGAACACTCACCATTCCCTAATTATAATATTTACAGGATTTCATCATCTGCCTTTTTCTCGAAATCGATAGTAGTGAGTAAAAAATCGTAGTGAACACTCGTCCTTCACTTATTATAAATACTTGCAGCATTTTATCATTTACCATCATATCGGTGGCTATGATTGTTAGAGTTTTTAATGGTGCTTTTCATGAATTATCATCTGTCAATTTGTATCCAACTCGATAAAAGTGAAAAAAAAGTATAATGAACACTCTCCATTCACTAACCATAATATTTAAAGCATTTCATGATTTCCACAATACCTTATTTTCTGATTTACGTTAAAAAACGACCCATGTATAAGTTTTCATACTACGCAATGATGTAATGTTAAATTGTATTAGATAGGTTAACTGAAACAACTTATTTTTACTCAAGTCATTTTATTTAATTTATATTTTCTTCCACTCGCCCCCAAAACCCAGTGGTTCAGTTGCGCTGGTTCCAGAATCGTATTTTGATGCTTGATTCTTGTATATCAGCTAGAAATAATCAGATCCGTCCAAACAGCAACTTTCTGCATTCAATATTACCTGAGCTTTCGCCCCTTGAAAAGAATGGTTTTTGACGTCACCCAACGCGGTAGCGACACCCTTGGTCTCCTCCACCTTGCTTTCAACAGTTTGTGTGATTCACATTTGCACTGATTGCTCAGCTTAAAACCCGAATTAAATAAGAGAGAAAACTTGGAATAAATTAATACAATTTATTACACAAAAACGAAAGTAAAAATCGGAAGTGAAGTGGTGACCTCCTTAGCGCGCGATGCGTAGGGTAAGTGAATTCGGTGCGGCGATTGATGTCCGGGCCGCTGGGTGTTATCATGAGGTCTAAGTTCAAGAGATACCGATAACAGTATGACTCTTGTGTATGGAAAATATATCACCTCCCAACCTGGATTCAAAAATAGTATCTAGGTGGTAAAACTGCCAGGATAGATACATTTTTGAAAGTTTTCCTAGTGTGACCCACCTAATCGCGGGATCGGACTTACGTTCCACGGAATTTTTTTTTTTTTTTTTTTTTTTTTTTTTTTTTTTTTTTTTTTACATTTCAAAATTTTAATGAAATGTACAATTACACGTTATTGTATGTTTCACATACATATTATTACAATACATATATTTATTACAATATATACATAAAAGTTTCTTCATCAAGCTTCATCTTCTTTCTTTATTCTTTTTGAAGGTTCTACTTCTACTTGGTCATTTGGCGCATGCCTTTTTCTTTGCAAAAACCTTGCTACCAGAACAAATATTTCCGCTCGTAAAGAAATGACATCATGTGGTGAGAGGTCGCTCAAATCTACCTTTAATGATTCTAGCAGCAAATTTAGCCGCATTTGATCTGCAGAAGGGGTGGGATCAACATCCATCCTACAGTAAGGGCATTGATATGATGAGCAGGACTCGCATGGCTGGATGAGATGACGTCACGACTCGATCAGGATTCTGAATTGGTTTGAAGAACAATGGAGCAGGTGTACTCGCGCACTTCCGACGCAAAGATTCGGTGGCGGGGAGAAAAATTTTTCTAGGAAAACTTGATACTTCGCGATGAAGCAAGTTTCCTTCGCGGGGACTACCAACTGCGCCAATTAAATAAGAGAGAAAACTTAGAATAAATTAATACAATTTATTACACAAAAACTAAAGTAAAAATCGGAAGTGAAGTGGTGACCTCCTTAGCGCGCGATGCGTAGGGTAAGTGAATTCGGTGCGGCGATCGATGTCCGGGCCGCCGGGTGTTATCATGAGGTCTAAGTTCAAGAGATACCGATAACAGTATGACTCTTGTGTATGGAAAATATATCACCCGGATGAGAGCTAGGTGGAAGAAACCAAGGGTGTCCTTACGTGGGTGGATGCCGTCATAAACCAAAAGATTCAAAGCGTGATATCTCGGTGATTATCGAACGTAGAGAGTTGCTGTTAGGACAGATCTTGATGTTGTTCGCTGATCGACAAAAGCCAAACATCAAAACACGATGCTGAGACCAGCGCAACTGACCCACTGCTTAACGTTACTACAATTACCAGAGCCGCTCTCCGTCACAAGAGCGATGGAGCTACCGTCTTATTTTTGTCTCTCGTTAATCTAATTTACAAAGAATTTATTTGTTTGTTCGTATCTGCACAAAAAGGCTAATACAAATATTTCAAGGTTTATATTAACATTTTAATACTTTAATCAAGTATGGTAAATAGTTAAATCACATAGGAGGAGGCCAAACAAAGATTCAATCCTTAGGGTATCCATACATTTCATAGTACTCGCCGTTAATTAGATATTCTTTTAATTTCGCTTTAAAATTTTTTGCATCATAAATTTTCTTTAGATCATCTGGGAGTTTCAAGAAGAAGGTATGGTTTCTTCTTAAAGTGGGGCTACCCTTCATCGCAGCCGTTATACCAGCATTCCTGGTGTTTACTTGGCAGTTGGCATTTGAATTTCTAGGATCTAATTTATGAATGACAAAATTCATGATGAATCGAAATATCAAGAGGAATCACACTGTAAGCAGCCGACTGCTCTTAAAGAAAATTCTGCAGGACTAATATCGATTTAATTTTAATATAGTCCTCAAAGCTCTCTTTTGGATTTTGAAAACTCTTTCAATGAGGAGTTTACCGCGTTGAGTCCAAGAGTTAATACAATGGTCAACTCTTGATGTAATGAGGGCATGGTATACCTTAATTAGTACATCAAAATCTCAAAACTTGGACAACATTTTAAGAACAAAAATATATGTGTGCATTTTTGAGCAAATCGACGGTGTAAGTCGGCAATCACATTACTCGATTTGAGACGTCGCAGACTTCCTGTCATACTTTATTTTTTAAACGGAAAACTACTCAACGGCAATTCTCTAAAACTGTCATGATTTTTCTCCTCTATGCGAAGAAAATTCTGCAAAAAATTCAAGAAACAATGTCAATTTTTTCTCCTTAAAAGTAATGATATGTAGGCGGAGATTTTCAGACACCGCAAACGAGTTGTGCACTGGAAAAAAAAAGTAGCTTGGATCAAACCTGATTATTCTTGAATTTGCCGCCAAGAATTTTTTTTATCTTGTTTTAAGCTAACTTTTTCTTGATACAAGAAAAATAATGCTTGAGTTAAGCTAAAAAGTAGCTTATATTAATCAGCAAACTTCTTAATTTAAGAAGAAATACTTCTTGGCGGCAAATTTAAGATTCTTTTTTTTCCAGTGTGTGATTGCCGACTCACACTGTCGAAATGCATTGTAATTGCATTTAATGCATTGTGATTGGGATTGATAGGGTGAGCACTTGTCGTTCAGCACGGTGCCGATATCGCTGATGCGGACGTTCGCGATGATGCTGGGCGAGATCGATTTTCTGGGGACGTACGTGCAGCCGTTCTTCTTGCCGGACGTGGAGCGGAGGAGCATCCCGTTCCCGATCCCGGCCTTCCTCATCCTCGGCATCTTCATGATCCTCATGCCCATCCTCCTCATGAACCTCCTCATCGGTCTCGCTGTCGGAGACATCGAGTCCGTCAGGAGGAACGCTCAGCTCAAGCGCCTCGCCATGCAGGTACACGCACAACTCACCCAACCTCAGTCCACTTTGTCTGTGGTCCGTATACTCCTACGAAATTAATGCATGCCCAAGTAGCAGTGATCGCGATAAATAGCGATTTTATCGGTTGGACATCGCGATTATATCGGTGGCAACATATCGAGGTATTATCCCATTAAAAATCGCGGTATATGGCGATTCAATCGCTACAAATCGCAATTTTTGGTTCGATAAAATCGTGATCAATTTTTGTCGATAAAATCGAGACTAAATTGCCATTTATCGCGATTTTTGTTCCGAAAATATCGCGATAAATTGTCGGGCGATAAAAGTGCGGGGTTTTCGCGATAAGATCGAGGATAATCGCTCAGATGTTGATGATCCTGACGATTCTATCGCCGAAAAAATCGCAATACACAGCGATTTTTCCGTTGAGAAATGCTACATGGGTGAGTGTGAATAGCCTTGACAGCTTTCGTTTCATTTTCTTTCAAACTTTCTGCTAATTTATGCTGTGCGAAGCTGTTCTATCCGTGGGATCATCATCAGATACAAAACGAAAGCAATACTAACTGATTATGAGAACACGTGCACAGTTATAAAACTACATGCAACAAAACTTCAAAGCTACAAGCATGAACAAAGAAATTGAAATAATATTTACGAGCTGAAATAACAAACATGGTTAATTTTAGAGTATGGGCAGCAATCTAGGGGAAATGTGATCATTTTGTCTGTGGACCGTAATCGTACGGTTGTAAATCAATAATCGCTCACAGCTCCTTTATTTAGGAAGTCCCATTTAGTTTAAAATGTCATCAAAGGAGCTTTCAGAAAATCCTCGAACTAGCATCATAAAAAGATACATTTTTGCAGACTCAAGTAAAATTCAGCAGCATAACTTTGGAAATAGGTTCTTGTTCGTTGTTAGTTACTCTTCGTAATTTACTTGCATCTTTCTCAGGTCGTTCTGCATACAGAACTTGAGCGAAAACTTCCACATGTAATTCTCGACAAAGTTGACAAAAGAGAACTAATCGAATACCCGAACGACATGAAGAGCACAAAATTGGGCTTCATTGATTCACTCATTCGGAAATGGTTCTGCAACCCTTTCTCAGATGATGGTGAGATATTAGCTGTATCTTAAAACTATTGCAATCCATTCGATAACTGTTCCAGTCGTCTGATAATCGAACATTTATTCTCTAGTTCAATACTGCGAGTACAGTAGTGTCAATATTACGACTTCAGAAATCGACTCCTCTTGTTAAAGCATGTAAATAATTATTTTAAGCACTGTAAATCTTGTGGTTTTGAAAAACCTATATTGCATAGTAAGCATCGTGTTACATTTCTAAAGTCCACAGCAATTGATAATCTTTTGAGGTTTGATAGCCATTTTGATCGTATATTCAGAGATCTTTAAACAAGACTGAGTTTATTTTAAAGGCATCCTTTATTGGTAGAAGAATGATGTTTGCGAGCCTATACAGGAATTTTGGATTTTTCCCCCACGTGATCATTTTACATATGTATAGGTTATTAGCCGTTCTGGGCGCGCTTCGCGCGCCCGTCACGCCTAGCCGGGGGCTACGCCCCCTGGACCCCCGGTCACTCGCTGCGCGAGTGACATTCGGCTCGCTTCGCGAGCCGATTTTGTAGTAGTTGCAAATTTTTTATCACTATATTTTGAAGATTTCATAGAAAACATTATGAAATTCTCATTCCACAATTAACTTGTAGAATAATAATGGCAGGGCAAGAAATAGACTATATCTTATGGACGGTTCCCACTTAGTAAAACAGCCAACACCACGAGAAGGTGAGGAACCATTGTTAGCCACTTTTTTTACTTTTCTGAAAAAATTTACTGAAATTTTAGTTGCGTCCCCTAAAAGGAAACACGGAGAAAAAAATTTTGTGCATGGAACCCGAAGCTGAGATCATATGGATCTCTGAAGTTTCCGGATCACGCATCCGAAAAGTTAAGGTCCATCTGCCGAAGTTCGGGTCAGACAATTGAAGTAGTTCGGTATATACCGAAGGTTTCAGGTCACACATCTGAAGTACTCGGTGCATACCGAAGTGTTTCAGATTTCTGACCCGAATTTCGGCAGCTGGACCTCAAGTTTTAAGAGATTCATATGATCTCAACGTCGGGTCCCATGCACGAAGTTTTTTCTCCGTGTGAGTATTAATATAAATTTCAACACAGTCAAACACAGTAGAGAACCAAGGAAATCACAGTAGAACAGAGAAAAAATACCGTCGAATAAATAAAGAAAACTATTATCGAAGAAATTCTAATTATTTGGAAAGTAATTCGCTGGCGTAGGTAATCAATGCGTAGCTGCGTAGGAGCATGAGCGAGATTTATCATCAACTGACCGCTGGCCGGTAGGTACCTGGGTGGGCGAGCGACAATACGTAAGCGGTGGCATATGGTTCGATTGACAGAGGAGTGGGGAACGGTCAGACGTAGGGGAAAGGTTCAGGCTGAACCGTTCAGCACAGCGCAGCGTCAGTCACCGGGTGGGGAAGAGAGTCCGGGAGGGGACACTTCCCCTCGAGTGAAATAGAAAAAGGCAGAATCCTTCGAAGTTTATATTAATGATTAGGCTCGGACCACAGTGCGAAGTTAGCAAATAAGCGGATACCATATTCGCAGTTCCATATTTTTCGGTTCAGAAATATTCTGCAATATGTCCAACATACTGCTTAAAGATAATGATTTTCTAAATTAAAAAAAATAACATAAAAAAAAATCATCAAATAGGAAACGTCATATTCGAAACCTTAATTAAGGGTTATCTACAGCTGCGTGAAGTAAGAAATTTCTCCGCGCAGGGGGCGCCACCGCTGTGTTTTGATTTTTTGTTCCACGCTATTAGAGTCCGTACAGCTCCTAGTAAGTTCTTGAGCTTTTATGAAAGTTAGGGGAACTTCTGTTTAAATCGAAGAGTCATAAGTTCTAGCCATAACATTCTTCTTCCTATTGACACTAAAAACGACGTAAAAAGAAACTTCTGAAGCTCTGAAATTTGATCCCAGAAAAAAGTAGGGTTAAGCATGATGACCTTGATGCAACCAATCGCGATGGATCGCTCTCAGCGGTTGCAGATATCTCTCTCCCACCATGAGCTGTCTCTCTCGCACTTACAGATATCCCGTAAGAGAAACTGGGATCAAATTGTAGCTTTTATTATTAAACTTTCAAAGCTCGCGTTTGTTTCTAAGGATTCCAGACGTATGCTGCTAGAACTTATGAGTCTTAGAATTTAAGATATCTATTGTGATATTTAAATATTCACTGATTTCGGAGTCGGATTTTAGCAGCGCGACGTGGTGGATTTTTTCAGAACTACAGCTGAAGATTAACCTTAAAGCATTATCTTATTCCGAAGTAGATCTAAACAAGCATTCTTGGACGATTGTATTCTCATATCAAAATTTATGTTTGAAGTAGGATTAGACATGGTGCTGGAAAACGGCGAGGACTTCGTGACTCAAGAGCTGATTAAAATGAAACGCAATATGAAATCTATGATGACTACTATGGAAGCTCAACATCAATTTCTTCGTTTGATTGTCCAGGTTAATATTTAAATTAATCTCGATCTCTTCTATTTTATGCAAGGCAGTGTATACTTTTAAAGCGCCGTTTCTCAAAGTTTTGAAGTCGCTCATACTTGACATCGCTTCGATCTTGATCTGAACACAAAGCAATGTTTTTTGTTCTTCCCCTGTGATTTAGGTTTTTGATCGATTACAAAACCCTGCAACATCGAGATATTATTTAATTCGGTCATTGAAACGCTCAAACTAGGTGGGGGTTGCGTAAGCTGCAAATCTCACTTTTGAGGCGTAGCTCCACTAATTAGATGGTCGGACTTAGTGATTCGGGTGACTCAACTAGCATAAAAAGAAAAGGAAAAAAGAAAAGCCCCAAATCATAAATTAGACTGAAAAAATCGAAAAATGGCATTCGGTATTTGTTCACTAGAAGAAAAAAAACAAATTGGATCTAGAGTCCAGACTCTTAAAAACATCGACAAGAAAAAATACTCTTGATTCAATCAGATTTTTGCTTAAACCAAGAACCAAGCCTCTTAATTTGAGCGGATTTCCTTTTGATTTAAGCAAAAATCTGATTGAATCAAAAGTATTTTTTCCTGTCAATGTTTTCAGGAGTCTGGACTCGAGATATAATGTGTTTTTTTCCAGTGTTGTAAAAAATGAAAGTAAAGTTTGATTCAATACAAAATTGATTAACTTAATATACAACTTTTGTCTTGAAATTTCATAGCTATTTCTTCTTTAAGCCCATTCACCGACCAGGCTTTGGTAAAATTGAAGCTTTTCACAATTGACTTACATTTATTGTGCTTTGATCTTTCCTCTTTGTCGAGGGTTGTATCGATCCCAGGTTTTCTGAAAGGAATGACTTCTTGTATGAAATCATTCTTTCCGTTTCCCTTTCCCTAATCAGGGACGAGCAAGAAGGAGGAAGCTCCAGTGTCAGGCTTTTATCCTTTATGAAACGAAGCACTGTTGGCTCTGTTCACTGGTACACAGTACTCATATGTAAAAGCGGGTGCCTTTGGGTGACGTTGTCAGAGGCGCGGGATATGTATTGTGCGGAAAAGTCAGTCACGATCTATGTGCGGAAATTGCATACTGCCCCTCGATCGAAGTCGCGTTCAACGACTCCCAAACTCCCAAGAGAATTGGCCACATTCTCGTGGGAAATTCCGCGGCAGATCACCGCATCACCACTGGTGCTTACACGCCACGCAATTACATTAATATCGTGTAATATATCACCGTACTTCAAGTTTAATCATACACTCTTGATAAGTAATACACAATTTGATGTTATGATTTCACTATTGGATTACATTTTGCAACAAGGAACCACTATTTCTAGCTCATTATAGAAACAACATATGTATGTTATTGATTTCTCTGCATACACGTGCTTTTATGGAAGAGCCAGAGATAGTGGTTCCTTATTGCAAAATGTAATCCTATTACACTGTTGTGTGTGCGATGACTTTATGAGGCATGGCTAATACGATTCTTTGTGACACCGGTCTGCGGCCAGCTTGAGACCGAGATCTTAGATGGGGATGGTGATTTGCAGCGCTAAATCCTTAAATGTCATTTGTTTTTACGTGTCACCCGGGGATTTTTCGGGAGAGAAACTTCATCGAAGAACTGGTGCATGCGGCAAAGCAAGAGAGGACTAGTGTCAAAGGAATTGAAGTGCTACTTGTGGTTTTTTTCAGAAAATGGAAATTAAAACGGAAGCAGACGAGGTGGACGAAGGCGTCTCGCCGAAGGACCTCCAATCTCTGTCCGGGGTCAACGCGACGAGGCTGCCCTCCCCGAGAGCCCGGCAGAAGCTGAGGAACTGCCGATGCTCGGCCAAGTCCATCCAGACCTCGAGCCGTTAGTCCTCTCTCCGATGACGGAGAATCTTACACAACGAGAATGGGGCCATTACTTGAACTGTTACGCGGCAGAGAACTACTATTTCCGGCCCATCCGGAAAAGTACCTATCTCCACGGGAGATTAAATGGCACATTTGTTTTTTTCTGAAATGAGCCAGAAATAGTAGTTTTCATTGCATAATGTAGTCTACACTGAGAAAAAACTATGGTTTATAAACCTATTAGAGGTAAATATGGAACACCTATAATAGTCGTAAATAAACTAATGATTCTCGGTCTGTGAACCATACTAAGGTCTCTGTACCTAATTAAGGTACAGAGACCATAACTAAGGTATATGTGATATTATTATATGTAGAGGTACTACTATTAGTGGTGTTCCATATTTACCACTAATAGGTTTATAAGCCATAGTTTTTTCTCAGTGTACTTCTTTGCCATAGCTGTAAAAAATGTCTGATTTGACTTTCAACCAAAGTACAACCTTTCCAGTGGCGTGGCGTACTTCGCGATATATGATTGTTATGCCTTTTAAACCTATGGAAAAGGATCGATAAACCGGGTGTTCGCAGCGAACACCTTAATAATCGACTCTTCACCATAGGTTTAAAAGGCATAACAATCGATACATCGCAATTCACGTCACGCCACTGAACCTTTCCGCTAAACCATTGACGAAGGAACTGGGACATGAGGGTTACTATGGTTCAGTGCTCCCATTCCACGTCCGTCAAAAGTTCCGGGATTCAGAACTTTTTTGCCTAAATTCCTCCAAGTTCATAACCGTCAAAAGTTCAGGGATTCCTTTTAGATGTTTTCCAAAGTTCCGAGAAAGTTCCGGGAAATGCAAAAGATCTGGAATATTTCGGAAATTGTGAAAGTTCCGGGGGTAAATACAGGAAAATCTCAAAAGTTCCAGAATTAGGAACTAGTTCTGGGAAATGGGAGCACTGCTATGGTTACTAAAGAAGTGTAAGTACTTTCGGTCTACTTTTCACGATTGCTACCAACGTGTGGCGAGGGAGTTTTTCCTGTTTCACATTGACATTTGTCGTGTCAATTATTATAGGACAAAAGTAGAAGTTACAGTGTATCAAAATCCTGAACAACAACGTGCATTTTTTCTAACTTCGCAGAATAGGAGTATCGTTGAATTATTAGTAATTCATAATTATTCGGACCTCATCTCGAGCTAACTAATAGAAAGCACGTGATAGCATTCTGTGTATGGTTTTCATATTGTAAGTTCAGTCAATATTGACTCGGAAACCATAATTGTCAATATTTCCATCTCATAGTTTATGATTCACCATCACGGCTGTATGTGCTAGGCATAAAAATGCATGGAAAATTTCTTCGCGCTCATTTTAATAAGTTGTTTTTCAATTTCATACGTACTTAATCAAGTAGTTCCGCGTTTGAATATCGTAGAAATTGTGTTTACTTTATTTGAGGAAGGAGTACAATATTTCAAAAAGTACCTGTCTTAATTTTATTTGGCCCTGTATTTAGTTTGAAGTGGAGGAGGGGTGGGGTGCGTTGATATCCAAGTAATCTTCAATCAGATTTTGACTCATTTCACAGTCATGTGAAGCAGATTACTCTGTAACCGTTATGACCTCAAAACCAATTCACCCTGGGTATATATCAATGCTACTGATATCTGTGCTTGCAGTAGAATTTAACCGGGTGCAAGA
Organism: Bemisia tabaci; assembly: GCF_918797505.1. NCBI lineage: Eukaryota > Metazoa > Arthropoda > Insecta > Hemiptera > Aleyrodidae > Bemisia > Bemisia tabaci. Next base: position 28,402,213 of record NC_092795.1, read on the forward strand.
ATTATTCAGCGGTTGAGTCACAAATTGATTTATTTTTCTTCACTTTGCCGCGGAAAATTTATGAAAAATGGGAAAAAGTTTCCATCAACAGTCATCGCTATTTAAGGAGGTTCCATTGTGACCACACCGAGGACAATGTTCTTGTTACCTATGCAGCTATAAAAAATTTCGTTGCCGTAGGAAATTTCGTTGAATGAACTGAAAATCCCTTTCAATCGCCCGGATGTCTCTTCGACATAATCCGAATACTGCCTGAAACAAGGAAATTATTTGTTATTACAACGATTAATTATTATTCCTGTCATGGCATATTTAAAAGGAATTCCTGTTGATCCAATAGAAATTTTCCCCGCCGCGAGGTTTAATTGTAATGATAGGAGCATCGAATTCGGAGCAGTGTCCAAATCCCCTCCTTCACCAATGGTTCTCGAACCGTGCTCAAATTTTCCGTATTCCCGTGGCTTGGTGGTTTTACACATTTATTTTGAATGAAATTGAAAATATTATATTTTTAAATAAGAAAATAAACCTAAGTCGTGTAAAGTCAAATGTGTCGCAAGTACTTGTATTTAATTTTTTAGAAATATACCTATGTATATGAACCTGCGCATTTTTGATAATTTCGCTATTTCCGCCTTCCTTCCTAAGACCTTTCGAAAAGCGACGACTTTGGAAGTGTCATTTTTATTTACCGGGCCAATCAGAATCATGCATGCGCATAAAGTGCCTAGGTTGAAATCCAAGGTCCATCTGTGATGTTCAACTCCTCGAGTTGGAATGCGCGGTTCATTCGCTATGCTAAATCTGTCTCCGCGTATTATTTTATTTTAACGAAAGCAGAAAACCAGCCGTAACTCTCTCAGAATTTTCAACCGTCTTCATTATTATACCTTTGACCTACTTGAGGGGATACAAACTGGCGGTAACACCGTGGAAGCATTCTTTATATAATGAGATTTGGACCGCGTTAAACAGAAAGGAATCAAGCCACATTAGCTATTGTCAAATGTAATTTTGCAATTTAATTTTTGACAAGAAAACGGTTGTGCAGATGTTTGTGCAAATTTCAGTGAATTTTCCCCATAGCACGAAGCAAATTCCTGAAACATTTCAAAGAAATCCGCATAAACGTTCTCTCTCCAAAAATTAAAACCACTTAAATTTGGCAACAGCTGATGGGGCTTGGTTCCTTTCTGTTAAACGCGATCCATTTGTGAAACATCGTCTGTACATTCCCCGCGAATGAATCTTTAACCCAAGAGAAGGTTTGGTATAGATCATAGTTATTCCAAGTTTTAGCCGACATTGAAAGAGTTAATTCTCTACAACTTACTGAAAACAATTTTCATTTAAATTAGTGGCAAAAAAAAGTAGAAACGTTTCGCATAAATCAAGCTTCGAAAATTTATTGACGTGTATAATTTTCACATCTCCTAAGTGTACATAAGTCTTAAAACAACATTGAAAAACAACCAGTGGTAAAACCAATGATTATGAGCATGAACAATGAGCTTAATTTTTTACAATGATACATTTTTACATTGTTTTACCCAAAAAGAAACAAACTTTTTCAAACAAAAACGTAAGACAAACATACAAAATTTTAGCAAAAAGACAACTTTATACCAAAATTTTAAAATTAGGTACAAACATATAACGGCTAAGCTGCTAACGTGGTATAAAACTTTTCAAGGAAAAAATACGCGTAGGTAAATCTGATAATAGTAAGTAACAACTTTTTCAACAAATTAACGAATTTTGCCGAAAACCTAATAAAAGCACATCAAGAGAAATGAAATTCTAAATTTAAGCTCTAAAATCTTATGTTTCTGGATGGCTCTTTAAAGTACGAGTCTAGATCACAATCGATGCGTTCAAAGTATGAGAAGGCAGGCAGTCTGTTTACCTCTGCATGCTATTCATTACAGAAAACTTTAAGTGTTGCATAAATTGACTACATTTTTCCATCAAAGTAAAGGCTTGCGCGGCTTTAAATGATGCCGCTTACGTATTTTCTTATCCTATAATTAAAACATATACTTTCAGGGTTGGAAAGGATATTCCGCTTGTGAACGTAACAGAATAGAGCAATGAACCCTTTACTATCATCAAACGTGCTCCGCCGTAAAAACTGCGCTACAATACGTTACAATGAGGCTGTTGGTAACGAACGTTTTAACTGCTTCTAGGGTGTTGTGTAACACCACGAGGTATTACCTTATACATATTGTAATACACAGTGTTTGCAAATGAGTATGGATGTACCTATCTTGAGACCGGTTGCAGAGATTGACGGTTTGGACCGACTTTCCTCGAATATGGGTCATTTTTTGTGGAAGGCCGTGACACCACTCTGCTTAGGAGGAAAAGTACCATTTAAAACTTAACCATCTACTATTTAAGGTAGTCTCGTCCAAGCCGCATGTCAGCATCTGCAACTATTCTCGAGTTATCATAGAGTATCCATACTTTATGCACACACTGTACATGAGACAATTGTACGCTATACCCAAACGACCGTAATCCAAAGCACGAACTCTTCGGAAAATGACCTATGCTCCATTCTCAGTTCGCCCAATCAAGCTCAAGAGCTTTTGTATTTTAAGCTTTAAACTTTATACATCTGTCACTGTCCATCTCGTGAAATGATGCAGCATTTTAAATCGTGTATTCCCTTCGAAAAATACACGAAAAAGCGCGTTAGAGACAGGAGGGGCACGGTTCATTTAGAACATTAGAAGTATACTCCCAATACAATTCTTCCGATTAGAAGATGAGCATAAACGTGCAAGGGAACAAACAGATCGTCTTTTCGAAAACTCAAAATTACATCTACTTTGGGGAAGGCGGTGAGGGGATACACGAGAATCTCGGATCCATACATGGATATACATTACGTTAAAATATGGATTCATGAAATCGGATTTTTGTTATAAAAACAAATACATAAAAAAAATTGAAAAAATTGAAAAAAAAAATAGAGAAAGTTTCATGTGACCCCTTCCGCGTTCTCTCTCTCTCTCTCATTGACATTGTTCATTCCACTCGTGTCTGGAGGTGTGATTTTTTTGCTTTCCCGAAAAGGAACTCGTAGCACTATAATGCATTCAAAAGGAAATTGGGAAACGCGATTTTAGAGGTTTTTACATTATGCCCCTAAAACACGTATTAAGGGTTATCTTTTAAAATTGTGTTACCACCCCATATTGTCGAATGAATTGGACATTCACACAATTATTTGCGGTAGTACCGCTACTCAAGTTCGGATGGTACCGCAACATTCGGGTTAGTAACCTAATTTATTGGGGCACTATCACAATTGATCGGAAATGCCCATAACCCTTACCTCCTTTCCATAGCTTTTCTTCGGTACTCGAAGAGAAGCTCCTCAAATTTGTAAATACTACAGGTTTTTTTCTTAATTTTTTTCTTCTTTGTCAGATAATGGCGTCACACAATCCTAGCAGCATTCCAGTGCTAGTAATTCCTTTCTCTGAATGCAACCCCACTCAAATCGCAAATTACATCCGCAACAGCCACCTAAACGACCTTAAGCCGAGTCAACGGCTCCGGTCGTATTAACGTCTTATTAGAAGCTAATCCCTCCAGTGTTCCTATATGTGCAGGAATTCCTGAACTGTACGGGAATAGGCTATCCCCACACAAGGAGCGTCAAGGCGACCAATAAATGGAGCAATGCTTTCCTCATTTTCAGATTCTCGTACCCATACACGAGTACGGAATGCATGTTTGCATGTTCACAAAAGCATACTTATGCTAGTAAACGTATATCTCAGTTGAGGAGTCCTTTCTTTCAACATTACTCTAGTTTGAGTCATGAACCGGGTGATCAAAAGAGAATTATGATCTGTTTGTTATTCTTCCGCCATACTCATCATAGCCGCACACACCTGGGAACAGTGATCTTTCGTGAACGGTTTCTATTCAATACTTCGTTCGCACGCACAATTAAAACGGCCTTACGTAAGCAAGGATTCATCGAGAGCCCTACGTCGTCGGAAATTGATGATGGCCGTCTCAACGTATCTCAGCGATTCGGTCTACCATCGCAATTGTGACTGCCCTTTTCATCAGTCGGGCTTACAAGCACATAGGCACACAGGAGGAGGAGGAGGAGGAGGAGGAGGGAGGTAATGTTTACTCCAAGGATGTGAAAATGATAAAATATGATAACGCTTTCTTGATGATAATGATATCTTCTGAAAATTGTCTCTCGACAGAATTTCTTTCTTGGGATATAGCAACGCATCCCTCTCTCTCCCCCCCCCTCTTTCTCTCTCTCCCTCTCTCTTGAAACATCGAGTGATTTTTGGATGAAATTCAAGATCATTTTCCTAAAATTTCGTCGACTGCGGTGCATCAGATTTTTACAGGTATTAACTATTACGTGTTTTTAGAAATTCGGAATTTTAATTTTTTTAAAGCAATTTTTGGGCACTCAAATTCGGTTCTGAAAATTACGGCGATGCGGGAAACCTATTCTCCTGAACGTTCGATTAATTCAATTTCTTAGCCGTAAGTTTACGAGATCCATCGGTATAATTGGTTTCTTACTAGCATGAACGGCCAGCGAGAAAATTTACAGGAGATTTTATAATCTTTGATTGACCTTCGTATGTAATTTTGATTCGGGTGCAATGATGGGTTCTGAAGGAAAGAGGTATAAATATCATGAAAAAATTGAAGCTTAGCATTATATTTAGTAGCCATATCAGAACGAATTTGACCGTCCCCTCAGTCTGGAATGAAACTTTCATTCGCATCAAAACTATACCGCTCTCTCTGAGTTTGGAAGGAACAGCGGCGCATAAGTTACAGCGTTATCCAAAAGTCACGCACCACTGGCCATAATTTTAGTTCCAATTATGATATCGATTTGCGGTTTCAAATGTTTTTCCTCATATCGAGGGGAAACTTCTCAAGGTACTTTCCAGTTTTTGATCCTCTCGGAGGGAAGGAAGGCGGGGAGCAACTAAAAAATTTCAAATGGCCACCCCCCTTATGGCCAGAAGTGCGTGACTTTTGAATAACCCTGTATACAGATATTACTACATCGAATATAGGTGGTTGAATAGGTCAGTGAGCAGAATGAATCGAATAACCCAGGTTCATAGTTTCTATTTGAAAATCATGTGTCTATTGCCTGTCGATAAATGAGAATATTTATCTTCAAGCCAGAGAATGACGCTTACAGATAATGAATCAAATTCAATATATTCTTTAACAATTATTCAACCAAGGAATTGAATCCGAACATTCGATTTATTGTTCCCTCCGCGTGAACTTTGCCCGATAACTAATTTTCCACTTAAAGTATGAATCACTTAAGAGCATCAGTCTCATCATCTATTTTATCCGGTTTGAAGCTCCATGTCTGTGTAATTTGACTGTTAGGTACCTAAAGAGCTTTAAGTATGTGATCGCATTCATGTCTACTGCAAGAAAAAAAGAAAAAAAAACTGATCATGTCGATAAATGTCAGACCGCAAATGGTGCTAAGGATCTGGGTGTTCCCTTGGTATTAAAACCATCTCGTGCCACACGAAAAATAAAACTAATTGATTAGCTCTGCAATATTTTATCGAAACATCCAGATTGAACACCAGTAATTGACGTTATTTACTTAGAATTTTCAGTGAGATTTTATGGCCGTGTTCATATTAATATTAAATGCCTAAATTAATCATATTTATATAATATTTAATTGAATGTCTTTGTGGCTCCTTGACTGAACATCGCCACTCCGTCTGGTGGACTTAGAGAATCTTGACATGAATCTCTAAATTTTTTCATTCTACACGATTGGGCCCACGAAAACGCTATTTTCCCGATGAATTTACCATTCTTATATTCAGTTTTAATAATCATTTTGAGCTTAGATCCGTCCTCGTCCTGAGACTTCAATTTTCATTTTACCCCATAAAACGTTCTACAATCATGTTAGCAGTACCATTGTTGTGTTTGCAATGGATGTCTTACAACCGTTACACCCTCTCGCCCAAACCTGTTGATTACTTTATATACACTCCCCTGCAAACGTATAGCCTGATATCATATCCACTTTTGAGTTGTGAACTATATGTTCACAAATTGAAGGCATTATATTTCACTAATACTGTAATTTCCTGCCACATGATTCATGGAGATACTCAATTTGAATGAATTATTATGGAAAATCCAGTTGCAGAACTGAGATACCTGTGATAATCCTTTTTTTTTCATTTCTTATCATTGATCAATTACGTGTTGCTAGGTTGCCTTTCTTCTAGAAAATTTGTGTTTAAACATTTACAGAATGAAAATGAGCCTATCATACTATCAGAATCGTCTGACATGAAATGCATGCATTCTCCGGCTTAGGATCGTGTTCTATTTATATTACCTTTAAAATTCTTCTGTTTCTTTAATACTAAGGAGAGTGGCAGGTCGGTGGCCTATATATAAGTCCTAACCTTGACCTCATTTAAGATATTTAAACATATTTTTGGACATTTTCGTGATTTTTCATTTGTTTGATTTTTGCCTTTTAATTTCGGTGCACCACAAGTAAAATGTGAACACTTGCACAAAAAGAAGATAAAATAACCTTTGCACGAATTTGAATTTTCCTTTTTACAACCTGCATGAACCATGTGACGTTCAACTCAAGCCGTGTTGTTTAACGCTCGTCACCTCAATGCCGCATCATACGTATGCACTAGGTGATGGACCATTAATCCCTACCATTGATGATAAAGCTGATGCCTCTACTTTCCAGTTGCAAGTCATTTAGTCGGAGCACACTCTTATAACTCCGTGTGCTAAGCCTTTCAACAAATCTGCATACGACACGATGTGAGTTATAAATATAATTTCCTGCAGTTTTTGGTGAGGAAACAGTGCGTCCGTGTAATCGAGGTTGTAATACCAATCGTGCTTGACACAAGTCTCTGCCACCAAAAAGAAGGCAATCATTTTAATTCATTCCTAGTAGATTTGTAGACTTAGGGGCTAACCAAGGAATATAGTTTATTTTTCATCTCTATGATAGAGGTACCCTTAAGTATCAGCCTTAAACGAAGATGTGGTTGACTCATCCACATTACATTCTTTGCGCTTAGTCAGGTAGGAATTAGGTTGATTCCATTTATCTTTCTAGGGGTGTAAGTGTCAATCGTCAACGATTCAATGATTACTACCACATTATTTTTTTTTCGGTATCGCCCCCTTTCAAATTCCATGAATTCGGGAATCATAAGGCATAGTCTTCGTATAATTGTCATTTCCCTCTTTTTTAATTACAGTTTCGCCGTTTAACGAACGACTTTGAACCGATTTTGTGTTGTTAATTTCTGGAAGTTTTCATATTTTCTTCTTATTTCAAAATATACGCAAAACTGAAGTAATGTGGTCACTAGAATCGACCATTTAGAATGGTATTTCTGCTATATGTGGCACCGTTAGAAATCACAGTTTATGGGGGTGGAACTTTTTTTACACGCGGAGAAAGCAAGTGTGACAGGGTTAGGATTCGAGCGTAAAAAAATTTCGTCGGCTTGTGTGACACTAAATTCATACGAAACAGTTCGGGCACTTATTTTTATGCTACGATGATAAGTATATCTTTCGAAAGTCTGCAAACTTTCCTACACCAACTCGTTTTCTTTTATCCATCCAGTACCGAATCCCGATGATTCCATGACAGTTTAAAATATTTTTCGCTGTGTAAAATCTCCAGCTCTCAGGTATCGTCCTTTACTGGAGTTAGAATGATTTTGCCCGAAATGTATAAGCTAATGTAATCTTGAATTTTCAGCAATAGTAGCTTCACAAAATTACAAGCAAATAATTACTCAAATGAGCATCTGAGCTAAAGTTATAAAGAAACAATTAGTCGCCTCTGGTAAACCAGTACTTTTGGCCCTCATCATTTCATTCGTAAGTGAACATTTCCTCTCTATGAAAGAAAACCTTATCGGACTTTATAATCACAATTTTTCTGTCTTATTCAGAGACACTGTCCTCAATGAGCCAAAGTAATCTTGGCATTTCAGCTGCCGCCGGTTTTGCGAGAGTGGATTGTCTCCTGAAGCAAATTACTTTGATAAAAACTGACAGAATTTTGTGATTACGATACGATATGACTACGATTCACGGTAAGTGTCCGTCAAGCCACTCATTGCAGCCATGTCCTCAGCTCTTCCCTTTATCCATCCTCCTTGGAAGTTTCTTCAGTTTAACCTCTGGCTAAGTTTGGCTCTTCACCGATTTGTCGTCCCTCTAACGTAACGATTTTGCCATCCCGAGATTCTCGTTTATTGAATTTTCATCCCTGAAAAAAGAAACACGTGAATTACTTAGTTAATAATACAAGACAAAACTTAACCTTTACAAACTTTCATGCAGCAGTTCGTCGTTTTGGGCGTCATGAGGAACCCTTCTCATGCTTTTTCGACGAAGTAGTACACTGGAAATTAAAAAACACATTGGATCTAGAGTCCAGACTCTTGAAAACATTGAGAAGAAAAAGGACTCTGGATTCAATCAGATTTAAGCTTAAATCAAAAGGAAATCCACTCAAATTAAGAGGCTTGGTTCTTGATTTAAGATTGAATCTGATTGAATCAAGAGTATTTTTTCTTGTCAATGTTTTTAAAAGTCTGTACTTTAGATCCAATGTGTTTTTTTTCCAGTGTAGGACACATACCCTGTCATGAAGGCGAAGAGAGCACTAAGTGTTAAATTTTCGAAATCGAGTTTCTTTCATAATTCGTCTAATCTCTCGCAGATGAAATCACTGAAATAGCCAAAATAGGAAAATTCATCTTAATTTTATGAAAAGAGGTACAGGGTTACTCAAAAGTCACGCACCACTGGGCATAAGGGGGGTGGCCATTTGAAATTTTTTAGTTGCTCCCCGCCTCCTTCCCTCCGAGGGGATCAAAAACTGGAAAGTACCCAAAAAAGTTTCCCCCTCGATGTGAGGAAAAACGTTTGAAACCGCAAATCGATATCATAATTTAGAACTAAAGGTATGGCCAGTGGTGCGTGACTTTTGAATAACCCTGTATATGAGAACGCCATAAGTGCGCAACAAATATGTAGTTTCAGGCAAAACAGCGAGAAGTGACACTATTCCTCCATGGAGCCAATGAAAACAGTGCTTTCGAGTACCGTATAGCGCCCTCTTCTGCCAATTTCATAGAATTGAAGGATAGTGTAAAGACTTAAAGAATAGTGAAACTTAACTCAGTTTCATCATCAAGATGGTAATAGGATTTTACGATGAAAGAAAAGCGAAACTTGACTCAGATTCATCATTAATATGGAAACAGGGTTTTATGATTTTTCATAGAAGCCGGCTGGAAAATGTCCGGACGCCCAGATTGTCGCAGCAGTTTTAGTCAATGTTTTTTCAAAGAGTTTGTTTCACTGGAAAAAAAACACATTGGATCTAGAGTCCAGACTCTTGAAAACATCGACAAGAGAAAGTACTCTTGATTCAATCAGAATCTAGCTTAAATCAAGAACCAAGCCTCTTAATTTAAGCGGATTTCGTTTTGATTCAAGCAAAGATCCGATTGAATCAAGAGTATTTTTTCTTGTCAATGTTTTCAAGAGTCTGGACTCTAGATCCAATGTGTTTTTTTTTCCCAGTGTAAGAGAACGAAACTCAACTCAGTTTCATCATCAAGATGGGAATAGGATTTTACGATGAAGGAAAAGCGAAACTTGACTCAGATTCATCATCAATATGGAAACAGAGTTTTATGCTTTTTCACAGCAAACCGGCTGGAAAGTGTCCGGACGCCCAGATTGTCGCAGCAGTTTTATTCAATGTTTTTTCAAAGAGTTTGTTTTCATTTGTTCCACGTGCTTTGGTCCAATTCGTGGAAGAACTCTGCAGTAACAGATGCATTCTTGGCGAGGGTCTCGGTTCAACCACTGCAGGAAATTCTTCAAAGTGGCATATTTAAAAACCCGCGGAGCCCTTCGCTCGGGAAGATTGAAATCTCCCATCATAAAGCGATGCAAATTACGGAGTCAGCTTGAAAGTTGAGCGCGGCACGGAGCAGGCCGGAAGCTGGACGGAAAAACCCCGAGTGTCGTTTAACTCAATCGAGCGATAAATATGGGCAAATGTAATTGGAAAGAATGTAAACGCCGCGCTAAATCACTAGCTTGTGCTGATGCTGCACAGCTGGAGCGCTGCGGCGCGGAGGACGTAGCTGCCATTCAGCGAGTTAATTCGGGAAAGTGTCGCGCTTACCAAAAACCACGTAATTACGATGGAAACGCCTTCGTAACGTGCGGTTTTTCCTTAACACCACTTAGAATTGGTCAGTTTTACTCGGGATTCGGCAAGACCCGTACTTTCGTCCGCCGCCAGATGGTGCATTGGCTTCCACCTCGATCCTAATTTCGGTTGAACGGGTTTTGGAGGTTGTTTTCCGCCCTTTCGCGTGTTTGATGTGCCTTCTGCTGTTTTCTCATGGAATGAATTCATCGGGACGCGACGGTGAAACTGCAAAACTGCGTATCTCGTTTGCGCTGTTTCTAATTTCTGCTCTCATTTTATCACCAATACCTCTGCTTAAAATTTTCACGGAAAATCAGGGAATATCTGAAGTAATGACGTTTAGCATTTTTCCATTCAGAACATAAATGATTCAAAGAAGTTTAGGTACAGCATCACAAACCAATATCCGCGTTTTTGCGGTTTCGTCGTCAATTAGGCAAGTGCAGTGGAGAATTTGCGAGGATCGAAGACAACAATGAATGATGATCGTAGTTACTAGAAGTTGACCCAGTTCGAACACATTCAATCAGAATCTGCGTGACTACATGTCGACATTATCTGATTTTTGCTCCAGTTCAAAGTTTTATGAGAAAAAATCAAGCAATACTTTCTGACTCGAAACTTTGCGAATAAAACTGACAACACGAAGAGAAGTTAAGGAACCCGAAAATAGTTCGGCTGGTTCTGTATTAATCGGTCCATATGCTCTCATGGGCTGATTGTTGAATTTTATGGACAAGGAAGACGTAAGGATTATTGAGCGATCCTATAGGTTAAAATGTGTAACTCTTATAGACAAAGGGAGAAAATAATGGACCAACAAATGGGTTGCCGTTAGTTTGTCTATTGCCTACTTCCCGTCTCCATTGCAACCACCTGATTCCACCAATAGGATGCCCTACTTCCCTTATTCGTATTTGTCTATAGCTTTGTCTACAAATAACAATAATCAGCCCGCATGGGGATCTAGCAGCCACTTCCTGATTTCTCTCTGTGCTTGTCATACGGCTACTGTCATCTGCCTTCATGTCATAAATCGTCGCTTGGCTGACACAAGGGCGTAACTACACATTGAGATGCGCCCGAAAAGCATTGAATTGTATGGAAGACAGGGTTCATTGCAGAGTGTAGTTACGCCCTTATGTCAGGTAAGTGACGAAATGGTTCACAAATGCTTCAAAATTATCCAAAAGTCTTAATTTGTTCTCACCGTTTAGGTATCCCTCCATACAATCAAGTGTGCGAACAAGCAGTTTAATGTAAAAGGAATACAATTTCAACCGTCGAGCGGCTTAGATGCACATTAGTGCGGCTTAGCACATGTCTATATCATTGGATGCAACTATTCGACCTCTACGGATGATTTTTAGTATACCCCGTCAAATGAAGGCGTTCTGATGGAATCGCCAAACTCAGGGTCCTCAAATCTACTGCGTTCTTGACTTTTAATCATTTTGTTACCCTTATTAAGACCACTCGAATAAGTTGAAGAGAGCGACAGCTTTAAAGCTAGGCATCCGTACTTTTATTCGATCAGTTCTCGCTGGGAAATATTAATTTTCTGGGCACCCCGCGTTGGACGAGTGTAGTTGTTACTGAAACATTGACGAAGTTGATGTTTTTAAGGCTCGCAGTTGGTCGCCTTAAAAAGCGTCAATTCTAAGTTAGATGGATGAATTTTTATTCGAAAAATTTTCGGTCGTACTTGAGCATAGTCGTTTCTCCATCCTTCACTCTTGCTTGTACTCTTTATAGCGCTGTTTTTTCCTTCTCGTCTTGCTGTGTTCGGCGTCAAAGTGGAATACCGTCGGTGCTGGAAAGGGTATGAAATCTGGAAAACGATCAGGGGAGAAGCACTCTGAACCGTGGAATCCCGTGTAAAATGGTTCCCGAAGGGGTGTGTTAGCGGTCACGTCTGCAGCCGGACGCTCAAATTTAAGCCCTAAAATTCAAACGGAGAGACTGTCCAGTGGTCTGCAGTATCCTTGAATTCTTTTTTTTTTCTTTTTATGCATTCCCTTGATTCTTTGATTTACCTGCCCTGCTAGCCATGGACGGTTGAAATTCTTCTTGTCATTCGATCCTAGGAAAATAAACCTTTTTCGGTTCTCAGCGCACCATAGGAATTTTATTTCTATTTATTTCATCACGAAGTACTGCTCACTTCCAGGCCTCAGAAACTGGCCAATTTAATCGAACGCTACAAGAAAGCAATCACATAACTCCATTTCAGTAGCCCTACCCTATTCCATCGAACAAAGACCAAACTTGAAAGTGGAGTCGTTTATTTGTCAGAGAGCACAATGTCTCCAAAATATCGTCTTCGGTCGCAGCGTTCCCGGGACCCAAATCCTGGGACACCCTTTAAAAACCTGGGCCCGGCGCAATTTCCCTATGCGGACAAGAAGCGGGAGCGCGCGAATACGGAATACAAGTAATTGTGTTCCTAGATATGCCGGCGAGATAGCGATTGAATAACCATCGAAAACAGTATTCAGGCGATAAAAGCCTCTTCAACGACCGTCTATTCTGTCGAGGCGGTTTCGCGAAGGAGTGGTCGTGAGAATATTATCATGCGCCCGCCTGCCTAACAAAGGACCTTCGTGAATCGCCTTTTAAAATTAAATCCTTTCACCACCAGCTCGTCTCCTCTCAATCCTCCCGTTTCCCCTCTTTTATTGGCCGCTCGAGTCGGCTATTCGCTATTTTACAGCTGGACAATCTTTGGATTAATCGTCTAATCTAGCCAGTATCCTTCAGTTTTTTAAGCCACGAAAAATTTCCTGATTTTCCACCTTCCAAACCTCTGACCCCTTGTCATGTTTAGCTCCCGTAGTTCATACACTGGAAAAATAAAACACATTGGATCTAGAGTCCAGACTCTTGACTAAATCTAATTAAGAAAATGAAAGTCCCCATATCTGAAAGCGAAAAAGTACAGCGAAACACCTCAGGAAAACATCCCCGCTGAAAAGAAAATCATTCGCTGGGCCGTTTTTTTTTTTGCCCCCCCAAGCCAAAATGGCGGCCGATATGCGCCGCCGCGGGGTGCAAATGTTACAACTCCCTTACAATGTCAAGTGACACATCGATTCCTATGTAATTTTGGTCGTAGAATCCGAATATGAGGTTAGAAATCCCTCACGACTAAAAGGGATCGCGCAAATTCAAGATGGCGGCCAAAAATAGGCCCGGAGTAAAAATTCTCAATTCCAGCTTTTGGTGACGAGTGAGATGTCTTTTTTATGTTTTTTGGGTCATAGGATCCAAATTTGAGGTCAAAAATGCCCTTCTGGCCGACAGGGATCCCTCAAATCCAAGATGGCGGCCAAAATGGGTTCCAAAAAGCATTTGTTGGGCGGGTTGTGTTTTTACAATAATGATTCCTACCTTTTCCAATATCAGAAAAACATTTCCCACATTTGTAAGGTGCACTTTTTCTTATGCTCTTCTTTTTCATTATTGGGCTTTTCTTCGTGATATGGTTGATTTGTGAACCTCTAACTGTAACACATAAAGTACACTCACAACGAGTCACCTGTCGATCGAGTATTTTTATTTATTCGATATTCAGAATAATCAGGACAAGAGATCGTAAGTTATTTATTATACAACTTGGCTTTGCAAAACGAGCCCGTTTTCTCAGAACTTCATTTTTGCACTTACGGCTCTCTTCGCTATCACGGCAGTATTTGTAGCTTGACGCACAAGTTGGCTACGCGGAGGCGACCGGGGCGAATTTTATAACGCCCGGAAATCTCGCCGCTTAGCTTTGCCTATTAACGTCTCTAGTGGATAACTCAGTCTGTGCTAATAGTGCATCACTCCTCGACCGGGCTTAGAGATGGCTCCCGCGCAAAGGGGCGCCGCTCCCCCCGACTCCCCGCTCACCTGCGATCATCTCAATTACCCCTCGTTGCCCTGACGCCGCGCCGGAGGGCTTTGTTACCTCTGTCACCGGACGGGCGCGGGGTGTGAGAACCTCAATATATCTTTTCAACGGGGGTGTTTCCCTTGAGCTATCAATATTTCTCCCGTTGAGGACGGCTTTTTCGCTCACGGCACCTTGCGGGGTTTTCTCTCTCCTTCGTATAAGCCACATTTATTGTATTGTCCTGTACAATATATTGTCGAGTAAGACCATTTTTGTTTCGAAAAACCTCAAGTTTTAAACTCGTGCCTTGAGTTTAAAACCGTCACGCACTGCCATCTTTAAATTTTACGTGGATGAGACGTGTGAGAAAACTCAGTTATTTTCCTCTGTTTTCAAGGTTTCTACACGGAGAAAAATCCATGGTCTCATAAACCAAGTAGTGGTTCATATGGAACACTGCTTACTGTGGTAAATGAATTTATGATTCTCGGCCTGTGAACCGTACTAAGGTATAAATGCTATATCCAAAAGTAATTACTGAGACTTTAAAGCTCTTTAAGCAAGTAAATTTAGAATTTAAGGTAAATTCGTGGTCTCCTAGGTAGCCTAGTTTCGATAATCCAGGATTGCGCGAAAGGTCTAAGAAAATATATGAGGATTGCGCGAATAGAAACCTTAACATCTGCCACAGGAATGCGCGAATTTAAAATGAAGTTAATTTAAGGCAGAAGTTTGGCGAAACAGGAAACAGTTGAAAAATAAACGCAATGTTAACGCTAGTTCAGGTTACTTTGTTCATAATTCATCAATGTCTTACTTTCTGATGACAAATGAAGTGAAAACACTGAACAATGGTCGTGCGTATAAAGAACTGTCCTATCTTTTCTCGGGAAAAATATTTAATCGGGAGAAACGAGGCAACGTTGGAATGCTCATACGGCCTCGAAACACAATGTGTGCCTTTTGAGCTCCATTATTTGATGGCGCGATTATTCTATCTCGAGTTCGAATAATCGCGCCAAACATAGTGCGGCCGGCGCGCGTTAAACGTAATAGCGCCTGTAAGACTGCGGGAATACTTCACGCATTGCGCCTAACAGTGCGGTCGGCCTCAAGCCCATATGAGCGCCCACAAAACTGCATGAATACTTCTCGCATTGCGCCAAACGCAGTGCAGTCATTCGGTCAGTTGGTGCGAAATGCATATTAGGGCCTACAAGACTGGGAATGCTGTAGCACTGCGTGTCATCACTCTCAACTTTTTGCTCCAGTTTTTATTATAATTAAAGGAAATAAATGTATCCTCATTGGTTAAAATTTAAAGCAGCAGCCAGTGACAATGTTGATATCAAAGGAGAAAGAACTAGAAAAAAGGCTAAAAAGTAAAGTACCCTCATTGTAACGATTCAAAATCCCGGATGAAATTTAATTTCTTTTCGGTTACATTGAAAGAAAATAGAACTACCGAAATTATCCCGTCGAAATCTTCGATATTCATATTTAAGATCATTTAGGTAAATTCTCGGTAACTTTTTAAAAAATAAACTGTGTGTAGCTTTTTACAAACATTAATTATAAATAATACATCAAAGTGGTGCATAACGTTGCAATCATAAATAAATATATATCGACGGTGTAAGTCGGCAATCACATAACTCGGTTTGCGACGTCGCAGACTTCCTGACATACTTTATTTTTTAAATGGAAAACTACTCAACGGCAATTCTTTAAAACTGCCGTGATTTTCCTTCTCTGTGCGAAGAAAATTCTGCAAAAACTTCAAGGAATGATGTCAATTTGTTGTCCTTTCAAAAAATAACATAGAGGCGGAGATTTTCAGACACCGCAAACGAGTTATGTGATTGCAGACTTTCACCGTCGATATGCTTTCTTTCGGGTTCACCGATCGGGTTTTGAATCCATTCATCACTTAAAAAACTTAAACATGGTTGTTTTACGATTTTTACGTGTAGTTCTTTCAGTGGTCGCCGGCCGCGTAGCGGTTACAGGCCTCTAGTTCACTTTTTAAATGTCTATGAAAGCTCTCCGGGCCATTCGTGCTGCGAGGGCTATCTATCGAAGAGAGACGTGCCCGTAAGTGAGGAGGGAATAAACAGTCTTCCGCGATGTCGTTATCTACCACAATCTACCATTGTTGCCAAATTAACGCTCCCGCGTTGAGTATTGAATATTCGTGATAACTGTGAGTTTTCAGTACCAGAAAAATTATGCCCAATACTTTTGGGACACTTCACATAAAACAAATGGATGGCTTACCATGTTCTCCAGTCTCACTGTCTGATGGTTGGACTTATTGTCTCTTGCTTTCAATAACATTAGCGGTGATCAAAAGCTTGCGATCAAAATTTCGGACGGCATTTACCAATATGCCCTTAGCATTAACCTCTCGTTTTTGGCCAGGGACAGGAGTAGAAAGAGTTGTACCAAACCGATTTCTTTTTTGATGGAAACAGTCTCACAATCCAGGAGGCTAATTTGTCAAATCGTTCTGCAGAAATCAAAATTACATTCAAACGCTAACACACGCTTTCGAATGTATCTGCCTGAGCAAAACACTCTTCCTCCCTCTGCTTCCATCCGAATTTTAAATTTTTGGAGCATTTTGATCTTGTTTCCCCCGCAGAATAGTGTAGACTCAACATTCGTCTATCACTTTGTCGCTAACATTTGTTGATATCCTTTATGCTCAGCTTCCACACTTGAATTTTTTTGACGTCAACTGGAGTGCCGGGGCACTAAAATGGAGAACCCCTGAATCGGAGGTTAACCGCGCTTCCTCTATCGGCATACAGGGCTAAATCACTTGGACTTACTAGCTGTGTCCAACTCACGCAATTACCGGACGGAAAACGTGGGTGCTCCAGGGGCGGAGAGCGAGGTGCCGGCGTGAAATTGCCGTCGTAAAAACGCGTGTAAAGTCGCCGCGAACAATCGATAGTGAGCGTTTTGCGGACGATCTGCACCGAAACGACTCCGCATAGCGAGCCACGATCCAATCGCGGGAAGCCCGAATTCAATTTCGGAGGTGCGCCGCAGCCTGGGCCGTCCCGTCGGGCGCGGGGGGCGCTATCGGGTCGTGAATAATACTGGGACAGTCGCCCCTGCGGGAGATCGTTTATGCAAATCGCAGTGCCAGGTCGCCCTCTCGTGGGCACCTCCTTGGAAGCGTCAGAACCGCGCAACTCATGTGGATTATCATCGCGGATACGCGCGTTTATGAAATGATTCCGGTGCGCTATCCTCGCGAGTCTACGTGCTGCGGATTCTGAGCTTGAATAGTTTCGCACATCATATCGGAGGTATTGGGTTCACCGGGAGTACCCGAACACAGTGTCCTAGGGTTAAACCGTCAGGAACTTGTGGAGTAAGAGATGGTTTGATTAGGCCCATCGCTTAAGGTGATTCGATGGACGCCATATTTTGTGTCAGAACGGCATGCGATACATCGCATCAATTGGGCCCATTTTTCAGCTACTCGTCACTTTTCTCCAATTTTGAGATCGCAATTCTGTTGTCAGGGGGCTAAAGCACTCACTTACCAATTTTAACAAAGGAATTCAACGCAATAAAGTTGCTTTCATTCGCCAGTCATTTGTGCTGAGAAGTGGTGAGACTAAAAACTGCTCATTAGTCTCAGCAATCAGAAGCAGCCGACAATATTCCCGCGCGTCTTTAACTCGTTGCTCAACTATCATCACGTAATAACACTGAGATGG
Organism: Bemisia tabaci; assembly: GCF_918797505.1. Taxonomy (NCBI): domain Eukaryota; kingdom Metazoa; phylum Arthropoda; class Insecta; order Hemiptera; family Aleyrodidae; genus Bemisia; species Bemisia tabaci. The sequence goes on from NC_092795.1 coordinate 28,420,124, forward strand.
TATTTTTCAGGAAAAAATTATAAACAATTTAGAAATCCCCACTTTCACGCTAAAATTTCAAACTTCTCCTATCATCCTTGACTATTGGTTTAAATGTCCGATTTCGCTCGGGTTTACTCATTTCCATCTTACACTATTTCCAAAACCCTCAGTCACGAAATTTCATAAATCATGGCTGTCTGAATAGTTTTTTCGCTTTCCTGGTAATCAAAAAAGGAGGAGTTATATACCCATTTTCGAAATCATCAATTCACTATAGGTAAAGTCATCTCAGCGTCAATAAATTGGAAATTTTTATGCCAAATGAAGTGTCATACGATCGTTGATAAGATATCGTTGACTCGATATTTCATCTTCTGTACAAAAACAGAATATTATCATTTTGGGAACTGGTAATTTGAAAAGCCTTCCATTGAGAACAGTAGAATTTTGCCGAACGATAATCCATATCGATATTGTGGTAGTTTACTGCTGTCCAACATGACAATAAGGCCAACTATTCCCTCGCAAGTGACCCCAAAACGGAACTCGGCCGCGGCCCGATTCTAAAACACCGCGGAATCGACAAGCGTATTTTTCTCGCTCTCCTCACGTACGCATAGGTGAGCGTCGAAACCTAACACGTTCCATTTCCCGATGAACCTCGACGCGGAGCGTTCTCGCGGATCCCAGCGGTCAACGGAAAAAGGGCACCGGTTCCAACATCCACCGATCCGTATCACCAGTCGACGGTCCCATCTTTCATCCGAGGGGGTGTTTTCCGGAAGCGCGGCAAGGGAGGAGTCCTGCGGTTCCGTGCCGCGGGGAATGGGGGGAGGGGGTGGGAGGAGGAGAAGGGTGCGATAAACTCATTAGCCGAAACAGAAGGAGCCACGGTGCCCCGCGGTAAATGCCCTAGCCCCCCGAATCCCCCCGCGCGTCCCCCAATCACACGGCAACCCCATAAATCAACCACTCGATTTACTTATCCCGACCCCGATTCGCGGCGGTTCGTCGATATTCCCCGGTGCCCGTTGCCCGAGTTCGCGAACCGATCAGCTCCGCCGCCAACTTCATGGCCGACCCCAGGCGGAAAAATGAGTTCGCGTTGGAGACACATGACAATTAGGTTGATTGGCGTTACCAAACTTTTTTGCATCCCGCGCCAGACGGTTTAGGGTCGCAAAAACACCCCACACTGGAAAAAACCCCACCTCTTACCTCAGGCAAAAAAGCCATTTTCCCGGAAAAAAGAATACATTGGATTTAGAGTCCAGACTCTTGAAAACATTAACAAGGAAAAATACTCTTGATTCAATCCGATTTTTGCTTATAAATCAAAAGGAAATCCGCTCAAATTAAGAAGCTTGGTTCTTGATTTAATCAAAAATCCGATTGAACCAAGAGTATTTTTCTTGTCGACGGTTTTAAGAGTCTGGACTCTAGACCCAATGTGTTTTTTTTTTTTTCCAGTGCAATATCAAACCAGCCCTAAACCGTCAGGCGTATAACGCGAAAAAGATTTGGTACAACGCCTCTCAACCTGATTGTCTTCGGTTTTTCGTGCAGGCGAATTTTTCCGATTTTTGATTCGATGAGAAAAAAATTCAAAACTTGGTAAGTGCAATCATCTTCTGCACGGTGTTCCTCGCTGTAAAAGATCTCGAACACTACCCAACGAAAGCTTTGATGGAAAAGATTTTAGCGGCTCTGGTGCTTGCACTAGAGCTGCTATTCCGGACGGTCCCAGCTGGGGAGTGTTGAAGCATATGCTATGCTAAATGGTCTCCGTGGCGACCACTTTTTCTCTTCATCTTAACCTAATATATATGAAAAAAGGAAGTCTTGCTTGTATGATTCTTCCAGTCATAATTTATCCTTAAAAAGGTATTATTTAATAAAAATGTGTTGATTTATCTATAATATTGTTGACCTTTTTTCTGAGCTCAACAAAGTGGTGACCCGACGTGATTCTTTTCTCAAAATCTAGAAAAGAACTAATTATACTGTTGTGTGAAGTTATGAGTCTATCTCTGGTTATGGCTTTTTGCTGATATCAGAGACTCAGGTGTTGGTTATGGCTTTTGCTAATACCACCTTGGATTTTGGTTATGGCTTTTGCTAATACCATGGATTTTGAACGGTTATGGCTTTTGCTGATACCGGATGGATCGTTTTAAAGGTTATGGCTTTTGCTGATACCTCGGATCCTTTGAGGATTTCACAGTGTTGATATCCTCTAGACTGGCCAGTCAAAACTTTTGTTGTATGGCTTTTGCTGACACAACTATTGGCTGCACTGCATGCCTTTTCTTTTGTTGTATGGCTTTTGCTGACACAACTATTGGCTGCACTGCATGCCTTTTCTTTTGTTGTATGGCTTTTGCTGACACAACTATTGGCTGCACTGCATGCCTTTTCTTCTATTGGTATGGCTTTTGCTGATCCAATTACTGGCTGCATTGCATGCCATATATTGCTCGAATGAAGCAGAAACCTCAAAAAAAGAAGCTACAGAGGAGTTGAAAATGCGAAAGGAAAACATGGAATATCAACTGTCCGAATTGTGAACTCTATGGAAACAACTTCCGAAACAAGCTCACCTGAGATAAGTAAAATAAAAGCCCAGTATACCAGTTGTACCAACTTGATTTTTAAATATTTAAAAGTAACAGGTGCATTTTAAAGCACCTAGAGAGAAATTTGTTGAATCCTAAGGAGATAAATTCCTGACTCAACGATAACTCTGCATTGGGTTATAATGTGGCCTGATAAATTTTTGTATCATTTTCAATTTGCTCATGAAAAGAAGAGAGAATGCAGGTACGTGGCTTGGGTTGCGAATGTGTCGATTTTTCTGCCATTTGGACCTATGGTACGGGTCGATTATTAAGATGTTCGCTGCGAGCACCCTGCTTGTCGATCCTTTTCCATGGGTTTGAGTTTCATAACGATCGATGTATCGCGGGGCACGCCACGCCACTGAGAGAATGAGCATAATGGAGAAATGAAACAAGTTTAACATACATGGACTTGTATGTAACTTATCATTGTCACGGATTTAATTATCAAAACTTTGATTGTATTAACACACATGGTTAAAATAATGTAAAAAACCAAATTAAAAGATCTTCTAAAGATTAGATCTTCCAAACTTTTCTGGGGGATATAAGAGTGGCAGAGCTCCTAGAGAAACAGAGCGCTTCGACAGTATTCAAAATTAAATGAATTTGATACGGTGCATTTTATATTATTATTGTTATATTGTCTTATGAGTGTTGATTATGGCTCAGCGAACGGTTTGTGCCTTGGAAAACGGTTTTCAGAACCGTGCGCCCAATAACAGTTTCCTTGAACTGTCCCAATAACAGTTTAGATTTTCAGATTACCAACATAACGTTAGTATAACGTTGAATCGGGTGGCGACTTGATTTTTAGCTAAGTGAAATTATATCATATGTTTTCATTGCATTGTTGCCAAAGTCGCAACACAACAAAAAGCAAGTTTAACATATATGATTTTAACTTGCTGCTGTACAATTTATTACTCTCTTACTAACTTATTACTGTTGGGGTTTAATTATTATTCATTTGATTTATAATTTGGTGCGGAAGGTGATTTATGATTTGGTGTAATGTATGATGTATTGAATAGAGATGAAAGGTTTGGGGAATTCGTCGTGAGGAAAAAGCGAAGACATTTAAAGAAATATTTAAAGATTAAATGTAAAGCTGATTAAATGTATCAGCAGTATTGAAAGCGATTCTTACCCATAGTCTGAATTTCTAGCTGTGGAGATAAGTGACATCTCTGGATGAGAAGGAACGTGAATAGGATTTTACACTCACAAATTAGTGTAGAAGCAAGACGGACTAAGTTATCCGATTTTATCAGACATACCATTATGATCTCAAATTAATATCAATGTGCAAGATAGATAGTTCGTTTTTCTGTTCCTGTTGTTATCTGGTTTCAGGTAACCTACTATCGACTAACAGCAAAAATAATGGAACTAAACCGAGCCTATCCATATCCTCTGCTGTCCCGTCTGTCATATATTCTCCTGTCCATCTTGTGTTGTCCTGCATATCCTACATCCTATGAATGAAATCCTGTATGAAACCCTGACTGAATGTTCATCGCCTACCCTACGGTATTCTAACCGCCACCACTCTCCGTTGATGTACAAATTAACAGGAATATGAGAGACGACGATGAAAAGAAACGCAAAAGAAGAAAATAATAAAAAAAAAAAAAAGAAGAAGAAGGCATTCAAGTTTATTTTCCTGTATCTCTAAACCGTCTAGAATAACGAGCAACAACTTTGTTTCGCCGGGAATGATTATTCAAGAAGAATAAATAATCATCACCTGTGATCGCTTAGGTGCCCAAATCAAATGATTAGAGTATAATTCAATTAAATGCTGCTCTCTTTGAGCGGTTCTTCCTGCACTCTAGAAACACAACATTTAAAGTAAAAAAAAATAAAAATCTTTTGGAAGAAAACAACATCTTGGCTGAGGCACTTGATGACGTCATTCTTCAAAGTACCAACTTGTTCGAAAGAGCCCAAATGGCGGAAGCAGCTCTTGACTGAGTTGGAGATAATATTAACAGCGTACAAGATACATGTCGACCGTAGAAGACATCGTTGGTTCGTTGGTTATAAGGAACAGAAGCAAGCTTTCCTCAACTTCAAACAATCTCTTGCTAAACGTGAGACAGAACAAGATCCGAGAAAGAATAATGAAGCATGAAGTCTAAAAGAAACAACTGATCATGAATCACACCCAAATTCTACAAAGAACTGACAAATCTTAACAATCAAAAACCACGCGAAAACGCGACGGCCTCTGTGTAAAGCTACATTACAGAATGCAACTCACATATACCCAACTAGTTGGTGAGCAATGTAACCAAAGCAATCGAAACAATGAATGACAATCAAGGAAAACTTCGGAGAAGGCGACAACAATCATTCAGTCAATGCTTATCCGAATCGAACAAATCAGAAATCGATCATTCATGCACTGTACTCTTTTTTACCTTGCCCAGGTTTTTATCCAATGGTTTCTCATATGGTTAAGGTTTTTAATGAGGCAATGCTTCCTGATGATAATGAAGTTCATAAAGAGAAAATGATCCCGAAGTCCAATTAGAGGTCTCATTTTACTTGAAGTATTGAGAAGAATACAACAAATAATGCGTTCCAAATTCATTGAATTTAAATGTCAACATGACATCTGGAATTTGTCTACTTTTTAAAGGAATTTTAATTTGACCCTAAAGAACTTCATTGCGTAACGGCAGCGCTTCTGACTCCTCTCGAAAGTGCCTGCAAGTTCCTGCAGACAAGAAGAATCACTACGGCGTTTACCCTAGCGTCGTGGCTAAAGTGAAAAGTACACATAAGTTTACACATAATTACGAAGAAATAATATATTTGGAACTATGTGTCGTTCCTACTTTTGAGGATACCTCAAAGGGGGGAGTGTGTTGAAGCATATGCTATGCTAAATGGTCTCCGTGGCGACCACTTTTTCTCTTCATCTTAACCTAATATATATGAAAAAGGAAAGTCTTGCTTGTATGATTCTTCCAGTCATAATTTATCCTTAAAAAGGTATTATTAATAAAAATGTGTTGATTTATCTATCATATTGTTGACCTTTTTTCTGAGCTCAACAGGGAGTATCAACGGACCATGTTACATTGGAGAGACCGCGTGTTGGTTGATGGGAATCGGCGCCATTTTCTGCTGTTTAGGGGGGACTGATTTTATTTTTAATTGATATCTTTTTCCTGTGAGCGAATGCTATGTTGTGTAGTGTATTTTTGGAATCATGGTGATACTGTCAATAATTCAAAACGGGTCTGTGCTTTAATCTCACACTGGAAAAAATGTACTTTACGTTTAAAATTTGAAAATTCAAATCTATAAGATTTCGCGTTTTTTCGAAGAATGCCGTGGTTGGAGCTTCCTAGTCATACTACTCGACATCAGCTGATAGCAAACAAAGGTTACCAAGGAAACCGTAAACGCGTAACTACTACCTACCGTCGCCAGAGCCGCTTTCCGACGCGAATGCGTTGGAGCTTCCTGCTTGTTTTAGACTCCAGTCATTTTCATGATGAGAATGTTATTTTCGACCACTGGATTCCCATGATATCAGTTGTACAATCTTAGGAACACCGCTTGGCGCGAACCAGGCTTTCACTTCCCACACTTCATCTGGTTAGTGCCAAGTGATGCTGATATAAGATTCCGTGGGACAAGGAGACCTAGGATATTCGATTTGGAATTCAATTTTAGGATTTGGTTGGGGGGACCCCGGAAAATCATTGATATAAGTTTTTGGCCGTAATAATTATAAATTATGAATACTATGACCAACTAAATGATTTTTTCGTTGAATTCCACCTTTCCGTTCCTCTCATGCACCCAAGAAAATCTGAAGAAAACACTAACACAAGAAATTTAAAACTTCTTGAACCCTCTTTACTGATGTTTTATTTGAGTTACAGCTGTAAACTTGAACCGTTGCTGGATTTAGATTTGGCTGCAAAGAATATGGGCCTGAAGGGGCAGGTGCTTTGAACAGCAAAACTAAATCGGTCTAAGATCTCCAAATCGCTCAGAACAAAAACCCCTAAATGGGGTTGAAAACTGCGGTTGTAATCCGCTGCTGCAAGCTGCTATTCCCAGGTGCGTCAGCCTTCCAGGTTACCAGGCGTGTGCTCGAATGGTGTTGAAAAGGCGATGATTAAAGAGACAGATAAAAACTTAACAAACAAGACTCTCGGCCGACCGACTAGGAGTTGAGACAAAAAGTGACCAGGCGCAAGGCCTGGTCAACGCGAAAAAGTCCACTTTAGGCAAATGTTTCGACTCCAATCGAACACTACTTAATTAATTCCGCTACATTTCACTATGCAAGATACTTCCTGTTTTGTAATTTTTTTTAGGGGGGGGGGGCAAGATGTCTTTTATCACAAGAGGGAGAAAATGTGCGCTCAACCTAACTGTAACCATTTGACCTAAACATGTGTCATTTTCGTGGCACTTTATGATCTACATTGGATCATGTTTATTTTTCACCACGAGCGGAAAGTTCGATGTCACCGCTCAATGTGTAAACTACCAAAGTTGATAATCGCTTTTCATGAATGTTGGGGATCTTTCGATGTGTTTAACGTGAGAGATTTAATTCTCTTACCTCATCTCATGGTCTACTCAATTAGCAGATCGAAGATGGTTTAGATGGAAAAAATGGTGTAGCATCTCACCTATACCTGAGTCATCTCTACAAACTGGGTCTATGTGCATTTTACGAAAATGTGACTCGATCCCTATTTTTAACCGTAGAAACTCTAATCAAGAGCCTCGTACACTATAACAAAACGATCGTTTGCAGCAGAGGCTGAGAATTGATGACGGCCTCTCCTATGCAGTCAGATGTTTTCAATTTGTCAATTTACTCCCCCGGATGAATTCGATATTTTCATTTATTTAAATCCAGCCTTTACGGGTGACACCCCTAGCAAAAGTCGTTTGTGGTGAAATAAAAATGAACAACCGTCGAATGTGATACACAATTACATCCCTCTAAATACTTTAACATCGTATGGAAACTAATAGAACTACGTGTCTCTCTGTGTGACTCAGTCCTAATTTATGGTGAAAATTTCAAAAATAAGTTTGAAATTTCAAAATTTAAAGTTCCAAATAATGATAAATTGCGTTAATTGATAAGATTTTTTTTTTTTTTTTTTTTTTTTTTTTTTTTAAGGAGGAGGCCGATGAAACCACACAAGGCTAAGATTGCCCGTATTTTGCAAAAACTTAGGAAAACAACAAATGCCATGTAATTCCAAGGAGTGTTCAATTTTCCAGTCACCAATACAACCCCTCTCTCCTTCATTGACTCTAATGCTCGTCAGTAAGCGTATTTTCGTTGACGCATGAACGGTCGAACCAGAATGGTTGGATCATATCAGTTTCGTATTTTGTTCCGACGCTATCATACTCTTTCGCAACAACATCGGGACTCACCAGACGGATAGTAGGTGAAATTATTGCAAACGTTAGAGCCAAGATAGAATCCTGCCAAAAGTAAGGTTTAGAAATGACCTGATGATGATGATGACATCTGACCAGCATCAATGGAGATGTTGCATGTGTGAGGAATTTGCGATTTGACTGTTGATTCTTGTGTAAAAGTTCGCGAGAAACACGATGAAGCCACTGGTTCTCTCTGAAATCAACTCCCAAGCTCAAAAAAAGCTCTTAAGTGGAGGCTAAAATGGAGGGGATATCCCACCCTACCCTGAGAGTCCACCTCTACATCAAGACAAACTCTCCATGCAAAGATAGGGAGCAAATACATTGACAGGGCTGCCACTTTATTTGGGAACTCTACGACTGAAAAAACGGCACCACTGCCAATGTATTTGCTCCCTATCTTTGCATGGAGAGTTCGTCTTGATTTAGAGAAGGACTCTCAGGATAGCGTGGGATATCCCCTCCATTTCGGCCACAATTTGAGAGCTTTTTTTGACCTTGGGAGTTGATTTCAGAGAAAACCAGTGGCACCAGTTGTGTTTCTCGCGAACTTTTACATAAGAATCAACGGTGAAATCGCAAATCCCTGTCACATGCAACATCTCCATTTCGATAGTCTAACCTCAAATGTTTACAAACCCAAGTATGACCTAGCGGCCATTATTGCAGCATTTTGACTCGACCGATCAGCAACAAAAATACGCTTAGTAACGGCAAAAATTCAATCATGGTATGGCAGTGAGCTAGGCGAACTGTAGGCACCCTCCACTCGCTCCTGTGTTTCCGCAACGCAGGAATATTACTCGGCGCTCCCCCGGAAACCCGATTACGTGGGAACCAATTTCGTCCCTCGTCTTGCAACATCGCACGTTATGTCGTGTGAATAGTCGGCCCGGAGCAGCCCCGCGGTTTTCTAATCTATGACCCCCCTCCCCCCTGTCGCCCGCCTGAACCCCCGCCCATCGCCCGCGGTGCACACCTAACATACTCACGCGCATTGTGCTTGCCAACTGAGGCACGAGCGTTTTCGTCACCCCCTTACCCCCTCCGGTGGGAAGGGGGGCAGCCGTGCCCCTAATCTGTTGTATCGATAATCCCAGCGTCGCGCTTTTGTGACCGTGCTCGTGCGGTTCAAAGCTGCGAATCTGTATATCGCGGTAAATATCGCGGTCACTGTGCCGATATCGAGGGGAAACGACGCACGGGGGGCAATGGACGCAATGGGAGAGGTTGGACAAAATTTGGAAACTTCAAAAGCCCATAACTCCATTTATACGAAATTTTGAGGTTCTAATAGTTGATTCATTGGTTTCCTCGTGAAATTTTCTTCTAGAAACACCCCTTGAAATTTAAAATTTGACGAATTAAACATCAAAATTTGTAGTTGTAGTCAAAAATTCCATGTCCGACCTCTCTAATGGACTGGATCCACTGTGCGACGGCAGGTTACGGTTCTGTGTCTCTAACACTGCCCGTTTGTTTAATAGATTCCGATCGGATGGAGCCGTGGCCTTAGGACAATCGTCCATCCCAGAGATTAGAATTGGATGAAACCGGAGGGAGATAGGGTCGTATTCATAGTCATCCCTTGAATAGTTCCTCTCGTTAGGAAGCCCAATTTGGTTTGCATTGTGATGAAGGAAGACCACGGGAAATCCGCAAAGTTGCTTCATGCCAAAGACAATATTTGCCATCATCGAGTGAAATTCGCCTGTTTAACTTGGGAAGTGAATCCGTGCAAGTTATTACAATGATTTACCATTGCAGGAAGTGACAGAATACTACGGAAGAAAAAAAATTATGATATTGATAAACTACCTTAGAATTTGCGAAAACGTTGCGGTGATTTGTTATTGTAATTCCTCACAAGGACTCATTTTCTAAAATATACTACTCAAGTTTTACTCAACATTAGCAAAAAGTGTCCTTTTTACGGTGCTTTTTTGAGGGCTTCTGTATCCCTCCTTTAGAATCACAATATGAACCAGCTAGGGCCTCCCAAGGAAAGGAGGTGCATGCTTAAGAAGTGACTATGAGGCTTAATGCCTCGAAAATCAAATCGGGAAATATAAACAGCGATTAGATAGTGATTAAATAAAAGATTTGAGATCGCAGGGATTGAGAAATAAATCTTATCCTCGTTGTACATTTTCTGATCAGTCCTGTATGCAGAATACCATGAATCAATTACAATGGTCCAAACAGAAAGCATCTATGAATAAATAGGTCATATTTTGCGTTCGTCCATTTGCACTTCCCACTCACTATAAAACCTTAGTGAATAATGAAATTGCTTTTATTTTAATTCCACTACCGTTCACGATGGTAAAATCTCCTCTATATGCTGAATTCCTTGTCATGTTTTCACTTTCTTTAACTGGACAAAGAAAGGAAATGTGAAATAGAAGCTAGTTTACTTGCCGAACGGTCCTAATCCTTTATAGTGATCGATTTGACTCATTTCGTAACTTTCGGTTTTCCCGCAAAGAGGGAAATATAAATTCGCCTATTCTGATGTGATGTAATTTGAAATACAACATCATCATATTGTTTCTAATGAGCATCCTTGGCACGAAAATATTTTCAGTGATCACCACTGTCAGGCTTCCGGATTGTGTCCTGATCAGTTGTCGTTTTTTTACCCGGAATCTCCCTTATTCTGACCCATAAATTCTAGGTAAAATATCAGAGGCTGATTTTGCCACAATCCAGTAACCAAGTCGTCGTTTAGCCATGGAATATCTTCTTGCGCCTTTAATGATAATTTGGACATCATGATGATGTTTTAATTTTAATAGGGGTTCAGGAGAAGTTTTCAGTATAGTTTCAACGTGCCCTTCTCGAAATTTCGATGACGCAACATATCTCGCGACACTTCAGTTCTCACCGTGTCCCCGGCAACTTGGACTTCATTTTGCAATTCGGAACTGTAATCTCTGGTTCATCTGTAAAAACACTTATGTTCACAGGGAATACTGATGATACATACGTTGTTTTTAAACTGAGCTAGAAATCATAGTTCCAAATTGCAAAATGCAGTCCACTTATCCCATGCAGAGGCGGATCCAGCAACTCGGCAACACCGGATTCCCTCCATTTGAACATGTGTCAAATAATCGGTTCTTGTCGGAGCACCTGGTCCCTCCAAGAATCGATAAATTTCCATAGGTTTAAATGGAGAAAAACAACGTCGCCAATTTGCTGGATCCGCTAATGATCCCGTGGCACTTAAATTCTGATCCTGCCCATAGTGTCTTGTGGTCCATTTTTCTCAATGGTGAGAATTGGGCATAACCGCGAATCAAGGAAAAAGATGTTTCACCGCCTTCGGACTAGAAGGCGAGCGGACAGAATTCAATTTTAATCGACTTCCCGACTCGGCGAAGCGACGTCGCCCCGGGGATCATCCCTCTTCGCAAGATCTCCCACCCCCGCCCCGGCCAGTCTCTCGACTCGGAGCTCAAAGGACCCCGGAAAATTATTAAAATTAGCCGCCGGAAAATTGCCTCGTTCGCGGGAAGTCTCACAACGAAAGGACTTCGCTCCCGACTTCGTTCGTTGGCGCGGGGTCGAGAAAAGTTGCACCTGATTTGTTGGTTTCAACCCTGAGTGAACCGTTCGAACGCGCACAGGAGAACGAGTCTGTGTCGCACATGATGTTAAATAGTTCGTATCTTCAGATATCTTTTCATTTAAATGTTCCTATATTTTATTAAAGTAGTGAGTTTGCCTGCGAGTGCTTACCTTTTATTTTTCTTTTTTACACCAAGTGCACTTCAAAGCCCATTGCTGCTCTCTTCAGTGGTTCAAGTTCGTACATAAAAGTGTCCGTCAAGAGTAACGTTTCCTTTTAAATGTTTGTTTTAAACTACATTACGAGTCCACGTCTCGATAAGAAATGTAATGAAACCTATACTACTACTAAATCATTGAAGATAAAGTTCAGGCTTTGAAATACCGTTGGTCCTAAAAGTGGTAAAGCACTCAAGAGTGCGGTGAACATACAGAGTTTTTCAAAAGTCACGCAGCACTGGCCATAACTTTAGTTCTAATCATCATGATTTGTGGTTTAAGGCGTTTTTCCTGATGTCGAGGGGGAAACTTGTGAATGTACTTCCCAGTTTTTGATCGGGAGGAGGGGGGCGGGGGTCGACTCAAAAATCTCAAAATGCCGCCCCCCTTGCCAGTTGTGCGTGACTTTTGAATAACCCTGTATACTTAATTACTTAAATCTTCTTGTACATGAAACGTAGAGGTTTTGTAAATGTTTCCGTTAGTTTTCACGTACAATTTAATTTAAAACACTACCTGAGCACTTCATCAGGAGAGTTTTTAGAAATTAGGTGAGGGTTGCTTAGTCAATTGGTCAACCTTTCGGTCATGAGTAATCATGAGGTGAATATGAGCGATGACCTCCAAATGTAACTCCTACACTGTAAGATATACTGTAAGACACTGTAAAACTTGCACACTGGACTATAGATGTGCGGTGTTGTAATCTCTAAAATACGTATACGCATTCTCGCCTGTGTTTCTACTTTGAAGGGATGTTTTCCAGAGAGATCTAAAAAACCAACAGTCCTAGTGCTTGGCTGTGGTTGAGTGAGGAGTGGCTTACATCTAGTCGTCCGGGTCCATTCCCAGAAGCTCTAGTGGCAGTCGGCCCTTAGTTCTGCAGCAAAGCGTGAGGCACAAGAGGCGGAGACCGACCCTAAACTGGGGACTCAGCGCCACTAAAATGAACGCCTTCCATATTGAGTTGGCGATCCCCAGCCACACCACCGCGAAGTGGAGGTACGGCACCTGAAAAATTTATTGAATCCCATTAATTTCTGTTAGTTTATAAATTTTGCTAAAAATCAGTTTTTCAGCAAGTTCGATGACACCCATCTCTGCTAAAAAGGCCCTTGGACCTATATTCCAGACGTTTAATAATATTGACAAGGAAATATATCCTTCATTCAATCCGACTTTTTCTTGAATATGAAAGCCGGACCTCTTGATTTAGGCGGATTTTCTTTTGATTCAAGCTACAAGTCCGATGAATCAAGAGTATTCTTTTGTCAATGTTTTAAGAGTCTGGACTCTAGATCCAAGCTACTTATTTCCGGTGATTATAGTTAAAATAATTCCTGTTTGGTACGGCTTCCATCTATTGTCCACTGTGCTCATACCCCGCAGCAAACCTGAAAATGTTCTGCGATTTCTTTCTTTTCGTAAAAATTCTTCCTAGTCACAGACCTTTGGATACTTCGGCCGGACATAATTTTGTACCATTCTACCACTCGCTTCCTAAACCAGATGGTTGTACTCGCTTCCGACGCCATTATTTAGGATGGTAAATTTTATTTTACCGTAATGGAACATTGTGGACGCATTTGAATGCTTGCCTCCTTCTCCAGCATAAATAGTTTAAAGGACAATCGAATATGAAGTAAATGACATTAAAAAACATTATAAACGATGAATGCAGGTTCTGTTTACGTACGATAGTGTCACGCTTTCTGCTCACGTCTCTATTATCAATTGGTTTATTCATTACTGGTTGTATTCACTAATGCAAAATTGTATGCCCCATGAAGCACCTGAATGTGGCTCACCACAAAGTCAAATCATCAGCTTGGTTGAGGAACTGAAACTCATGTTTTCATGAAGATTTATGTTTTTGCAATGAAAAATACCTATATTAATTAACATTTAACTATTGTTGTAGTGACAGCTTGACTGAAAGATCTATCCACTGGAAAAAAAAAACACATTGTATCTAGAGTCCAGACTCTTGAAAACATCGACAAGAAAAAATACTCTTGATTCAATCGGATTTTTGCTTGAATCAAAACGAAATCCGCTTAAATGAAGAGGCTTGGTTTTTGATTGAAGCTAGATTCTGATTGAATCAAGAGTAAATTATCTTGTCGATGTTTTTAAGAATCTGGACTCTAGATCCAATTTTTTTCCCTCTGTGGTGGGAATACCTTGAATTGAGTGTTTGCGAAGTACTCGAGGAGCTTGAGTGTGATGAGCGGGATCCAGGAGAGCCAGAAGACGAGGATGATGGTGAAGGCGACGGCGTGGCTCGGGTTGGCGAGGCTTTCGGAGACGGCCGTGACGTACTCCTTGTCGTGCATGGTGGCCGCGTGGCCTTGCTTGAGCTTGCGGATGATGGAGAGGATGTAGGAGTATGTGTAGAAGATGGTGATGAGGCTCGGCCCCAGAACGAGGACGGCCAGCGTTATCGAGTAGGCGGCCATTCGGCCCCAGTCTAACGAGCACAGGAACGACTCCCCGTCGAAGATCGGCAGGCTGTAGTCCAGCAGCGGCGGCAGACACATCTGCAAAACACGAATCAGAAAAATTTAATTTCCTCCGGAGTAAAGAAAACGCGCGAATAGACTGATTTAGTGGCTGTGTCAGTCGATATAATATCGAACTCGTGGTTCAAATTTAAACAATCACAGAACATTGTATCTGATTCGCGCTCATTTGCGCCCTTTGCACCATGTTGGTAAAATACCTGCAAGTGTTTCTTACAGTCGAAATTAAGACCTGAATGGATTCATGATCGGTAAATGACTAAATTTTAATAAATAACACAATTAACTCATGAAGAATTTGCACATGCACTGGGAGGAAGAAAAAGAAAAAAAAAAAAAAAAAAACCTCATTGGATTTAGACTTTTAAAAAACATCGACAAGAAAAATACGCTTGATTCAATCAGATTTAAGCTTAAATCAAGAACCAAGCCTCTTAATTTGAGCGGATTTCCTTTTGATTAAAGCTTCAATCTGATTGAATCAAGAGTCCTTTTTCTTGTCAATGTTTTCAAGAATCTGGACTCTAGATCCAATGTCTTTTTTTTCCCAGTGTATATTGAAACGCAGATATTAGTTACCATAGCGGAAGAGATCCAGGTGAAGGCAACCCAGCACTGGCAGCGCGTCTTGGTCTGGACCGTCTCGTAGCGGAGCGGCTTGCGAACGGCGAGGTAGCGGTCGACGCTCATCCACATGAGCGTGTAGACGGAGATGGTCCAGAGGACGGCGGCCGCGTAGCCGGCGAAGCGGCAGAGGATGTCGCCGTAGACCCACTTGCCCAGGAGCACCGGGTAGACCGACAGCGGGACGATCAGCACGCCGCAGCACAGGTCGGCCCCGGCCAGCGAGAGCACGTACCAAAACACCATTTCGTGCGGCCCTGCAAAAAACCCAAAACACCATCTTTAACCGCGTCACCCTTGAGGATTTGCTGGCACAGAACATACGAAGTCATATCTGTATAAGCTGCTGAGTGCTGATATTAGCAACGGCTATTTTCAGGGAGGACTAAAAACAAATTGAAACAATTTTAAAACTCACTTGCGATGATTATTTTAAAAGTAGCAGACGCGTTCAGGGATAACTTTTTTAGAATCTACAAATCTTTAGCAGTGCTGGCGCTAAGTGTCACACTTCGAGCATAATTTTTCCAAGGTTATGGAGTTGTGTTAGAACGACGCCAATATTTTATACTAATTATTTAAAGAACCGCGAGACGTTGTATAAATTACGGATTACTTTACACTGTGGGGAAAAAAACACATTGGATCTAGAGTCTAGACTCTTAAAAACATTGACAAGAAAAAATACTCTCGATTCAATCGGATGTTTGCTTTAATCAAGAACCAAGCCTCTTAATTTGAGCGGATTACCTTTTGATTTAAGCTTAAATCTGATTGAATCAAGAGTATTTTTTTTGTCATTGTTTTCAAAAGTCTGGACTCTAGATCCAATGTGTTTTTTTCCAGTGTATTCTATTTAAGTTTTTCGACCTGGTGGCCATTATCAAAGTTTTCATTTCACATTCAAAAATAAAACTCACAATAATTCAGCAGCATTATATATCTTCTATATAACGTCACAGTGCTTATCTAATATAGCTCACTTCCAGTGCGCATGTCAATGTTCTTTGTTTTTCCCCATATATCCCACGTTTCGCCAAAAGATCGCAGCACCTATTTATTAGTATGTTATCAGTGCCATCAATTTCAGTTTGGACATTTAAGAGATTCTCATTCCTTATACTGGATCGGTTAACGCCGGCGTTGGTTATGTCTTCGTTCTTTAAATAATTAATATATTATTTCTTCATTGCATAAAGAACTAGCGATCAACCTGTGCTTCGCTTGACACTCAATTGCATAAGCTGATGTGTTAGCTCGGTTTAATCCGATGGCAATACAATTACAGCCTCTCCGGAGTCCTAAGGGCGGCAAAACGACCCTTAGGTCGATCGAATCACGTGAATCGCGATTCCTCACTTGTGAGTTTTAAGTGAGTTTTTGTGTAGATGATGTGTATTTCGTGATTCTGGAGGCCCCGAAGCGCGGAAAAAGGACCGCTTGGCCGATCGAATCACTTGTATCGCGATCCCTCACTTGTGAGTTTTAAGTGAGTTTTTGTGTGAATGATGTGTATTTCTTGATTCTGGAGGCTCCTAAGCAGGCCCGCCACAAGGGGGGGGGATTTCTGGGTCCCTGGGTCTGGGGCCCGTGCCACTGGTGAAAAACCACGACGAATTCACATGTAACCCTTGTCTCGTAAGGAAAAGTGAAAATTTTAACCTAAAAATTTCGCAAAAGATGAATAAATTTTCAAAAACATGCTGGGGCACTATAGAATTCTTCTTACTTCTTTAAAGATTTCTATCTGCCTTCAAGATTTGTAGTATACATTGATTGATATTTTTAGTAACTGCGTTTCATTTTCTTCCGTCGTCGGATGCTAAGAGGCTCCAGTCTGGGCATTCTCGACTTCAATGGCTCAACTTCCTTGCCATAGACGTACAAAAGAGGAGTCCAGGGGGGCTTGGACCCCCCTGAAATTGTGAAAAGTATCATCTGCCCCCCCCCCCCCCCCCCCGAAAAAAATTTCCAGATGTTTTGGATGCATTAATCCGAAAGTATTTCGTGCATGCTGTAAAAGTAAAAAAAAGGCGTAATTATTCTGCAGAAACCGATGGATAATCTCCGTCATGGGAGCTTCAAAATGCGTCTAAAGCAGATTTTAAATTTTAAAACATTTCCCGGAGGAGGCCCCCGGGCCTTAAAACTGGTACCAGGGCCCGAGATTGGATGTGGCGGGCCTGCTCTCGGGGGTCGAAATACTTGTATCGTGCAATCGAGTCTTATCTTTTTCACGCACTGGGCTGGGACGAATTGATTTCAATGCGTTAAATGCGATTCACCCTCAATTCGATCGGTATGCAATATTAGCTCCTCGGATGTTAAAATAGTTGTATCTTTCGTTTTGGAGTTCTTGCAGCGCTCAATATAAGACGAATGAGAACTGGACTACATTTTGCAATTTGGAACTATAAATTCTAGCCCGGTTTAAAAACAACGTATGTGTCATTAGTTTCCCTATGCACATAAGTGTTTTTCCAGAAGAGCCAGACTTTATAGTTCCAAATTGCAAAATGCAGTCCAACTGGTATGTTGCGTTCAAGTTCATCTGTTCGGAGGTGAACTCAAAGGTCTTTTCCCAAGTCTGAGAGCCGTT
The DNA here is from genome assembly GCF_918797505.1 of Bemisia tabaci. Classification (NCBI taxonomy): domain Eukaryota; kingdom Metazoa; phylum Arthropoda; class Insecta; order Hemiptera; family Aleyrodidae; genus Bemisia; species Bemisia tabaci. Next base: position 28,437,703 of record NC_092795.1, read on the forward strand.
TCTAGACAAAATGAGTAGTATTATCGTGTTTCTCAGGCTTTATTTTGCAGTATTCATGGAATCTACTAATCGGGGAATAACCCATCTCCGATCTTTAAATGTTTTTATTTTTTTCTCCATTCGAAAACGGTTTTTAACATTTGTTAAACCCCTTTTCATTTGTGTTAGGACGTGTCTACACCCTCCATAAACGTTCCCTTGTTACAATGTAAACTTTATAGGACCACCACAAGGAAATACGCCGTTTAAAAGCATGATCACGAGTACGAAGTTCTGAAAAAGAAAAATTTCGAGCGCAAGAACTTCATTGACCTTACAGTATTCTTTTTTTTTTAGCCTTGATCTTTTCTTTTAGATTACTTTCACCAGTTTTAAGTGTTTCTTTGTAGTAAATGCAGCTCCCTGTCGAAGCTCTATAACGACCCAACGAAAAATGAACAAATGAATGCAACTAGAGTGGCGTGACGGGTAAAGAATAGAACAAAAAGTTAAATATCCATAAATATATTGCTTAGCTTCTATACTTCCATTTGAAAGAAATGGTTGAACTGTTGCTGAAACGCCCAAGAGATGGTAGGAACGTGCTGCGAATGCTAGAGAAGAGACGAAAAGTCGGCAAATTGAGGATTTTTGCCCGGTCCTGGGAAGTTCAAATGAACTTAGACGTTCCGCTTAAAGCTAGCGAGGACGAGTAAACTTGGAACAGAACATCATTGATCCCGAGTCTCTTCTCAGGATAACTTGGCTCTCATCGTATCGCATTTCCAACCTTTTTGTATATCTTACTTTTCGCAATTATCTCAGGGAGCCCTCTGTGGGAGCTGCGCACAGTGGGCAAATCCTCCGATCGAACGTCGAAAAAGTCCAAAAATAAATGAATCAGGGGGGAAACAAGTTAAAATTTACAAAATCATGCAGTTCGACGTATGTGGATCTCAAATCAATACATTTTTGTGCCTTTCTCCTCTCATGAGGTGAATAAAATGATGGAATTTACCGAGCGTTTTAATATAATAACCTCCTTTTGGAAGTAAATGTGAACACGCAGTTTGATGTAAATATCTGATTTAAACAAAAGTAACGACAGAAATTCACCATTTGGCGCATGCAAATCAAAAACTATATGCTTGACAAGAGACTTTCTGGTACGTGGACAACAATTCCATCACCAATATTGTAATCGGAGCGAGGCTCTTTAGTGTGTTTCCGCTTTATAAAATTAAATCGAGATAATGAATCTTTAACCCTTGCGGAAACCAATTAGATAGTAAGTAAGTATCGTTCACGTATCGAAATGCATGGTTCTAATACTGGTACTTAAATATCTGAACGGCGCAGAGATACGACTATTCGTGCTTGATGGATGTCCGTGGTGCATCTGCAAAATTGAAGGCACTATAGCGGGAGGCGTGAACTCTCGATACTCGGCTCTACACTGCCAATGAGGTGTCGTTCAGATTTGGCAAAAAGTTACAAAGCAAAACTCTAATATGTGTCACGCATCTTTTTCTAAGTACACTCTCGGTTCTTCTTTTTCTTTTTTTTATGTCTGATTCTTTTCTAAGGATGTATTTGTAAACCGACATCTAAGGCGTGTAAAGATTAGCTAGCGGCTTTCCACATTTGTCATAATTGCTCGTTATTTCTCTAAGAATAGAGTCCCCAGACCAAGTTTCCCTCACTTTCTTCCCACTCTTAGTGTTCTCTGACTTTGCAGCAATTTCTGCAAGTCTGTCCCAGTTGTCAGTCCCATTGTGCATATCTTTCATAATGGACGATGGAGATCGTCCTTTTGCAAGGTCTGGGGCATGCTTGAGGGCATACAATAGCTCGTTTCCTGATCCTTTTTCTCTCTTTGCGTATTTTTCAAATGAATCATAAACAGACATATCAGGCTCAACTCTGGTCACATCGGTGGCTTCATAATACAAAGTGCTCACCGTTTCTTGAAATGTGAAGTAATGATATATCCACACCTTTCCCCATTCTTCTCTCGGAGGCATGGTGGCTTGTCCTCTAAGGCATGCTTTGAACCATGGAGATTCTTCAAATCGTTAACCAGGATACTTCTGATGGTTGGGGAGTTCTCGGATCTTGGCAGTAAGTTTGGCAAAGTCAAGGGCCATGCAGTACCTGAGGAAGTCTTCAAACACTGAATGGACGATGGAGATCGTCCTTTTGCAAGGTCTGGGGCATGCTTGAGGGCATACAATAGCTCGTTTCCTGATCCTTTTTCTCTCTTTGCGTATTTTTCAAATGAATCATGAACAGACATATCAGGCTCAACTCTGGTCACATCGGTGGCTTCATAATACAAAGTGCTCACCGTTTCTTGAAATGTGAAGTGATGATATATCCACACCTTTCCCCATTCTTCTCTCGGAGGCATGGTGGCTTGTCCTCTAAGGCATGCTTTGAACCATGGAGATTCTTCAAATCGGTAACCAGGATACTTCTGATGGTTGGGGAGTTCTCGGATCTTGGCAGTAAGTTTGGCAAAGTCAAGGGCCATGCAGTACCTGAGGAAGTCTTCAAACACTGACTCAGTAGCCTCTGAGAAAGGCAGCTGGCTTAAGCAACTTATAACAGATCCTGAAAGCTGGCTCACTATAGAGAACATGGAGAACCAAATTTCTTTATCACACAGGCACTCTCAGGTCACGGAGTCTTCAATGGGTTCCTCCACCGTATTGGTGTTTCTACCACCGACTCTTGCCCCCACTGCCAGGGATTTTCGACTCCCCTGAACACACTATCTTCAATTATCCTCAATTATTTTCAACAGACCGAAAGGAACTGGAGGACAAGTTAGGCGAGCGTTTCACTGTAGTTTCTTTCCAGAAGCAAATCACCAGCTCCAAAGAAAACTGGTTATCTATTGGAACTTTCCTGAAAGCATCCTTGACCGCCAAGAGGAAGACTCTTGACCAATCAACCCCCTCCTATGTATGCCAGACGGCAGTTTCCGGGGCCGCAAACGGATCTTAAACCTTCCTCTTCAAGGAAGTCCTGCCCTTAAAAACTAGCCTCTTATCTCTATTCTCTTGTTCTTTTCTATTTTTTCTTTTGAGGCCTCAGTCCCTATGTCTTTACTTTTTTTTTATTATCAATTATGTTTTCATTCATTGTATAAACAGAATTTTTGTACTAAAGTTTTATGCGGCAAATAAAAAAAAAAAAAAAAAAAAAAAAAAAAAAAAAAAAAAAAAAAAAAAAAAAAATCTAAAGCGTGTATTTTTATGTATCGGCTCCGTAACTCCCCGGAAGTGATGCTCGGGTTAATTTGACCCAGCTTTGGGGTTTCTAAGGGTGCTTATCTACAAGAATTCCCTGGCACTAATTGTATTTTCTTCCTTTTTTTCAATTTTATACATATATCTATTTTTACGATGTATTTGTAAACCTATATCTAAAGCTCGTATATACCGGCCCCATACTACCCGCGAGGAACGTGTTTCTGGCAAGCCTCTCGGGTCCATTTGACCCGGCTTAGGTATCTTAGGGTTAAAAGGTGACCTTTGCGGGTGTACATACACTGTAGAATTGTTACCAAATGAATTGGATTATCAAAATCCTATCATAACAATAGCACGCATCGACTATAGTAATTAATTAATGATTGCACTGGTAAAAAAAACCTCTTGAACCAATGCCGAGGTGCATTGACTCAAGAGTGCAGTTTCTTGTCGCCGGATTTAAGAGTCTTGAACTCTTGTTTCAAGCGGATTTTGCATTGAAACTAGAGTCCAGACTCTCAAATCCGGCGACAAGAAACTGCACTCTTGAACCCAGAGGTTTTTTTTTAACAGTGTGAATAATTGAGGAGTCAATAAAGCGATTTCGGACTGTCTTAAGATTTAACGCATGAAGGTCTTAACGATTGTTATGCAATACTCTTATTTCGTGGGAATCGTCTGCTCCGTATACCCGTTGTTCTGGACGACGAGTTTTTCCCGGAAGACGAGTCGTCGACAAAGGAAAGTTTCGTCGTAGAATTATTCATGGGGGCCCACTTTTCCCGTGATCGATTATTAACGCACGCGCACATTTGAACCCATCCTGGCGGATGAATATACATGAGTCTCGGAAGACCTAGCATCTGAGGGATGCTGGGGATGCATTTAGATGATAATGATATCGTCGCTGGTTGTTACCTGCGACGCGACCGGGGAACGATCCACTTCAATTTCGGAGCTTTGAACACCTTCCTTTACAGATGCCGGGGAAACCTTTGGCCGCTAAAACCCGCACTTCCAAACGGAATAAGCAAGTAGTTCTGCTAAATATGAGAACCGCGCAAGTTGCAATCTGCTATCGATGTTCAACCGCCCCTTTAGTCAATATCAGAGCATTTAGATGGCGAGAGTATTGCCGTATCAATCCCTTTACGACAGCCAAAGGGTGCCACTCTCCGATTGGCCGGCGGGTTTAAAACTTTCATGGTATTATCTGCTCCTTGTTGTTGATCAATAAAAACAAACAGGATGGTGATGGTATTCTGAACGAGATTTTCTACTTTCTACTTTCTGAAATAAGTTTAAGCTTTGATAAGCTTCTAGATGGGATCCCATAAACCATGTCCCTGCACCCTGTTAAATTTTGATTTCTTTATCGCTTTGATGCCTACTCTTTTTCTGACATCGAAAATCTCCGATCACGGCTTTTGTATTGTATTTAGAGTCATTGAGTTCTCACATTCGGGGCATTTTTTTGCCGGGGGGGGGGGGGAAGGGGGAGCATATTTTGTATGATGAGAAATTCACGTAACTGAATGGACGTTTCCATGTCTTTACTTAGCTTCATTAAACTCATGTTCGGAGCCATTGTTTGATCTAATTTTTAACAGGTTAAAACAACAAAGGAGAGGTCGTGAACCACGACGCGTCGTCAACTATTCGTGCCCGGTGCTCAGAAGAGAATCGGAAACGGAAGTGACGTTTGAATCGTCTAGTTGTTCGGTGTCTTGTTAGACGGTGAGATTCGTATGCATGTTTGTTATCTCTCTATGGCGTGTACATTTTGTGACGGTAGGTCAATGCAGTTCGAGTACCGAACTTTCTCCATATTTTGTCCGTTTATTAAACGTTTCCTTCAGGTCGTGTTAAATTTCTCTTTCGCGAATAATACGAGTTCAAAGGAAAACCGTTCCTCATGGGAGGGTGGCTGTAAGGACTTTCCCTCGATTTTAATTAATTAATTTTGGCACGGCATATCCATAAAAATAGGCGCGTGATTTCGAAATTTAGAGGAATTGGCCGCTCGCTCCGCTTCGAATGTTATTCGAGACCGCTCCCCCAACTTGGCGACTCGCGAACTCAAAACCCGACGAACTGAAGCTCTAGAAAAATCCCCGGTCTTTTCAGTTTTGAATGAGCGAGCGTGCACCGTAATTAATTTTAAAGCCACGACAAACGTGAGCCAAGCCGAAACGAACGAGGTAAGCCTGGCCGTCTAAATTCTGTCGAGCCGCCATAAACATGGGTTTTCGGGGCGACCCGCGAAGTCTTGAAGCCCCCTCTTCAGACATCAACGGAGCTTGCCAAGTGCGCCTCTTTCCATGATTGGCCCCGGGAAGGAACGCGACGCGTTCAGCCCTACCTGACAACGTCATTTTATTAGTTTATCCTCCGGGCCATGTTAGCTTTGGCTTTGTTCCGTTTTGACTCCATGTAAAGTGCAACGTCACCCGGGTCGCCCCGTTCCTAATTTTCCGCTTCGCTTCCTCTAACACCATCTGTCTCGGAGCTCCGTTCCTTGGAAAAATTTCCCGCCGTTCTTTCAAATTATCCACCGCGATGCATACTGGCATTGCCATGTTGTTGAACGATATTTAAAATTTACATCAGGTTGAGCATAACCGCTTCCTATTTGTGGGAAAAAGAGGTACCCTATTTTTCAATAAGTGTATGGGACATTGTATAAGTTCATTGGGTACCATTTAAGTATTCAAGAAAATCAGTCTGTTTCAATTTTCCATCAAAAATATTGGCCCGTAGCTACATTGGGAAAAAAATTTGCTTGGATTTAGAGTCCAGACTGTTGAAAACATTGACAAGAAAAAATAATCTTGATTCAATCGGATTTCAGCTTAAATCAAGAACAAAGCCTCTTAATTTAAGCGGATTTTGTTTTAATTCAAGCAAAAATCCGATTGAATCAAGAGTATCTTTTCTTGTGATTGTTTTCAAGAGTCTGGACGCTAGATCCAAGCGACTTTTTTTCCAGTGTATTCTTCCAGAAACCATCCAATCTTTGGACTAATTACATGAAATTGACACTTTGGTAATACGAAAAAGATAGGTATTTTCAATTTGTTTTCTAAAAATGCCATCTTTTGTACGAAGATTGAACCTAAAGGGTGCAATATTTCACTGAAAAGGATTCTTTAATCAGGTTTAATCAGTCATTTCTATGGATGGTCTTATCTTTAAGACATTTTATGGTAAGAGAATCCATTCTCGACCAAATTTATGGTTTCACCGAGTTTCTTGTAAAATTTTACAGCTGTACCACTAGCAGTTATACATTAGGGCAGAGCACCTACCCGGCTTGGGAGAGCAGGGACATACCTGTAATTTTGGATGTCAGGTTTCATCAGGTAATGAAACTCTCAGGGCCCAACAGGGCAGCCAACCGGTAAACCCAAACCATCCATATACTTTACGTATTAATATGATCATTACTATTCTTATAGGTTTATTATCTATCAAAGCACGTATTAACCTTTGTCTTTCGAATAAATTATCTCAGATTTGCGGGAGGAATCTTATTTCCAAATATTCTTTGCCACCTTGGTTTGGCATTTGAACATGAAAATTGGTAACAACAATTTTGTAGTATTTTTACCGCGACAAGATTAGCTGCCCTTTTAAACCCGAAGAACTTAATGTCTCGACATGTTCATACTCTCCTCATCTAGATTTTCCAAACTAGGGTCGTTCAAGATAAAATTGATGAATGTCTTTATCTCAGGAACCATGGTAAAGAGGACTAATCGCTGATGTCTATTGTTTGAATAAAGAAAAAAGAACCCATAAACAAAATTCTCTAGATGTCGCTTCTAAAGGGCAAAAGACTCACAATCTAGTGTTTTAATCTGTCGAACTTGGCAACCGTGTCCATATTCACCCGCGCAGTTTTTCGGTCGGCCTGCGAATTTTCTGGGAAAATCCGCACCTGGTTAAATGGTTTTTTCGAGAAATAACTCCGCTGAGCGCCGTTGTTTCAGTTTTTGCATCAAATCTCAATGTATAAATGAGGTCCCTCGAGAAGCAGGTTTGTCGACCTTCATCAGTGTTTTTAATTTGAAAAACGTACCTAATTTTAATTTAAATTACGTGTTAAACTCGGTTAGAATCGGTCTGAGGAACCGTTAGCAGCGAAACAGTAAATTGGCAGAGATCTAAAAACTTTTTCATCGTTGGTCGTAAATTATTCATCCTGGAAATGCCCATTAAAAGTGTACACTTGGTTTTATGTCATTTATAAGCTTCTGCGGTGCAATTTTATGCATCTAATGGATATGACGCTGAATGTTTTAAAATATATTAAGTAACTAACTTACTTCATTTTAAAAACGTTATATTTTTAAAACGTGGCATTATTTTTAAAACCTTTTCTAAGCGATGGCATCGATATTAATCTCAATAGCCGTACTTGTGTTAAAAGGAACTACACAAAAATGAAAAAGAGAAAGAAAAAACCAAGGAAGACGTAATCTTTGGTTTTAACCCATTTTTACATCGATCTTTTTCAGTCAGACACGTCCAATTTTGAGTGTTTGGTTGCGGAAATACCACACTGTAGCACAGTAAAAGCACAAAATATAAAAGAAAAATTGAACAGCTTTGGAAATCATTAAATTAGACACGGAACCACCTTAATATTTTCAAAATACACGTTATATTTTCCTTTAATAAAATATTTTTTTTTCATCAATTGAAATGAGAATAATCCGTGCAGAGCGTGCAAACATTTCAAAATCACGAGTTGAAAAACGCCGACTCCGCGAGTTTAAATATTAGAGCCCGACACAGAGCGCACTGGCGCCTACAAACCTAACGGGATACTTCTCGCGTTGCGCAATGCGTGAAGTATCCCTGTTAGGTTTGTAGGCGCCTATGCGCGTGTCACGCTGGTCGCCTAGCGAAGTCCGGAGTGCTACGGCGTTTCAAGCAACTATTTCCGGGCATAGGTGTTACACAGTATCATACGAGATTGAAGACGCTCCAACGTATCAAGATTGACAAGCTTCCTTTATGGATAAAGACCTTTCCTTGCAAAATAAATCAAGATACTACGTTACAAAAAGAGAGCGGTAATCTAAAAAACTCACTCAGCCCTAGCATCCGTATTTAACAACGTTTAGCATAATTTTTGAATTTCATTAGAGAAAAATCTGACTCGATTTAGGCAGAAACATTCTTAGGTATACCGTTAAAAAGATTTTATTTTGAATCAAGAATAAAATAGCTGAATGAAAGAGGGTTTCTGCTTGATCTAAGTGACTTTTCTTTTTATTTAAGCATCCTCTTTTCTGTAATGAGACATTATTTTCTTCATTGATTTATAAGGAAATCTTCTCGGCGGTAAATTTGAGCATATTTCTGCTTGAATCAAGTCACTTTTTCCTCTAATTAAGTTCAAAATTCATGCTACACGTTACTGGATCCTGATACTAGGACTTAGCAAGTTATTCGATTACAGCTCTCTTTTTTTCGTTGTCACTCAATAAAATTTTTGAGGAAACTTCGTGTTGTTGAAAGATGTCATCAATCATGATATGCTGGGGTGCCTTCAATCTTGTGTAATATTGTTTGTATGATATTGACGCCAAAATTCGCAATTATATATTTGTTTCCGTTTGACCAACCATACAAACAAAACCGAGCAAACCCTCATTCTTCCAAGACATTACACATTTCATCCAAAAACATCGTAAGCAAATGTTGTATGTATTACATGTTGATCAATTAACTTTGGGTCTCAATAATTGGTAAGTGGACCAATTCTCCCCTGCCAAAAAAACGCGTGGACTTAAACTACTGGAAGAAACAAGTGCTCGGACAAAAAATCGTTGACGAAATGTCCTATAACCATTGCCATTGCCATTGTTGTAATCCCCTCCGAGGGCCTTGGACTGCATTTTGCAATTTGGAGCTATAAATTCTAACTCATCTGAAAAAAACACTTATGTGCATAGGGAAACTAATGGCATATACGTTGTTTTTAAACCGGGCAGAAATGTATAGTTCTTAATTGCAAAATGTAGTCCTATTTTCATTGTGATATTGTTGCGTTTTTTCTCCGCATCGTTGATATTCTTTTTTTTTTTTAAGATGTGGTACGTATAGATCTCCTCAAATCTCCCTTAGTCAACATGTAAACCATATGAGGCCTCCTATGGAAAGCCTACGAAGAAGACCCTAAGAAATGACTGAATACGCCACGAAGAATATACACTGGGAAAAAAGTCGCTTGGAGCCAGACTCTTGAAAACATTGACAAGAAAAAAAACTCATGATTCAATTGGATTTTCGCTTAAATCGACAATCAAGCCTCTTAATCTAAACGGATTTCCTTTTGATTCAAGCTTAAATTTGATTGAATCAAGAGTCTTTTTTCTTGTCATTGTTTTCAAAAGTTTGGACTCAAGGCCTTGTCCACACGAGCGCAGTTCGCGGAACTTATTTCGAGGAACTTGTCCCCGGAACAAGTTTTTAGCTTAGCTAAAACTTGTTCCTCCAAAACCTGGAACTTCCCCCGTACTCCGAGGTTCTACGTACATATGTTTCTTTTGATGTGAATTTGCTTGTTTTTGTTTTTTACGTCCTTTACAGATCTTTACATTTACTTTTGTTACTTTGGCGGTCGTAATAATCTATTATTTTTCAATAATTGTATAGTTTTTTTGAAGTTCCGGTTCCAGTTCGGGCGAACTCGTGTGGACAGCATGCCTCGTTTCAAGGAATAAGTTCCGGGAACTGAGCAGTTCGAGGTATAAGTTCCGCGAACTGCGCTCGTGTGGACAGGGACCTAGGTCCAAGCGACTTCATTTTCCAGTGTATTCTAGTACGGAAAAGAAGAGAATTTACCTCTGATGTTGACATAGACGGCGATGATGAGGAGATTGAGCATGATGATAGCCAGGGCCATGGTGCAGATGATGGCCGCCTGGGTGAGCGCCTCCAGCGTGGACGGCTCTGCGGGCTGTGAGCCGGGGCCGGGGCTCTGCGGCTTCACCTGCCCTCCCGCTCACCCTCCCCGCACCCACACCCACACCCGCCCCCCTGGCCAGCCGCCCACGCTGCCCGCCCCGCCAACCAGCCCAAGGCCCCCGCCGACGACCAGGCCTCCCCGGACCCCATCGTTATCTGCTCCCGACTTCCATCCCCGGCCAGAGCCCCTCCGTCCACGCCACGCAAAGCGAGCCTGTAACACACCAATCAAAAATCTCGTTAATAATAACATTAGTCGTTGGAAATCTCAATCGAATTTCGGGCTAAAAGTCGTTGAAAACAATTAAAGCATCGCGTTATTCTACGGTAAAAGCATGGTTAAAGTTCTAACATTTGCCTTTTGAATTGTATGTATCCTGTCACCGCTAACCTTCCGTAGTTTCCACAGTCATCCTTCCTTCCTCTTTTATGCAACGCTATTATCTAGGCCTCTGTCCATTCTTCCGGGATGTTATCACCGTCAATGCACTTCTGCAGCAAATCTCTGAGATGGTTAACCATGCAACTTGCCAGTCTCACATTTAATTAACTCGGCTGGAATGCTCCCTGGCCCAGGAGCTCTTCCATTCATCAATTCCCTGATTTTTTTGACCACCCCCTTTTTGACCCTTGTAGCAATACATGCTTGTCAGTCCAATACGGACCCATTAAGCTAGACTGCGGTCATAAGGCCATTCCAGAAAAATCAAAATGGCAGCAACAATGGGTCCGGATGAAACTTTGGGCCAGGCTGCCTGAAAAAGAGTCAGTAAAAAGCAAAGTGGTAACAGTATAATTTTACTTCAGGATGTAAAGTTTTAAACAATAAAATCCAAAATTCCATTATGTTTATCCGTAATTCTGATGTGCTTCTTCCGATTATGACAGAGGGCTTTTGACAATTCTATGCCTCTTGATGGCAGAAATCTCAACTAATCAAAGGTCACATAAATACTCCAGGAAAACCGCATAGTTTTAAATTAAAATATTTAACTCCAACAATTGAAGTTTCCACTGACTGACTGATTGACATACCGATCCCGATTAAAAAGGGGATGAAAAGCCATTTCACTGCCTCCCACCACTGCAGTAGATATTACCCCAATGGAACACTAGACAATCTAGACGAGGTCTAGACAAACACTTTTGATGGTGGGAGTCTCGTTCGTTCCGAGAAACGTGGCGTCCTCGTCGACTGTTGGAACTCGCTTTTTATGCACGGCTGTTGGCTTCATAATCCAATCCTCAGCGAGTCCCTGCGGCCGGCGCACAATGAATCGAGTCAATAGGAGAGGTAGGACAAAATTTGGAAATTGTAAACGCTTTCAACTCTGTATACACAAAATTTTGAGGTTCTAAAGGTGGCTCCATTGGTTTCTTCGTGGAATTTTCTTGCAGAAGCACCCCTCAAAATTTAAAATTCGACAAAAGAAACACCAAAATTTGCAGCTTTTGTTGAACATTTCATGTCCGACCTCTCTAATTGGCTCCGCCCACTGTGCGGCGGGTCCTCGAGACTCGGGCGGAACCAAGTCGGAACCGAAACGGTGCGCTCTCGCATGTTTTTAGGTGGAAACTAACGTCATGAAATATGATAAGGGGCAACATTTCGGTCGGGCGAGTCTTGTCTGCATGTAAATTGCTAATTTTATCAGGCGCCCCCCCCCCCCCGCGCAACCCCGGCCCCGCCGCGGCGCGAGCGAGTCGCCCTTCCGCCCTGCGTCCGATTTGCGTTGCCGTCCCGCTCAAGCTTCACTTCCGGTTCCGCGGGAGCACAAAAGCTCGCTCGGGCCGTTTTGATCTTGGACGTCGACCGGCTACGATGCGTTTGAAAAATGTGCAACGTTTCTTCCTGACCATTCATCGCCCTCGTTACGCTCTCGTCGAGTTGGGGTATCGACGGTGCGAAACTATACACGGAGGAAAAAACTTCGTGCATGGGATCCGAAGTTTAGGTCATATGGATCTCTGAAGTTTTCAGATTGAGCATCTGGACACTTTAGGTCTAGCTGTCGAGGTTTAGATCTTACATCTGAACCTTCAGTTCTTACATCTGAACCTTCAGTTCTTACATCTGAAGTACTTCGGTTTTCACATCCGAAAAACTTCGGTTCTCACAACTGAAGCACTTCAGATGTAAGAACTGAAGGTTCAATTGTGTGAACCGAACCTCGACAGCTAGACCTAAAGTGTTCAGATGCTCAATCTGAAAACTTCAGGGATCCATATGACCTAATCTTCGGGTCCCACGCACGAGGTTTTTTTCTCCGTGTACAATGGAAAAAAAAAACACATTGGATCTAGACTCTTGAAAACATTGACAAGAAAAAGTCCTCTTGGTTCAATCGGATTTTTGCTTGAATCAAAACAAAATCCGCTTAAATTACGAGGCTTGGTTCTTGATTTAAGCTAGATTCTGATTGAATCAGGAGTACTTTTTCTTTTCGATGTATTTAAGAGTCTGGACTCAAGATCCAATGTGTTTATTTTCCAGCGTACGCAGACGCAGTTGCCGTGTTTTTGAACTCCAGTTCTTCTTCTTTCTTTGACTACGGCGTAAGCCCTTCTTGTCTAGCCAGTATCGTATCAGGCACGCGCTGGACGAAAATTAATGAAATTGATAGCGTTCACAAAAATTCACCACCTGCGTTCATCCGTACAGACAGTCGTAAAGTGCAGAACTTAAGGTGAATCCATTCATCCCCACAGATATCCCAGATAAAACAGGCATCAAAATCAGACATGAGTTTGGTAATTTGTGACGGGACGACGATTCTAACCACCTGATAACAATCGGCCTGGTCACATTCACATTTTTCTCGCGTTTATAGATATCTGCCTTGATTGACCTCGTGCTCTCCCCAACTTGCGCGCGGAAGCACCTCTAACGAAATTTTCACCTGTGCCGTAGTATCATTTTTGAAGCGGGAAGCTGAAAAAAACGCAAATTTCTTACGCAGATTGTGAAGTTAGGAGTGCATTTCAGAGCTTGCCGATGCGCTCGTCGTGATTTTTGAGACATCATCTATAAGGAACTACTCTTATTTTTGCTCTATAGCAAAAGTTTGCAACAGGCCCATTGAGTCATGATCGAACCAAATGATGAACAAATGGTTTATCAGATTCATTTACCCTACGTTAAATGTGTAACTGCGTTAAACTTTCTCTTTTTACTCATCAATCAAGTTCCAAACCCTTACGACTCACTTCTCTATTTTTCATGTTTCAATTATTCATACCACTTTCCTTCCACGATAATTGTCGTAGCGATGACTGAACCCGCTGTTCATTTAAACCGTTTTTCATCGGGCGATTTGGCCGCGCTCAAATCTACTCTGCGATATATATAACGGAATACGGACACATACAAACGTAAAGCCCTTTTCTTGAAATTTCTTGCGCAGAAGTTCATAACAGATAAGAAATTTCATCTGTTTCGGTTGAGTGTCTTGAAAAGGACCTTAACTGTCCTCACGGGGTCCCTCTAATCAAAGTTTAGAGGACGACTGCCCTCTAACCCTCCCCCCCCCCCTAGCCAGTTTCCCTCATGCTATCTAATTAATTCTGCTCCGCTTAAAGTGGGCAATTATAGTATGTAGTGAAAATCCGCATTCTCCGTACTTCGTCCGCCCGCGCTACCAAGATGTAGAATGGTTTTTTTTTTTTTCAAAATCACTAGGAGTTGTTGGATGGAATTCTTATTGCCGTTCAATTTTTTAGAACTGAATGAAGCAACGGAGATCCCAAACGACAACTCCAAGATAGACATGTTGACTCTGGCCTCGGGCCAAGTGGGTTCCTAACCTTCAAAACTTACCGAATATCACTCCAAGGACCTCATCATCAAGTTTCACTGCCTCTGCTTCATGATGAATGATCCAGGGGACTGGATCAATTCTTCTGGCCATCGCCTCACGTCTTTTCAACTTCTACACTCCGCGATCTGCTCTACCTGGCGTTTTATAATCCAAGCTTTCTCATAGTCAGTCGAATGTCGCTGGGATCTTCGCAATGTGAGACAAAACTTCGGATTTATTTTTTTAAACAAAAATACTCTATACACCATCATTAAGTTAAATAGAACTTTGAATTGAGTCCTCTCGTGTTTTTCTTCGTGTTTGTTCTTCGTCTATGTCAGAACATGTTGGGCACGCGGCTGAGCGCGCCTAAAATTTCAAGATTTAAGTGTGAAGAACTAATTTGGAAGGATGGCGCTGAGAGGAGTTTGCAGGTGGCTTGGAAGACTTGCATGATTCTTTAGTTACAGAGCCCAAAGTTGAATCGTCTAATTTTTTTTTTTGGGGGGGGGGGGGGGTAACATAATATATTTTTATTTGTTTTTTATAAGGTGGAATGGAGCCGGACAGCATGCCCCACCCTAAAGCAGCCTATTGCAAAAGCATACCTGTTCCGAGGGCTTATTACTTCCCTCATTTTCGTATCCTTCCTTTTTTTAGATTTTCAAGACTAACATCATTTCATGATTAAATTATTTCTATTATAATGATTTCTGATAATAAAGTTACATTCGGTTGTTCTCTCGGTGGTCCCCCTCCCTGCTGCGAGAGCGAGCCATCAGATGTTCCAACTGTCGTCGAACCCAAGCGGGAAGAAGTGACCAGAAGAAGTCCGCCGGGGTCTGTGTGGAAGCGGAGGCGACGGATGAAAACGATGATTAGAAATCAACAACATTAAATGATTTTTCCTAAGACAGGAGGATAGCAAATACCTCTGACTTCATTCTGAAGCATTGGGCGAAGGAGCCACCATCAACCCCGCGCATCTCTTCGTGGACCATGGCGATTGTCCCTTTTCGACGATCTGCCCAGGGTCTTGTCCGCCAGCGTTTTAGTGTGGGCTCCTCTAGCAAAAGGGAGGACGACGACGCCGTCGTTACCACATTAAAAAAAAACAGCCGATAGATGTTCGCGTTACTCATAATACTTAATATTTCGTACAATTACTCGTATGAATAAATTGACACTAGACAATAGCTCTTAATGAATTCCCACGTCTATACAGTTTATAATAGTGATTTCTTACCTTTTTATACTCATACCATCCCTAGGTCGTGTTGCTTTCTTTCAATTTCATATAAAGCAAGTCCCTTTCCTTTCTCAAAAGTTCTACATCCCACCATCCAATGCTTCTTACTTTGACCCTAACTATCTCTATCTTAATACATTGGTTTACATCTACTTCTAGTTTCCTATACAGGGTGTCCGGAAGTTAAGGTACTTAACTTTCTGGATCGCACTTGTGACTGTTCGGGGCGGCGTGATTTGTTAAACTTATTCTACGAAACTACCACACTTTGAAGCTATCATCCCCGCGACATATATCGCACATCCAGTACGTATTCTTATTTTTTGTCAGTAAATCATATGCTCTTTTTCATATCCCTAAACATTTTGCGCGAAACCATAGATCACATACTCGGCTTGCAAGACCCATATCATCATCCCTAACCGGTTCTAAACAGTCCCTACATTCTGCCGAAACTATGTACTAACCTCAAGAATCTCACCATCTTTCCTTTAACGATGTAATACTACTTGTGCTCCACATCTCACTATCATCCTTCCCTTGCTGAACTGCCAATTTATCTACCCTCTCCACTAACTCCTGCACTACCTACCCTGACTCATTTTCCATACTCCCTTTAACCTCCATGTTCTCCTAGTAATAATCCAAATTTTTCTATCCTTCCCCACCTATTTTATGCCAATATTTCCCAGTCTAACCACTTTACTTCCAACACTTTACTTAACTCATTACAACGCATGTTTGCACTATCCGTGACACTCACAACCGCACAGTCGCACAAAGTGTGAAATATACACTTTATAGATGAAAATATACACTTATATATTCGTTATAGCTCAATCGAGTCGAGATAGCAACCAATAGAACAAAAATCACAATCACAATCACAATTCCGCAAGATTCCAGAAATACATGAGAAGCCAAACGCCTATTCTAAGATTTTAAAATGACCGTCAACACCGCTTAACGGGGAGCGACCGCCCTCTACCGCCGCTGGAACTGAACTGAATTTGGGTCCATTCAATTTAATGATTACCAATTTTTATATAAACTGTTTATTCATGGTAGCATGTACGCCAGTCCAAGAAAACGGAAAGCGAATAGGCGGCATTAATTTCACAACACTGTTCCAAGACTCTGAAACTGATCCGGGTGAGTATTACTGACGTTCCGTAATAATTTCATCCCGCACAAGAAATGGAAAGAAGCCCCGAGCGAGTAAGATTTTGTAGAGTGTTATCTAAGTTGGACTTATTATACTTTCACCGATCAAGAAATAACGGATTGAATATCTGAAGACGGATGAAGGCCATCACGTAACGAAGCCATATGCCACTCTCTTGCCATTACGGGAGGAAGAAGAGAGATGCTCCGCGTCGTAAAATAAATCGACGATTTAGTCCAATCGATGGAAATGAAACTTTAGCGCAACCTGTTGCACCTGCCGTCGATTTATTACCACAGTCAACGTATTCGTAATAAGTCAGATCCGCACCAACATAATCTCCCCTTCATGTACTCAGTTATTTTAAAGTTTTATATCCGACTGTAATGCAAGGAAAAAACGAGCGTAGCCAAATACTCTCTAGGTTGTTTTCCTTGGAACAAAAGGCGGGGTTGAGTGATTGAAAGTAAATTAAATCGACTTTGAGCATCAATAAGTCCAGATTTCATGAGTAACAAATTTGACATTCAACGTGATATTCTCTCTCGGTCAATTCTTTTTATATACCTCTCCCACGCGTCAATATTCTATTTCTATTTTGATTCAAAACACACTTATGAGTTTGCAATTTTCAATAATTTTTTTCAGTGGGGGAAACAGCATGTACTGTGATGATTTTTTTTTTTTTTTTTTTTTTTTTTTTTTTTTTTTTTTTTTTAATGCACTGAATTTAATGAAATTATGTTACTTCAATGGTAATATCTTCGCATCAGTGGAGAAAATCGCTGTCACGAGAAAATCGTTATCATAGAGGTATACCTTAGCAGCAATCCGTAATTTTTCAATTCCGGCTCGTATGTCTTTGTAAGAATGCCTGAATTAATTACTGGTTCTCTCAACGCCTGCAGCAAATATTTTATTCTATCTCCAATTAAGTCTCTGTGATTGGAAGAAATAGATGGCATACAAAACCACATTTTGTTCCCGGAAACTCTGATTCTTGTGCCTGTCCTCTCCATTATTCTGGGACATATTGACCCCAACGATTATACGAGTAGCGACGAGATTTCCACGAATAGCCGTCGGCTCTACCGCTCGTCTGGCAATGCCGAGCAGATCTACAACTAATTCCGTTATAAGTTGCTGAGAGGGGCTTTTCTAAGGCTGCCCGCTACTCGCTCCGTTCCGCGTGATAATCGAACTCCCGGTGCAATCCCGACTCGTTTACCCCTGTTCGGAAGGGTAGAGTGGCGATACATCGCGGTAGAGGAGCGATATATCGGCGAGCCCCACTCATCTAGAGCACCTCCTTCATCTGTGTTTGTTCGCTTTTCCTCCTGCTCTGGTTGCCTCGCCGCACAACGGGGACGTTAAACTTCCTGTATGGATTTGTTCTGCGCTGATAAGAATAGTAGTGTCCTGTCCCTACATCGAAGATGAATCGAGTTGATTTCAATACTAACTATAAAACTTTAAACAATGAAATATTTGTTATTTTTGCTGAGTTACTTTAGCTGTTTGAATCAGTGTAGAAGTTAAATACTGAAAAGAATTAATGTAGTATGAGTTTTTGGAAAGGCGCATTTTGCATGATTATTATGTGATTAAAATCGAAAATGAATAAGGGAGTGTTGCCTTTACACGCATGTTTTTGTGTTGATTAGCTCAGCGAAATGAGCGAATGCACATTTTGGACCTCGAGTACATCATCAGGGCATACTAACGTCGAATCATAACTCACTGATCGAGCTCAAAAGGCATTCAAGTGCATTCTGATAATTGCAATTTAATTAAAAAAAAAAAAATCATAATTTCAAAACTTGAAACATCAAAAACAAAAATTATGAAATAAGTTGTACCTAATGTTTAATACACTGGGAAAAAAACACATTGGATCCAGAGTCCAGACTCTTGAAAACATTGACAAGAAAAAGGACTCTTGATTCAAACTGATCTAAGCTTAAATCAAAAGGAAATCCGCTCAAATTCAGAGGCTTGGTTCTTGATTTAAGCTTAAATCTGATTGAATCAAGAGTATTTTTTCTTGTCGATGTTTTTAAGAGTCTGGACTGTAAGATCCAATGTGTTTTTTTACCAGTGTATAATGAAAACAAATCGATCACATTATATATCACCGCTCGGTCACATTATATGTATGGCAGGTCCCCCTCTGCCTCTAATTATGACTCTTCCCATCAACTTGTCTACCCTCGAAGATTAGGCGGAAATGGAACCTCCGTCTTTCGCTCTGTACTCTGCGGCGTAGCTGTGATTAATATCCATTGGTTACGGGGGCGCCGAGCGGACTGCGGGTCGAGGTGGATATTAATATGTACGTAGCTCTCGGGGAGCGTTTTAAGTCGGATAACCGCTGACAATTGTATCTGGAATTCATTCTCGGTGGGCGGGGGCCGGGGGCGCCTCCCCCCCTTTTTCCGTCGTGCGTCGCGCCGGAGCCACCGCCGCCGCCACCCCCGCAGTCGAATCGGGGTTCCCGCGCTTCGGCCTCGCTTCCAAAATCAATTGGACTCTGAACCGTCAGCCGAGTCGTAATGCTCCCTCATCGCCGGGGCTTCAACCTCGGGACCCAGTTGTTATACCTCTTCCCGGCTCCTCCTCCGTCCCAGTCCGCGCTGTGACTCGTCAGTGGTGAAAGTCATCCAACACGCATCTCGCTAAGTGATGTCTCAGATTGTTTATCACACTCGCATTTTATTTAGAGTATACTACAACTTTACATGATGCAAGATTTTACACTGGAAAAAAAAAACACATTGGATCTAGAGTCCAGACTCTTGAAAATATTGACAAGAAAAAGGACCCTTGATTCAATCAGATTAAGCTTAAATTAAAAGGAAATCCGCTCAAATTAAGAGGCTTGGTTTTTGATTTAAGCTTAAATCTGATTGAATCAAGAGTATTTTTTCTTGTCGATGTTTTTAAGAGTCTGGACTCAAGATCCAATGTGTTTTTTTTCCAGTGTACGATCTCGAATTTTCTGCACGCTTGAATGCAAGTATTTTTGTATCCTGTCATCGTGATTTTCAATCATTTTAAATGTTACATCGGATGTTCATCAGTAATAATCTTCTCAAAGGGTCAGTTGCGCTGGTCACAGAATCGTGTTTTTGATATTTGATTCTTGTAGATTAGCTAAAAATTATGAGATCCGTCCAGACAGTAACTTTCTACGTTTAATATCAACCGAGATATCGCGCCTTAAAGCACTCTTAAAAAACTCTTGAATGAAGATATGAACGCTCGGAGTGCCACGTATTTTTTACTTTCTCAAGAGGAGCTCGTATCAACAATTAAGAGTTGTGTAAATTTTGAACATTCTGGATGTTATCTATTTTAAGGAACTAAAGAGAAAGAAAATACTGCGAGAATGTTTTGCTCAGCCGCAACAAGGCACATTATTCGGCCCATACGACATGAGTTATTTTCTGCGTGCGATCCCTTCCCTTCAACGGAAGGAAATAAATATATTATTTCGAGACATGACAACACATGTGTCAATACTACTCCCAGCTCTGATTTTCCTCCTCGCAGTCTATCAGCAGTGCACTTTTTTCCAACGGCCGCCCCTGCATCTAGGGCTCAATTTATTTGCAGTTTTATTTTCTTGCCATCCTCCGCGCTCCGTAGTCACTCGACGAGGACAGGCACTCCGTTCCGAAATGCAAGCGGCACGGTACCATGTGGAGCTGCGATAGTATGCTGTACAGGCCAAGAGAGGTTTTTCAAGTAGTTACGCGAGACATCTGAGCTAATAAAGTCCCGTTTTCTCGGGAGGTCAGCCTTAAATCACACAACCACTTAAGTTATCGCGCCAAACCGAAGTAGACTGCGGAAATTATGGGCAGCCACTAACAGCCTTGCCATAATGCACATACATTCCCTCTCCCCTCCCCGCTCCGATGCAGGACGGTCATTAATTCGCTGTGAATTCTGCTCATACCTGTGAGGAGCTCGCCGACGGAAGGAATAGGAAGCGGGATTAACGAATTGAAGTCGTATGAAAACTGAGATTTTATAGGTTAGGTTTTATTAATCTCGTTTTGAATAACATGCAATCGTCCTCGACTCAGAGAAATAAAATCTAGGATTTTCACCACACAAGCCCCTTCATAAATTCGCAAGCACACACGGAAGCTTTTCCGAATGGGGAAAGTTTTGCACGTCCAGGAATTCTATGTACCCGTCATTCCCAGACTGCAGGAGCGTGTTCTATGGGTCAAAAGAATATTTGTACCCCCTGATGATAAAGTTTTTCCATCCTCCACATAAAGTGCTCCTAGGTAGATGTATAGCCTTCCTAATTCTTGGGGAAAATCATACTTTTCTTTGGATTTCGGTGCCGGTTACGGTTACGGAGCAAAACTCATGTAACGACCATATCTCTCATTAAGAGCTGTGGAGCACTCAAATTTCATGAGCTTTGGCACATAGCCGTTGCCCAAATGCAGATAAAACTATACTCCGTCATAAAGTCTAAGGGACATAGTTCCAACTGAAAACAGTATTGAAAAAAATCTTATGTATGTTATTGAATCTCATTTTGGTGTATTCAACACACTACAACATTCTGGCGATTCAGTCCTGGGACACCCTGTTTTATCATTACTGTGAACGGTTCAGCGTTTATGTTCGGTAATGTGACGGGTACTTAATTTTTGACGTGCAGCCTTTTTCTCATTCTAATACCAAGCCTCCGTTTGTGCTAGTCAACTCATGTAGCGGGGTGTGTGGTGAAAATCTTATATTTTATGGCCTAGTCGTTGACGATTGCATGTTATTTCAAACGAATTAATACAACCATTTGACCCATTAAACCTTCGTTTTTATAAGGTCGCAAGTTGTTTCTTCCGTCCAACTTTCCTTTCCGTCAGCTTTGTTCTCAGTTCACCGAGAAAAAGCTATGGCTTATAAACCAAGTAGTGGTTCACCACCAATAGTAGTGAAGGAATCCTATAATATTAGCACATACGAGACCTTAATATGGTACGAGATACCTTAGTCTGGTCGCCGAACAAGAATCATCAGTTCATGTTATATATAAAGTCGCTTTACAACGCACTTTGGCGTTCTACGACACCCAAACGCCACATATGCCTGTCTTCCCAGAGGTTATCGGGCAACTGACACCGCAACTTCTCTTCGTCAACGCCCTGCCGCCAACCCTTTACGGGACGTCCCCGTCGCCTCTTCCCAGGTGGTACCCAATCCAAAACTTGTTTGGGCAACCTCTCCTCCGACATTCTTTGCACATGTCCATACCAGCATAACTGCCTGGACATGACGTCGTGCACGATATCTTTTTCAACCTTCATCACCTGGCGAATTCTCTCATTACGGACACGGTCCCGTCTCGAAATGCCGGCAGATCGCCGCCAAAAATCCATTTCAGTTGCCCTCAACATTTCTTGCGTTCTTTTCGTCAAAGGCCACACTTCACTACCATAGAGCACTATACTTTTAACGATGGCGTCATATATTCGGTGCTTGTTTGCCTTTGAGATGCTCTGATCCCAGAGCACCCCGTTCAGCATCGCGATGGCTCTCCTGCCCTGGATGATCCTGTCCTTATCAGCTCATGTACGACTGTTAAAGGTGTTCCCTATATGAACCATCCAATGAATATGTTCATAAAGCCATAGATTTTTTCCGTGTTGGCGAGGTTCTCGCAGGCTCACCGTAGAATCCGGATGCTTAACTTCAGTCCAGAGGCGGATCCAGCACCTTGGCAACACCGGATTTCCTCCATTTAAACCTACACTAAATAATCGATTCTTTTCGGAGCACCTGGCCCCTCCAAGAATCGATATATTTCCATGGGTTTAAATAGACAATGTTACCAATTCGCTGGATGCGCCAATGTTTCAGTCGATGTCAATGTTAAATATAACATACCAGTTTTTTGTTGTGGCAAATTCCATCTCTATTTGAAGTGACAAAACCTTTCATTTATCCAAAATTTTCACTTAACCTCTTCAAGCCCCGACCCTTGAGTTCGAAATTTTTAGCGTGTTCAGGATGTTTTGCAGCCTGGCGGAAAAGTCTCCTCATACACGAAATTGACCGCAATCCTCGTTGGCAACGGACCGAGTACTGCCAGCTTAAGGGATTCAGCCCGATTCAGAATCGAATGGCTTTTTCAGAGAACAACTTAACCGCCTCAGGAACCGCACAAGACTTCCTCTCTTCTTCAAAGAAGCCGTTCGATTCCGTTGAAAAGGATGGCGGCGGGAAAAAGGAGATAAGAAGCGCGAGAGATGTTCGCCGCGGTCAGGACGTCGTCTGAGTGAGGGAGTAGTCCGCGATAAAGTTAACTTATCTTGTCCGAGTCTTGTCAGGCCGTCCCTCACGCGGCAGGGACGGCGACGGCCAGGGACCAGGGGGGCCGGGGGAGGTGTAATCTTAAACGTGTAATTTGTAAGGCGAAACCGCCCCGCTCCCCACGTGTACACGTGTAAGACGCCGCAGCGAGCGAGTGAGCGACCTATCCCTCGCTCCCGGCCCCGAGCGGCAGGCACCGATCAAAACCCATCGCTTCCTATCCTTCGGGAAAAGCGCCGTTCCCACTTTCGGCAAGGAGAAAAACCTACGACATAACCAATTTTCCCAGTCGTTACCGATCTTCAATAATAGACTGATGTAATGGCTGCGTCATAGTTTTATATCGCTGTCCGGTGGTTCTAATACGAAAGACACGTAAATCTTTGCCATATTCGCATCGCACGGTCCCTGTCAGTGACACCAACTTCAAACCTGCAACCGTGGACTTGGGGTTGGTCGTACACTTCTACAGCAGGCCACTTTTCTTGCGATTCGTGAACTTTCGCCTTTCTGTCCCATATAAACTTTAAACAGAATATGGTTTAAATATCCGCTATCTTCAAATTTAGCACCTTTATCTGTAAGTAAGAAAAAACTTAACTCTACGCGAGGCTGATTAAACCCTTGAATAATCTTAGGATGCTATCGCACAATTTTTGAAGTGCGCTTATATTTACTCGAAAGTCAACAGATTTTGTGCATGAAAGGGGAGGTAAAGTTTTGCTGAGCATTACGCTACCCATTTACGGAACGTATGAAGCAAGTTTCTAATGGTAGATTACACCTACATTGATGTAAACTTTTTCCCAATATGAGGTATTTAAATAGAATGATTCTTGCTGCGTTTAGAAAGATCTTCATTATGTAACAGGTTAGCGATAAATTGTGCTCAATGAAAGCTCCGCTGTTAGAACTAAAATTCCTTTTCGCAATGAAATTTTATTTTTATTTTCATTTTAGTATATGAAAGTCGGAAGGCTATGGTGTACGTCTAGCACTGGAAAAAAAACCACATTGGATCTAGAGTCTAGACTCTTAAAAACATCGACTAGAAAAAGTACTCTTGATTCAATTAAAATCTAGCTTAAACGGCCTAGACCGGCCGTCGCACGTTCACTTGCGATTCAAGAGATGGAGCGCCAAGCGCAGTGGTCGCGTGACGAGTGGTCCGCGCGAAAAACGCCTTCAAACAAGAGCATAGGCAAAAAGGTCACACCGGAGTTCGAATAGTTGCTCCACTTGGGTTATAATTTCGGTTGTGTTCCGCAGGTAGAACTGTTGGTGCGCGAAACGGAGATTTTATACACTGAAAAAAAACACATTGGATCTAGGGTCTAGATTTTAAAAACATCGACAAGAGAAAGAACTCTTGATTCAATCATAATCTAGCTTAAATCAAGAACCAAGCCTCTTAATTTGAGCGGATTTCCTTTTGATCTAAGCTTAAATCTGATTGAATAAAGAGTCCTTTTTCTTGTCAATGTTTTGAAGAGTCTGGACTCTTGATCCAATGTGTTTTTTCTCCAGTGAGCTACAAAAAGGACAAAAAGAAAATTTCACTAGTGGAGTTATGGTATGGACGCCATGATGTTTGTATTCAATGTACCGTTTCCATCTGCCCCGGCGGCTGGGCTTGCATGCAGTGTTGCCAGATTCTTACCCTGACATTTCACTTCTCAGCCAAGCACTAAATATCACTATCAATTATCGAAATAACAGAGAAAGATGATCAGCTAAAGAAAGAAAAAGGGGGGTAGCTATTCATCCTGGAGGGTGTCCGAATTTACGAGATTCAGCAACTCATCTACATTTTAGAACGCATTTTTGAAGAGATGTTACGAAAAACTTTTTTTTTTTAAAAAAAGTCAATGCTCCGCGCGAGGAAACTTCCGTCCACACATTTATTACCATTATTTTACTCGGCAGAATTAGTTTCTGTCTGGATGCAAGGTTTCTGAAGCGCAACGAAGAACCGTCACGCACTGGGAAAAAAACACATTGGATCTGGAATCCAGACTCCTAAAAACATCGACAAGAAAAAATACTCTTGATTCAATCAGATTTAAGCTTAAATCAAGAATCAAGCCTCTTAATTTGAGCGGATTTTTTTTTTATTTAAGCTCATATCTGATTGAATCAAGAGTCCCTTTTCTTGTCAATGTTATCAAGAGTCTGGACTCCAGATCCAATGTGTTTTTTTTTTCCAATGCGGGGAGCTTTTTTTTAAATATTATAGTTCACTTTACTTTCGAGTATGCATCGGTTATCTGGCGACCAGTCTGTGAATTTCAACGAACACGGTCCTTAGTAAGGAGGAAGAATTTCCGAATCGTTCGCAGTCTTCGAGGTTAGTTTTTAATTAGCGTCCCTAGCTGATAGCTTTCTTCCTGAGTTACGAGAGCTGTTTAAAAAGCGACTACGAATGAGGCCCTCAAGCTCCATCAACGCCAACGAGGCGTGAAATGCACCCCAGATTGCGAGTTTTAGATAATCATCCCCTCGCTCCCGTCGGTGTGAAAATCAATTAAGTTTGAAAAGTATTTGGTTGGCTCACGTGCTATGCTATAGCTTTTAGCTTACCTCGCACCGGAGCCACACCATTTCGCGTATATCAGCTATCAGATCATTGGTAGCACATTAAGTTTCCGTGGCTTTTAAGTCATCATACAGTCAGCGAGGCATAATCATCGAGGCACTCGTAGCTTCTTTCACGCAAGTTGCCCAACTCAGGACAAATTCTAAGGAAATCATATCTAACTACGCTTTACACTGCACTCGAAAAAAACACATTGGATCTAGAGTCCAGACTCTTAAAAACATCGACAAGTAAAAATACTCTTGGTTCAATCGGATTTTTGCTTAAATCAAGAACCTGTTAAAGAAATTTACCTGTTAAAGAAAAAAATGCAACCGTCACGTAATAGCTATGTTTCCAAACATGATTTATGTATAACTGAAGTCCAAATGAAGTTCTCTACAGCTGCACTCTGAGCAATCCTACTTCCCCTCCACTCGCCCAAACGTAATAATTTTTTGGGCTAGCCCAAACGCTATACGGCCATAGCAATTAAGTACGAAGTTTTGGATGATGTTACTCGCAAAACACTCAGAACTCGTAAACTTACGATACCTCTTGCCCTGTTCAAAATATTTTTCCTCCTACGAAGTCCACTACTTTGTGAACTCCTAGCCGTGAAAATACACCGGAATTACATTCTCAAGTTGAACTTTATCGATGGTATTTGACAACAGACCACGAGCTTTGTTTCGTTTTTCCCATTTTTTACTCCACGAGGATATTTTTCCAATCTCTTGGATAGTCTTTTGTTTTCTCTGCAAAGAAATTGAGTCAGACTTATAAAATTACAACTTTAAAACTGCACCCTCGGGACTCAACCACACTTATTTCCGAAGTGTCCATTAACATCCATTTTGTTTTTGCGACACTAATCTAGGATCGCTATACCGAGTAAAAAGTGAGCTTTCTTTGGAGATAGCCCTGTCTTCCCGATGGTAAGTATCTAATTCGGATAACAGTCAGATCCGCGATTGTCGGAACTTTTCAGCTACATCCAACAGCGAGGGCATCGCGTAAATGAGAAAACTTTGAATTCACCCTCCAATCCCCCAGATCGATTGGATGTTTCCTGGTCTCCTCCGCCCATCTCAGCCCTAGTAGCCGATCCATTATTGCATCCTAATGAAGAGTCGCGAGGGACGAGAGTGGAACTATGGACCTCTATAACAAATTGTCCCACGGGAAATAGTAATCGGCACCTTAAAGGGGGTATAATGTAATGTAAGTGAGTCCCATTCCTCGTAAAGTACCTGTATACGGGAGAGTATTGCCATCTTTGTGCCGCTCTCTGATTGGTTCATCAGTTTTAGGCTATCATAGAGCTCCTAAGTTGGACCAATGTAAACAAACCCAAACCAGAGGAATACGTAAAATCGGTCGAGAAATGAATGATAATCATACTCAACGGTCAATTTTCGTCAAACATGTCCATTAAAGGTCGATCCGAATTCAGAAGTTGATCATAACATTTTATCATATTCTAAAGCACGTCTAGAACTTCGTCGCCATCTTGTTTGTCTGCATTGAGCCAAACTAGGAGCGGAAATGCCGGGGTTTGTTTATATCGGTCCAACTTTGGGGCTCCATGATAGACGACCAATCAGGGAGCGGCACACTTTTTCTGTAGTAAAAGGATTGAAATGCCAATTCTCTCCCGTATACAGGCACTCTAATTCCTCGCTAATTCTAATACGAGCCTTTTTTTTATCTTTATGTCAGAATTTGTACCCCCGTATTATCACCGCGCCGATGATACACACTGGGGAAAGCTACAAGGTGTCTAGCGACCTGGAAAACCGGAAATGCCTGGGGAAACGCCAGGGAATCCGTAAAAATTCGGCATGTCAGGTAATTTTATTTTGCAAGAGATTTCGGGTCGGAGAAATCGAGAAGCAAGTTTTGTTGAAAATTGATGATGAGTCAAGTTTCAGAAAAATGGAATCTATACTAAAATGTCTACTAGAATTTCCGCTGATGTTTTATAAATTTTGAAAATGAGGCCAACTTATAGGTCTAGTCACCATAAATTTAGCTCTATGTATTACATTATATTCTTAATACATGAACAAATTCTCACCTACATCTTACCAGTTCAATCGTCTCGAAAAATTGGGAATATTTTCCCTTTTTGTCAGGGAATTATTTTTTCCGTCTGTAGGGCAATTTTAATTTTCCCCCAATTTTTTGACCGCATTTGTCCGGAAAATCAGGAATTTTTATTTTTGAAAATTGCTAGACACTCTGGAATAGATCGAAAAGATAATAACGTAACGAAATCGTGATGTTGTACGCTGGAAAAAAAACACATTGGATATAGAGTCCAGACTCTTGAAAACATCGACAAGAAAAAGTACTCTTAATTTAATCAGAATCTAGCTTCAATCAAGAATGAAGCCTCTTAATTTGAGCGAATTTCCTTTTGATTTAAGCTTAAATCTGATTGAATCAAGAGTCCTTTTCTTGTCAATGTTTTCAAGAGTCTAGACTGTAGATCCAATGTGTTTTTTTTTTCCCATGGTAACATGTCCAGTGTGAGAGTGAGACAGACGAAAAATACGCGCGAAAGCGTAGTGTCCCGGCACTCCCGGCAACACAGGCGGAGAGTGAGAGCCTTATTTGCATCATAATTCCTGCGGCCACCAACTCAACTCCTCCTCGGATGACATTACACCGGGATCAGAGTGGAACGGCCGCTAGGGCGAACGCTTTTTTAACGAGTTAAATACTATCAGGTTGGCGGCATCTTCTCGGCGCGTCCTCCTTGGCCCGTCTCCAGCGACGCAAACGCCTAATTACATCGAGTGGCCCAGAAAATGAGTCGGAAGTGCGGCCTAGTTTTCCCGAGCGTGGAACGGGAGGTCGAGGTGGGGGTGTCCGCGGTCAGTTCGGGGGCGTTCTGTCAAGTATTTAATCCGACGGTCCGGGATGCATTCCGTGACGGGACTCCGAATATCCTACTTGAGTCCTTCAGCGTAACAAGCTAACGAGTCTGTTTTCTGGTGAGTTCCGGGCTCCGTAGCGATGCTTCTATTCTGGGGCCCTGTCAATAATGGACGTGTTCGGTTCTGAAATCGACCGATTTGGTTGAATCGTCGACGGCTCCACAGTTGGCAGCGTCGTCGTGATTTCCAACACCGCGACTGGGATTTTAATGCCGATGATTTCGCCCGCCAGATGGTGGTGTCTTTTAACTCTCGGAATTGAGTATTTTTTCTATCAATTGGAGGAACGCTTATCTTACATTCTTGATGGGAATGGTCTTTGAAAAGGCAATTCAATGCAACTATTCAAAAATTTTTTAATGTGTTCTTGTTTAGGAAACCCTTATTCCTTATTTTTAATTAAAACGACGGTAAGAGTTTTTTTACACTTTTCAAACATTAAAGTGTTTTTAAATAAACTGCAGTGGATATCTTGAGTTTTTTAAACACCTGTTTTACTTGCATTTACGTATTGTTAATTTTACTTATGAAAAGATTAGTTTTCCTAAAATTTGCTTGTGTTTTAAAAGTTTCAACAGTCATTGCAACGAGGGTTCTTATCCTTGAAAAATTGTGGCAGTAGAAAAAGTGCTGGTTCAAGTTCGTTAGTGATAACTATAAAAGTGAGGATGAGATGACTATACTGAAGGCATTGCCTTCGTGATTACCAACGTTGCGACATAATTCTTTTGAAATGCGTCTTTAATTTTACATTGAATATTGAATTTATGAAATTATTTGTGTTTCTCAGATGATTTAGCTGGCTAAATATTGTCTCGGGCTGTCTCTAAATTACTTTTGTGAACTTTATGGTTTGAATCTACGAATATTGTAGTAAAGACTGTGTGTACGTCAATGAGTGCCTTTCTGGACCAGTTATAAAATCTCAGTAAAGAAAATTTGAACGCCAATTAAGTTCCATTCTGGAACGTGCATTCGTTTCGGAGTTGACACGAATGAACGAACTTGCTGAATTCTCAGTGTATCCGTCCGAATCTTTTCCGTCCCAGATACCTGAATCGCTGATGACCCTTTTTCGGGTGAAACTTTTTCTCATTAAAAATTTTCGAGGAAGTTCTGCCCTTGTTTGTCTCCTTAGCTTATAATGGCAGACCACATTCCCTCCGAAAAGTACTAGTTTATTCCCTCTCGAAATTACACCGTAAGTACTAGTACATGTTGCAACTTCCCGCTGCAAGAACGACGAAATTCAAAATGGTAATCAGCTTGCTGTATAATGTGAAGTATATAGCAAGTGAAGTATCCCACTCAAAGTTGTCAAGGGTTTCTTGGTTTGAGGCTTTCCCGAATCAACTTTATCACAAGCAACTCCCGGTCCCGGGCCGGTAGCAGTCCCGGTCAATTTGATACTTTGTTCATCGATAAGCTTACATGGAAATTACTGAGCGACGTGCTTCTTAATCACCTAATAAAGGAAAATCAATTTCAGAATTTACAAATTTATTTTCCTTGATCTGGGGCTAGATATGGGGCTCCATTTATGGCCTCTGCAAGGTTCGATACTTGTCAAAACCTTGTAAGTGAATTCTTCACTTTTTATACAGCACGCAAATGAACCCCGTTCTAGAGGAAGGATGAAAGTAATATGAAGATGAACCAAGAAAAAGAGTTTTGAAGTTGTACTCGGGCGAGGTTTTTTTTCTCTGTTCGCCATCACTTTCTATCGGTTTATCACTAGATCATCACGAATTGAGGTTGGAAAGTGAGAGGATGAGGGTCCCCATAAAAAACGAGGAGGGTCTCGTCGGAGATCCCAACGACGACCGAAAGGCGAGGTAACCTCCTCGAGTAATAACTCGACTGTTTTATCAGTTCATCTCTTAATTTTCCATTTAAATTCGAGGATGAGCGTGGAAATGGTTTAACTTTTCAGTTTTTAGCGTGCATTAATCCGCATATAATATGCAGGCCAAGAGAGCTGCTTTCTTAATCCCTGGCCTTCTAACTTCACCGGGGACAGCATCCTCGATGCCCCAATATTCTCCATATCTTAAGCCTTCTAACTTCTTGAAAATGTGTTGCTTGTACAACACAAAATTGTAAATTCTTTGCGCTTGTGGGATTTGTGATTTGCAGGGATTGTTCCGACAGCGGAGGCTGGATTTCGAAGCAAAAAGGCGACATTCCGTGATAAGATGGGCTTTGCTGAGTTCACAAGTAGAGCAATAAGTTCGATCAAGAACTTTGAGGAAATCGGCCGTGTTTCGTCCGAGCGGAAAATTTTTCTTAAAAAGTCCTACGTTTTATGGAAAACATCTATCAATCGTCTTAAAGGCTTTAATAAATGCACCGACGAATTTTACCTTAACCTATCAAAAGAGACCTTGTTATTAAATACATATTGCGCGAGATGGAGTTCATGCTTGCTTGGATTAGTTCAAAAAAAGTAATCGGCGGAAAGGGTCACTATTTTGCACCAGACCGAAATTAGTGCAGCCTCTTCGCGGGTAAAGTGAAATTTCAGCTGTTTCATTTATAAAAGGAGGAAAATTGTATTTCTGCTTACCTCTTACTCTCTGGTAAAGCTCGTATTTTGTGAGTACGTAGAACGTTTCCTACTTCATCGGAATCATTCAGTTCAATTAGATTATTTTGTGCCCATCCTTCTGAAAGCTTGAAAAAGGAAAGGCCAAGAACTTAAATATTGATCACAGTAGCTTCGATGACCTGTTATCATCATCAGATCAATTTGGAATGTTAAATATAGGGGATTACTGGAGATCAACGCTGTTCGCATTGTTTACACGTACCGCAGAGGAAACAAAAATCCATAACTCATGAACATGGATCTAATGATCGAAATAGTAAAATATCATATCATGTTTTTCTGCCGCTCAGGGATTCCCAAGTTATTATACAACTCTAATGACTCTGAATAAAGTGGCACGCATTTCTCTTCAGTTTTTTATCTTCGGTTTGTTCCAGAAAAGAACGTAAACGGAAAAATGGCAAGAGCGTGTCTACTCGTCCATTAACTCGCGACAATCGGACGGTTCTCTCGATCTAATCCACGCTGCTGACAGGCAGCTTAATTTGAACTTATATCTGTTTATTCCCAGTCAACTTTTTTCGCGTGCAAGTGAGAGCGAGCACCTTACGACTTCGACAAGCGATAAGTGGCTGAGAAAACTTGCGACCGCAGAGATGCTCCGAGTCTGAGCCCGTAATTTACGACTCTGGCGAACCATCCGGACAGCTATTGGCGCGGAGAACTCTCTCGGAGCTGTTGCAGAAAACGGTTCGTAAGTGGGAGAATATTGATCTAGAACTGTAAAATAAAGCACAGGCTTTATTTCGGCACGGAGAGAAATGCAGTTCAGTCGTTCTTTTACGCTAGGTTAACGTCAGGAAGAACGTTCAGTGAATATTCCTCGCAATGTTGCTTTCAGAGGTACACACATTATTAACACCTCGATTAAGATTTTTTCTATGTTTCACCGAAGAAAAGTTTTAGGACGGACATCTAGGTACGGACGCTGGTCAAGCCTGAATGAAGAAATTCGTAGTCTTTTGAAATCTTTCCCTCATGGGGCCGGCCCTAAATTACGTAACGCCCCAAAGAGATGGGGGTTGATGACATTTTGTTTTTACGTGTTGAAGGATAGGGACCTTCGTCTCAAAAGCGTTACAATGGGAGAGGGGGAGGGGATGCAGAAAAAGTGTGTCACGTAATTTAGAGACGGCCCCTTAAGACGTTTTTTTGAGGACTGTTGATCATATCTTTATATGATCTTATTTTACTGATGCTCTTTAGCATCAGTAGGTTGAAAATCAATATTTTTCTACGAAGAGAGAACGGGCACAGTGAGATTTTTGTTCACTTGGGCAGTGACAGCTAGTGCACTCAGAAAAAAATTGAATACAGAGGAAATGTCAGCAAATTCAAAGAAAGTTAAAATGAAGTACCAAAGAAGAAATATAGGAGCATCTCAATTATTTACACCTAAGAAGCGCACCGTCGTACACTTAGCAGAAAATGGAAGCAATTTATTTTTCTGATCTCCTCTGAAGGTGAAATAACAGGAAAAAACATTGCATCATTAGTACATGTATATTGGATACCTACGACATAATTTTGCAACGATTCCCCTCAACTGTCGCGAATGAAATTGATTTTCTTTATAACTTCGCATTCCGAAACGAACCTCACATACCGACAATATTTTTCCCACAAATTCAACCTCTTTTATCACATTACGTTTCCATGTAGCTGAAAAACTTTTACATCGTCGCTTCCTTCCAATAATCTCGGGTTTTTTTTTTTTTTTTTTTTTTTTTTTTTTTTTAATCTTTAAGTGTACGTCCGCATTTCAAAACCATCAGGCGCAACGAACAAGACTTTATTCCGGGTAGCAGTAGTGGATAGCTTCGAAAGACTTCTCGGCCACTCGTGTAACCTTGAACTCCAGAGGAGTTTTTAAGAATGGAGCAGGAAATAATTTCCTCCGAGAAATGGGAGACCGATTGCGGAGAAACCCACGCAAGGCTGAGGGGTGCCAAGCGAAGATCATGGATTCCTCACACACTCAAGCACCACTGTTCAGCTTACGGGCACCCCTTGGATGCCGCAAGAAAATTTATCGTTGTCAGCAGAGCATAAAACATATAAAAACCATTACTTGTTTTGTAGAGTTTTGGCTCTTTTCCTCGGACGCGTTTCTCATCATTGCAAACCACACTGCCAGCTTCAGAAAATGTGAATCTGCAATTTATTTGTCAACGGCATTGCATATCTCATCGCGGAAGTCGAAGAGACTGCGGAAATCTAACATCAGGGAATTTTTCTGGATATCACTGGCATCCATTTGTTTTATTTCTTTGAAGTTTTTTTTTTCCATTAGCGCTTTTCATCAAATGATGCATACCTCCTTGGTTGATATTTTATATTTATTAATTTTTTTATATATTTTTTTACTAATAATATCGGAACAGCCCTTATTTTCGCCGCACGGTCGTTGGAAAACAAAGCTTTAATGACAGATTGACTAATGTCAATTGCTGCCTGGAGTTATTGTATGCCAGGATATAGATGCCTGCAATGGTTTTGAGACAAATGAAGACTTCCATTTCAGCAATCGCACGTACCTTTTATCTGAAGGCAGTGAAGTCTCCAAAATGTCGCTAGTGACAATCCTATCCGTCCCAATTACTCTATTCCACGCAGCGATGGGATGGATACGCGATAACCCACTGAGATCCTCTCTGAAACAAAAGCAAGATTAACATTCAAATTAATATTGACACTTGTCACGCAAAG
Source organism: Bemisia tabaci (assembly GCF_918797505.1). Taxonomy (NCBI): domain Eukaryota; kingdom Metazoa; phylum Arthropoda; class Insecta; order Hemiptera; family Aleyrodidae; genus Bemisia; species Bemisia tabaci. Next base: position 28,471,307 of record NC_092795.1, read on the forward strand.
CGCGCATTAGTTTCCAAAACCCGTAAATATGTGCCGTTTAAAACCGTAGCCATAGAATTCTTCGTGAGTGGACGGCTTAATTTCCGTTGTAGCCTCTTCACGGAGCCGCAAAGGCGTGCATCGGTGTCACTGGCCGTCTCCGCCCGTACTTCACCACACTGGAAAAAAAAAACACATTGGATCTAGAGTCCAGACTCTTAAAAACATCGACAAGAAAAAATACTCTCGATTCAATCGGATTTTTGCTTAAATCAAGAGCCAAGCCTCTTAATTTGAGCGGATTTTCTTTTGATTTAAGCAACAATCTGATTGAATCAAGAGTATTTTTTCTTGTCAATGTTTTCAAGAGTCTGGACTCTAGATCCAATGTGTTTTTTTCCAGTGCATGGTCACTACGACGTTGCCGTATAAAGCGGATCCAATCGGAGGACGCCAACAATTTAGAAACTATAGATAGGGGATCCTCGGTGCCGGACACGGGAGCTGTCAGCAATAGATTTCGGGTGCAGATTGCAAAACGACGGTGGTGGCGCGACTGCGGATTGCACAGGAGTTAGGGCGCTCCGCGAGAATATTATGAACAATACCTATATGAAGCGTGTGGCTCATTTTAGAACTTTGACTTTTAGAAGTTTTCTTGACCGGACTGCGGGCCGAACGCTGCCTTTTTTAAACGGTATATTACAGAGAAGTGCAGGTAAAGGGGAATTGTGTCGATATAAAAGAAGGGGCAGTGGACTGATTAATCGGAATAACTGGTCAAACAGTGGTTGCCCATTTTTGAGAGTGATTCTTTTCGCTCTAAATGTTTTTACTTTTTTCTTTAGGCCTTGTCTCCACGGGCCGTTTCACGAGATTTGTCCCAGCGTTAAATTCCACTAACGAAGTTGAGAAAAATATTGAGTTAATCAATATTTTTCCCAGTACCAAGTATGGTACTTGTACCTCTAGGACCCACTGAGAGGAGAGGAAGAAGTGAAACGAATTGTGCGATATTTTATTCATTACTCCATTGTTAATGTTCGTTTCGTTAAAATAATGTGTATAATTGTCAATTGAGTGCAATTAGTATTTTAATCCCGGTTAAATACTCGACTTTATCTAATTTATCTTCTCGTGCAAACTAGTCGCAGGACTGTATGATCCCCGTCTCGTGGAGACGGTAACTGGGAAAAATCCCAGAAGTTTCACACCTGCGATTCGAACTTGGGACAAATCCTATGAAAACGTCCCGTGGAGCGACAAGGCCTTACCTTTCTCCTCTTGTATTTTAATCCCCCTAACAAGGGGAACTTCCCAAGCTGCCGCCTCCGATCGGGCTGAAAAAATTCGTACGAACTCTTTGGATGAATTTATTTGACCCATATTTTTTTGTTTTTTCCAATGCCCCCCAGAAACACCCCAAAATATTCCGGAAAGTTTTGCTTTGAGCGCTTGAGTCTATATACGCAGTATAGCAGCACCCCCTTACTGTCAAGTGGTGGCTCTGCGGTAGCGCGCTCGCCCAGCGATCTGACGGGCTCGGGTTCGATTCCCGAGCACCGCGCCAAATTTTTACGACCGAATTTCATATTCTCACACATTTTCACATCGATTCCCATTTGATACATTAGATCTTAAAACATCGATTAATTTACAACCATCAACGATCAATAACTTCTTCAATTTGAAGTATAGATTTTTTTTGGGAGGGGGGGAGGGGTCACGCGCGCGATATTCTCGCCAGTCACTGTACTTTCACATTAGCAGACGACCCGCTCCGCCCCCTCACATCAACATATTTCTCCCGATCACCCGTATGCGTCATGATTTTTCCCATCATTATCCAGAAAATGATAATGAAAAATTACTACGAACATTCAAATTAAAAATGCTACAATTTTTCATTATCATTTTCTGGATAATGGTGGGAAAAATCATGACTCATACGACCGGGTGACATGACTCATGACTCATTCGGGAGAAATATGTCGATGTGAGGGGGCGGAGCGGGTCGTCTGCTAATGTGAAAGTACAGTGATTGGCGAGAATATCGCGCGCGTGACCCCTCCCCCCTCCCAAAAAAAAATCTATACTACTAAAATTGAAGAAGTTATTGATCGTTGATGGTTGTAAATTAATTGATGTTTTAAGATCTAATGTATCAAATGGGAATCGATGTGAAAATGTGTGAGAATATAAAATTCGGTCGTAAAAATTTGACGCGGCGCCCGGGAATCGAACCTAGGCCCGCCGGATCTCTAGGCGAGCGCGCTACCGCAAAGCCACCACTTGACGGTAAGAGAATGCTGCTATATTGCGTATATAGACTCAAGCGCTCAAAGCAAAATTTTCCGGAATTTTATTGCGCATTTTTTGCGCGCATTTATTGCTAATTAGTTTTTGATGAGTCAATATTTTCTAAATTTCTCATTTTTAATAAATTTTCCGCTTCATATATAAAACCTTCTTCAGTATGTACAGCATCAACTTGTTTTGAATCCCCCGCCACCTCTTTTTAAAAGTCAGAGAGTTTTTAGAATCTTGTCCATCTGTATTACAGGTCGTCAATTTTTACAGCCCACAAGCTGTTCGTTAGTTCCTCAGATGTCCGATTCAATTTAGAGATTCAATTCTTCAATCCCGCGGCCAAAGTTTGTTTACATCATACGAGCGCCCTAACTCCTGTGCAATCCGCAGTCGCGCCACCCGTCGTTTCGCAATCTGCAGTGCACCCGAAATCTATTGCTGACAGCTCCCGTGTCCGGCACCGGGGGAATCCTATGAAACGCAAACAGTGAAATTCGTAACACACTAGGAGCAACAATTAGGTTAGGACGAGGATAATCAGTTTCTATGGCTTCGTATGGGACCTTTGCTGAATACGGACTTATCAAATTTATATAGAATCAGCCGTTTGAAAACCTGTGTCCAGCTATGGAACTTAGCCATTTATCAAGTGCGTTTACAATGACGATTTCAACGCTAAATCATTCTTCTAAAAACTGCCTAAAGATTCCACATATTTGAGGTTATGACGAAGATAGTAATCGGCCATTTCCGCTCCCCGCCCGCCTATTGAACGACCGCTCCATGTGCGTTACGTTTTATCGTAGGCCACCACCAATTTATAGTTTCTACATCGTTGGAGGATGCCCACAGATTTATCAATCAAAGTCATTCGAAAGCGATTGAACAATGGACCCGCAGGCTCATCAAAGCTAATCTTATTCCGAGACCCCCAATGCCGAACAGGTTAGCCCAGTCCCCGTCGCCGAGGGAGGCGGGCGCTACGGACCGGTGAGCTCGGGGGTCGGCGTAATTGTTTTCCCTTGTTGACTCGCAGTTTTCCGGGGCGGAAAACCCTCCAGGAGCCCCGCCGTCGGCGTCGGGCCCGGAAAACGGCGTCTGGATTTCCGTCACGTGCTCCTTCGCACGACTTCTCGTTCGCCGCCGGCGCGTCCGCGAGAACGCCTCTCCAGCCCCGCCCCCGACGTCAAGCCGCGTTTTCCTTAAAATGGCATCGACGCCGCCACCGGCGACCATTCACGTTTGATCGCGTGAAACATATCGACAGGGTGCCTACAAGTCCGGATATAGTACTAATTTTTCAAGGGCGGTCCAGAAGCACTGAAAAAGTGCGTAGATTCCGCAAGAAATTTCGAAATTTTTGTCACTTTTGTCGCAATTTGAGCGGGAAATTCAAATTTTTGAAATTTTTTGACTTTCGTCCAATGAAGGCACTGAAGAAGTACTAAATTTCTCTGTTGAGGAAGAACGGATTTTCTTGGGTATGTACTGAAAAAGTACCGTAAAAGTACTGATTTTTGGCCTGCACTGATTTTTTAAGGACGGTCCGGAAGTACTGAAAAAGTGCGAAGATTGCGCAAGAAGGTTCGGAATTTTCGTCGCAATTTGAGCGAAAAATTAAAATTTTTGAAATTATTTGACGTTCGTCAAATGAAGGCACTGAAGAAGTACTGAATTTCTCTGTGAGGAGGTACTGAATTTCTCGGGTATGTACTGAGAATGTACCGTGAAAGTACTGATTTTTGGCCTGCCTGTTTTAGTAGACACCCTGATAGAACGCCGTGCGCGGTGCCTAATGTGCGAGACTGTTCAAGGTGACGTGGACCCCTATGGGGAAGCGCGTGGCGACCGCTGTTGCCGATCCCTAGGCAAACGCGGTTTCACCGGCGGAGAAAAGCGGAAGAGCGTAGAGTGAAAGGAAAAAGACGAACGTCTGGCTTTAGAACGTGTTTTCACGAAAGAAAAAAGTAGAAACGATCAAACAACTGAACAAAACTCAAAACGAGTGGCCAAAAAAAGAAACAATAACAATAAGCGGAAAAGTTCTAATACTGTCGTATTAGAAAAGCGCTCAGGTGTCAGTAAATGTATTTAATGAAGAAAGGACGTATAAACTCCGTCGACTTGGCTGGGAAATGGAAATAAAACATCAGCTGATAGCAAACAAAGGTTACCAAGGAAACCGTAAACGCGTATTTTTGTTTCCCGAAAATGAGCTCACCGTTGAGCTCATCAGGCGCGTTTTTTTTAGGCTTCATTTGAGTTCAACGATCAATTTCGATAAGAATTACTCTACCGCTAAGAAATTTTCTTATAGACAAACGATCGAAACTACCTGCGCATTACGTTAAAAGCATATAATACAGTTTTCACAGCTTTATTTATTTTAAAAAAGGACCCCCCCCCCTCCCCCAAAAAGCCTACACATCGATGAGCTGGTGCGCCATTTAAACGAATTAGCACTGGTATACTACTACTCTAGAGGCAAGTCGAAATCAAAAAGCGCTGCCCATCGGCTGAGCGCTTAAAAGGATGAGTGCGGGTTCCCCGTTTTATGATCAGGAACTAAACTAGATGATGGCCGCATGCCTCCATCCACCCCCTCACTCCCCGATCACTCCTCCATCGCGGTGTGGCCGCGGGAAATACGAAATAGTCGCGGTTGCTGCGAGTTAGGTTCCAACCTGTGGATACAACTATTTTAACTTTGGTGTATTGCACAGTATCACTCGCATTTGAAGGCGTTTTATGCTGGTCCGACTTCAACTTGCGGAGTAAAGAATCTTCATGTGTTAACTTGTGCTCTTCACGCACAAAGGAAACGCGCTCTTCACCGCTTCGCGGTGATTGGAAATTTGGTTCATCATCAATGTTCTCATCGGTTCTCGTCTTCTTCGTCCCTTCTTCTCTAATAATTTTAAGGGGGCTCCTCTTTCTTGCTCTTTTGTTCCTTGTCTCGCATACACTGGTTCCTTCCAGGGATTCCGAACCCCGGGATTAAACGCTGCATACGTTGAATGCAAAGTGCGGCATCCTCCTCACTTTAGAAGGAGTGGCTTTAAACGAATCAGAAGCGTCCTTGTGTACGGAGAGTTCGCAAAGCCCGCTGCTGTCGTCTGGATGCTCCTCGGTATAAGATACTGCATTACTTAAGTTGGTATTTACTAACTCCAATGATTCGCTGTAGCTCTTCCCGGGTTAGATGTGGGAAGTCACCAATACACGTAGAATCCATTGTGTGCCAAATTACTTTCCGTCTGGCCCGGTTCTCTTCTTTTCCATTGATCTGAAGTTTTTTTTGGGAGCTTTGAAAGTTAAAGCATTCTTCCCGCAACGATCTAGCACTTACTCGGTGATTCGCGGTGGTCGGAAGGCATTGCAAAGGCTCGCTTCAATTCGAACATAATCCCCGATGTATGCGATTTGTGTATTAGCCATGACGTAATCCATCGTAATCCAAATAATTTTATTTTCCATGTAATACTTCGTAAAATATTTTAAATTTCACTATAATAAAAAATTAATTAATATTGCACAATTTTCATGGAAGTGAATATGAATTCAAAATTTTATTGATGACTTCTTAATTGATATAAAAGAATTGAAATATATTACAATTTTTAATCTGCTTCCAAGAGTAAAACTAGTAATGATTAATTGTTTCTACAGTAGAATAGGGGAAAACAGCAACATATATCACACATACACACATAGAACTTCAATGTTTCTATACTGATTACTAATGAATCACCTACTGTTTTTTCAGTTTCCGACTCATTTTCATTATTCTCCGAATCAGACACTCTGACAGTTAAATTTAGGGGTAAATCTGCCAGAAGTAAAGTTTCGAATGTTTTCAGAAGGCCATCCGTAGATTCAGCAACCTGGGAAATGGACGTCACCAGCCTTGATACGTTTGCCTCCCGGTATGCTGTTTTGGTCTTTCGGTAGGAAATATGGCATCTTTGCGATTAAATTGAGGTCTTTCAGAAACTTCTGACAGTCTCAAAAACCACGATCAACTACTAAAATGTTTTTTTCGTGCAGACATGCTCTTAAACCGTCTGCTTCATATTTATTTTTTGTGTAGTGCTCGATGCATCGTCATTTGACGTATCGGCAAAGGAAGATCCAAAATTTTTCACAATGTAGCCTGTCGTAGTTGCTACCATCATAGGTTTCACCAATCGTCCTTTTTTGTGCATTGAAAAACATCTAATGGAAAGTTTCAACACATTCAAGAGCAAATTCAACTGATATTTTGGTATACTGACAAATGACTTCAAGCGATATCAAATCATAACCGTCAGGTATACTTACACCGTTAATAAAATAAAAAAAAACATCAAATGAATTTCCTAAATGCGTGTCCTGTGTTTCAATAATATCAGACAAAATGCTGGCTAAAAATGTTGATAATTTTTGGAACGAAGTTTTCACAATGGGCCGCATGGGTAAGTCAGGTTCATGTACATATCTTAACTAGCCCATATGTTTTGGTAATATTTCCGCCTAGGCAAGATGTTTATATTTTCTGAATGATAACCTCACTAAACCAATTCCTGACAACGGAGTTGTTTTTTTCTACCTGAGAAGGGACAAGAGGCATTGACATTTTCTTATAGGTGTTCTTATCATTTAAAATACCAAGCATTTTGCCATTATTAGCAAAAGTTCACAAACAAAGTGGTGGTGCGAAAAACAAACTTACGTAACACACCACCACAACAACAACAAAAAACAAACAAACAAACGTAATACATAAATTAGTACAAACATTGATCTATCTTAACTAGGACTAAGAGTTTAATCACAGGTTTAGATTTTGTCATGAGGAACCGTCGTTAGGTCGGGGGATCTATAATGTCACATCCGTGAATTAGGACTTTGGAAGGTGAGGAATACTCAACGTCATATTTTTAGTGGTGCCATCTCTATAAAACATACTGCTCTTCACGATGTGTAAAATGAGTAAATCTACGGCCGTTGCATGTGAGGTCGGGATCAATTACCACTGTTGCGATGGATTCGTCGGCCTGAATAAACTGTAACTGACTTTTTTTCTGCAAAAAACTATCGTATTGAATACGTCTTCCTTGAAATTGAAATTACCTGTTGGACATGATGTTAATTTTCTCAGAATAACCTTGCCTTTGTCCATGACAATGATAGCTATGAATGACCATACATATTCCCTCCCTAATATTGTTGGCGATTAATGACGGCTCACTCCTAATTTTTCCCTCGATTTGTGAAATTATATTTTCCCAAGGAATAGCCTTAAAGTTCGAATTTATATCCGAGCTGATTTTAAAGTATGGTACTGCAAACATAGGACCTAGACACATTACTCTTTCTTCATAACTGCGTAGTAGGTACCGTTGAAAAGATGTTTCGTAACCAGCATTGTTTTCGTTCTAAATATGGTTCGAATACTTTTGTTTACTCATCACTTAAGAAGCTATGTAAATCGGCACGTTTTTTGTCTAAACGCTGCCTTGTGACATGCCTCAGACGTTCATTGATATTCGTGGTGTTTTTGTTCACAAAAACCATGAGGACGACAGCTGGTGACGTCGATTCAAGTTTATGTATGATGTTTGTTGGATAGAGTGTAAAAAAATGTGAGGGATTGATAACAGTCGAAAACTTGAAAAAATAATTAGTTTTCAGTTCTGGAATTTTGGGTTTGAGACGCTGCTGCGCCTTTGGACGGGCTCCTTTCGGTAAAACATCGAGCAAGATTCAGCGGGCTGTCTGTTAAAATTGATAGACAAAGACGAAAAAGGAATATGGAGGGATCCTACTTGTGGAGGGGGGTCGTTGCAATGGACAAAGAAGGTAGATAATAGACTAACTAACGATAAACCTCGTGAAACCTTATCGTTAGTCCATAATTGTCTCCCTTAGTCTATAGGAGCTAACCATTTAACCTGAGGATCCCTCTCCACTCCCTATGTCTTCTTTATCTATCGCTTTGTCTATCAATTTCAACAATCAGCCCGCAAGTGGGGCTGCAAAAGGAATTCGTCCGTGGAACTGGAAACTCATCCTTTACGAGAAGCGTACACGTGCGGTTGGAAATCACACGTTTAAAACAGTGTACGAACAACGAAACTCACTGTTAAATAGTACGAATTATTTATATAAAATTGAAACAATTTTTCTTCACCATTTTCCTGATTTCACTTATAAAATCTCCGTTTCGCGCAACAACACTTCTACCTGCGGAATACAACCGAAATTGTAACCCAAGTGGAGCAACTATTCGAACTCCGGCGTGACCTTTTTGCCTACGCTCTCGTTTGAAGGCGTTTTTCGCGCGGAGCGCTCGTCACGCGACCGCTGCGCTTGGCGCTCCATCTCTTGAATCGCAAATGACCGTGCGACGGCCGCCGGAAACGATTTATAGACTCCACTTTTTTTTTAAATCTGTTTCAAAAAGCACAAGTATGAAAAGAAAAGGTGTGCATAGGATTTGAGTGCATCATAGTTCCTCTTGATTTTATTCATTTTCCACGTGGTCACTCTCAACTGAAAAACGTCCAATCGCTACTTGCTATGTTGGGTGCAGAAAGGGCATTTTTTCTCCGCGATGTTTCAGAATCTCCACTACTATTTTATATTTTAGAGAGGAAACTGTTGTGTGAATTTTCTGAAATGCTTAATGTTCAGCATTGTAAAATCATAAATAAAATTCAGGTATAGTTTTGATGAATTCCATGACTTGGCTTGAATTTCAGTGGATGAAACGTTAACGGAGATAGTGAGATACCGTAACCAAGAAATGCCCTTTCTGCACCCATCGCTTCCATTAACAGCTTTTAATCCAACTCTCTAGCACAAGCATTGAATGTCCCCGTCCCCTTCCAGTTACATACTTCATGTTTCTCTGCCGCACGTCACGAATGTTTTGAGTATGGTAGCGTAAAGCATTTCAGTAGTACGGGAAATCAACATGCTCTCATGTTGGCGCTATAGGCGGCGTTACCTCATCGTACTTTTCTCTTTCTTTTTTATCGGCATTGTCGTTTCACCCTCATTAGTGATTCAATACATTTCAATACTTTGACTTTATGACCCCTCTAATTGTGCGGGGAAAGAGACTGGGATATCAACATGCTCTCAACGTTAGCGTACTATAGGCGGCGTTACCTCGTCGAAATTTGTTTCCCCCTTTTTTATCGCCATTGACGTTTTACCTTCATCAGCGCTTGGAAACGTTTCAATACTTTGACTTTATGACTCCTCTAATTGTGTTGAGAAAGGGACCGGCATATCAACATACTCTCAAGTTGGCGTTATATGCACTGGAAAAAAAAAAAACATTGGATCTAGAGTCCAGACTCTTGAAAACATTGACAAGAAAAAGGACTCTTGATTCAATCAGATTCAAGCTCCTTAATTCCTTCCTTAAATCAAAAGGAAATCCCTCAAATTAAGAGGCTTAGTTCTTGATTTAAGCTTAGATCTGATTGAATCAAGAGTATTTTTTCTTGTCGATGTTTTTAAGAGTCTGGACTCTAGATCCAATGTGTTTGTTTTTTTCCAGTGTGCGGCGTTACCTCGTTGTCCTTTCTTTTATCATCGGTATTGTCGTTTTACCTTCCCTAGCGATTCAATACGCTTCAATTCTTTGACTTTTCGACTCCTCTAGTTGTGCTGGGAAAGAGACCGGGATATCAACATGCTCTCACGATGGCGTTCTATAGGTGGCCTTACCTCGTCGAATTTTTTTTCCCCCTTTCGGCATTGACGTTTAACCTCACTGGAAAAAAACATATTGGATCTAGAGTCCAGACTCTTAAAAACATCGACAAGAAAAAATACTCTTGATTCAATCAGATTTAAGCTTAAATCAAGAACCAAGCCTCTTAATTTGAGCGAATTTCCTTTTGATTTAAGCTTAAATCTGATTGAATCAAGAGTCCTTTTTCTTGTCAATGTTTTCAAGAGTCTGGACTCTAGATCCAATGTGTTTTTTTTTTTCCAGTGCTTCATTAGCGCTTGATAACGTTTTAATACTTTGACTTTATGACCCCTCTTATTTTGTTGAGAAAGGGACCGGGATATCAAAATACTCTCAAGTTGGCGTTATATGCGGCGTTATATACCTCGTCGTCCTTTCTTTTATCATCGGCATTGTCGTTTTACCTTCACTAGCGATTCAATACGCTTCAATTCTTTGACTTTTTGACTCCTTTAATTGTACTGGGAAAGAGACCGTGTAAAAATCATTACCTTCACTAGTGATTCAATACGCTTCAATTCTTTGACTTTTTGACTCCTCCAATCGTGCTGGGAAAGAGACCGTGTAAAAATCACTGCGCTCGAGGTGCGGATGCCTCGCAGTCGACGAGCGGGGTGGTGACACCCTCTCGGACATCAATGCGGTGAACCTCGGGTCATGCCTTTAAAAAGCTCCTCGCGCAAGACCAGCGCAATCCGGACAGCGCCGCTCGACCCCTTTCCCGATGCGCTACCCGCCCTCCTCATCCCTGTTTTCCCCCTCGTCGATTCTCACATCCCGTTCGAAAGGGCGCAAAGGTGCCAGGCACCGCTGATTTTAAGTGCCGCCACGCAGGCTCCAGAATTCGGACGTCTCACTTCAGCGCCCCCTCGTTTCTCCCTCAGCCCACACTGGAAAAAAAAACACGTTGGATCTAGATTCCAGACTCTTGAAAACATTGACAAGAAAAAGGACTCTTGATTCAATCAGATTTAAGCTGAAATCAAAAGGCTCAAATTAAGAGGCTTGATTCTTGATGTAAGCTTAAATCTAATTGAATCAATAAGAGTATTTTTTCTTATCGATGTTTTCAAGAGTCTGGACTCTAGATCTAATGTGGGTTTTTTTCCAGTGCACTTTGGGGACAAAATGTCAATCGGCCTCCCAAAAGTTGTCCCTTTTTTTCAACATACCGACGATTTCATCGAAATGAATCCGCATAACGCAGGTGGCTTCTTGTATAACTTAAAGCTGACTTTTACATCTGAATTTTACGATACGGAGAGGCAAACCATTTTTCACACGGAATACTGTGCATAAGTGAACAATGTTAACCTGGCGATGCTTTTCCATCTAAACCAGCCCCGAGCTACAGTTTGTCCTAGCGGCTTGTTGCGTCATTTTAGTACGATCAGGAATTTTAGTGTTATTTTCCTAATTTTTTATTGGTAAAAATAATGAAAATGGTCTTTTCACAATTCATATCGATGTCTTTTCTATCTTTCCATGTTTCAACTTCTTTGAGGTTTTCCTCAAGAGTTCTCACCACAATAAATTGATTTCGGTGAGATGAGGGGTAGGTAGTGTCATCGGCAAACTTTCCTAAGATAGATAACAGAACTGGTTGATGATCATCTTTCAATCGATTCAAATCCGCGAAGCTTATTGAATCTAGTGATTGATCTGTTTCAAATAGATCTTTGTTGGGAAGTTATTTATTCGCATAGGTATTGCATCCATATACCCTGGTTGAGTAAACAGAAATTGTGAGCCAAAGTTGTATATTTTATTATTATAAAATTTTACCTTGTTTTCAGCTTGCAGCCACAAAATTGAAATACATTTCTTACTGCAACGTCTCGCACCAAAGGGGGGGCATCCTCAGGCAGGCTTTACACACATTAATCACATTAAAACTTAAAACTATCCGTAAAAGCAGGTCGAGTGTCTACGCGAAATGTTGAAATTGACGATTGTCCAAGCGAAAAGAATTAAAAACCTTTTAAAAAACAAGAAAACTAAAATTACAACGGTGAATACTTATTTTGTGGCTGCAAGCTGAAAACATGGTAAAATTTTGTAAAAATTACAGACATTAAATCGTAATATTTTATTACCATAGGCATGTAGTAGCTAAATCGGAATCCTCCAAAACCTAAATCTTGGAAATTTTAATTGAGGAGCACACTTGCTTATCGCATATGACGATTTTGAAGATTTTTGATGTGCCCATGACAAGTTAAATATGAAATTTTAGTGGAATGACGGATACTGCGTTTCTGTCTAGTGATCCACTATCTACAATGCAATCACATGAACGTAACTTATCTGAGGAGCTACAAAATTTTTCTCTCTACCTTTTTCTTTTTAAACTGCAATGACCCTTGCCACTTGCCAATCGCTCATGAGTCAGGTCCATTACATCCTCGGGTATTCAACTTCTCATATGTCTACCTGAGGTTACGTTCCTGAAGTTTCTGTCGAAAATAAAAATGCCAATTTCTTCTTCCGGCACCTGAACATGTATTTTGGGATACCTTTATCCATTCCTGAAAGTGTTCTCTATGTTACCGACTAATAAACAAAAGCATATGTAAAGTATAGGCGTATGCTCAGCGTATAGCATTACAACATGAACGTGGGCGCGTAAAACAAAAACCGTACATTCAACGGTACCCAACTGAAAAACGGTCTCATAGCGTGGCTTGTGACAATAATTTTTTTATTGGGCGCAAATTAAAGAATCGACGGAAATTCATCAGGACGAAGAATACTAAGTGGAGGAATAAATATGACACCCCAGGGACGGATCCCCGGAAAGTAAATCAAAGTTGGGCCTCCTGAATTTGAAGATCGCGTGAGATTAGTATCTCCTCGGAGCAGGAGTGCCGGATCACAACGACCACCACCGAACTGGCACCGAACACCGGGGTGGCCCCGTCAACACCCGGCAGCGGCGCGCGGCAGATATGAAATTCATGCCGTGTCTACCCGCCTTTCATGGGCGATGTTTTATTCATCATTTCCCGGGCGACTCCGCAAATTTGGCGCTGAGCGGACCGCCCGGGAGCCCGCCAGGAAATTCGGGAAAGTTGCACCGGGTCCCGGAGCCGTGGATTCCGGTCATCGAGGCCCGAACGGGTGCCCCGAACCTGAACTTGATCCGTGCGCGGAAGAGCACGCCGGATACGCCAAGCCTTAGGTCTTCGATCCTATCGTGGATGCAAATACTTCGGAAGTGGTGAATTTTTTACGCTCCTGCTAAGTTTGAAGGTAGTCTCAAGGAGACTTTCATCATGTCATGCTTTTTACGTCACAGGGGTCGAATTTTGTCGGCTCTTTCACATGGGGGTGCAACATCCATCGATGGGTCCAAACCGCACCACCGGTCTATCAGAGGCCCCAACTCGAGTGCTGCCAAGCTCCTGTAAGTTACACTTTTTATATCGAAGTAAGACCTTCTCATATTAGGGCTTTCTAAGCTCCAACACATCGAACTCACTCAGCAACTCCTAGCACAATAATTCTATTGCCCTCCATGCCCTATCATCTTGTTCCTTTGCTAAATCCATTCTCCCTGCTGCCCACACTATCACATCTCCTGATACCATCTCATCTTTTAAATCTGTCAAGTGCCCCAACCAATCCAATGATTCTCTCTTTGTCCTCATTGGTACTACAACTTTTCCCTTTACATTCCCTAACAAATTCCTTATTTCAGTCCCTAGATTGTTCGTATACTTATCCTCTACAACCCATATATACTTCTGATCTTCGTAATCCCTCGCGTACCATTTCCTTCTTTTTAGTGCTGGTTTCTCATCTTCATGTCCCTTTGACTCATCCTCCTTACCTAACTAATCCTCTCTATCCTTAAAGCTTTCCTAAAAGCTTTCCTAACATCAAGGAAAATAGCCAAAGTACTTAGCCCTTTGTCTAAATTTTTTTAAACTTTTTCAGATAGATATGACATGGCTTCATCCGTTGAACAGCCTTTACGAAAACCACATTTTTCCGGATGAAAATGTTATTACTTTCTATGAAATCGACGAGTAGTTTTTTTTTAGATATTTTTCATAGACTTTGGCCAATACGGAGATTTTACTGATTGGCCGGTAATTATTTAGATCATCACTTAAACCACCTTTAAATAACGGAATGATACAAGCAATTTTTAAACAGTTCGGATACAAACCTTCAATATTGGAAAAATTTAATAGATACGCAAAAACTTTACTTATCTTCCCTATTACTTTTTTTAGCACATAAGCACTGATACGTCCAGTAATCTGTTTTTTTTTTTTTTTTTTTTTTTTTTTTTTTTTTTTTTTTTTTTTTTTAAAGGTACCTAAGTTATTTACGATAGAGATAACATCATCAGGCAAGATAGGTTTTAGGAAAATTGAATTTATATTTCTTTTAACATAAACTTCTTGGCCGTATTAGTTGGTATGAATCACTATTTAATATATTATTGCCTTTCTTGTCGTAATTCCATTTTACCCGTCGTAGCTTCGAGTTTTTTCCAAGGACGGTGCTCTTTTGTCTCTAAAATTTTGGCGATACCTTGAATCTCCGGCATTTCTGGTAAAAAGCACTTCCAAGACCGTTCTTCTCCATTGGTTTGCAACCTCGCCGATCTGGTTGAAAAGGTCAACTAAGGTCGATAAAGATTCGCTTGAGGACTGTACTTTCCCCGAGAGACCCGTTGACGGTGCTTGGCACCTCTCCCCGCGGGTGAATTTATAAAATACACCGTGAGAAAAAAGAGTTTCCATACAAATATTTTCAAACAGTAACACAGCGTCATCAGCAAAAGCCCATAAATCAATATTTCTAAGATTAAACAGATCATTTATGAAGAGAATACAAAGCAATGGCTCAAGGATTGAGCCTGGCGGAACGCCATAGTTAATGAGTTTTTGGCTTCTATTGAAGTTACAAGAAACAATCTGCTCTCTATTTAGGAGGTCCGACTCTAACAGAGTTTTTTCCAAGTACGGTGTTCTTTTGTCTCTAAAATTTTAGCGATACCTTGAATCTCCGGAATTTCTGTAAAAAACACTTCCATGACCGTTCTTCTCCATTATGGTTCGCAACCTCGCCAATCTGGTTGAAAAAGTCGAGCAAGTCTACTCGCGAAGATTCGCTTTTTTTTTTTTTTTTTTTTTTTTTTTTTTTTTTAGTTTTATCAAGCGACCTTTATTGTCAGACAAACAAGGAGGGGTAGTACATAATAATTATAATGTAGAATATAGAGTAAATACAGAGATAAATGAATAAGAAAGGCAATGTGTAAATTGAGAGAGAGTGTCAGGTTGAAGAAATTCAATAAGTCAGGGTCGCGCCGGAACTACCATTTGGTATACCATCGGCGATGAAGATTCGCTTAAGGACTTTACTTTCCCCGAGAGATCCGTCCACTTGGCTTGGCACCCCTCCCCGCGGGTGAATTTATAAAATGCACCGTGAGAAAAAGGTGTAGTCCACACCGCGGAGGCTCGGTGTTTTCCGGGTGGTTCTAGCTCCCCCGCGCGGTTCGCCCGCCCGCGTCTCGCGCTTTAATTTGTCGCCGCGGCCGGAATCGAGGCCGGGGCCCCTTGATTGTTCAATTACACGCGCGCTCCACGGCTCGCCCTCCGTCCGTGACTCCCGTCGATAGCGATAATCGCCCCCGCCCCCCGCCCAACGGATCAGCACCCTTGCCGTCCCCCCTGTTATCGCGCCGCGCCGAAGGTGTCCAGCACCTGGGGAAATCGCTAAAATGTCGAAATTGCACCGTGAAACTTAAACGTGGCTCTAAGTGACTCTGAAATGTTCCATATCGAACCTGATGGAGACTTTACTCACAAAAATTGTATTGCTTCATCTAAGAGTGCTCAATGAGCCGAGTTCGCGGTATTTTTCATAATTTTCTTCCGACTTGCGAAATTGGAGAAAAATAGTTTTAATAGCGAGAAAATGTGCCGCCTCATGACGTCATTTTTCCATTTGAACGCATGTATTTTAGCAGATTAGGTTATTTTGTCATATTTCCTCCAATAATTGTCCACCTTAGAAACCAAGGATATCCTCGCACTCAGTTTTCCTGACAGTATCATTTTAGAAATGAAATTTACAAAATTTCAGACACCTGCAAATTCTCTCTTCTGTGTTTACATAACTTTGGGACCAGGATGATTTGCCGTGAAAACTGGTAACTTCATCCTGTCGTGTGAGCTCTGCCGCTAGTGCGGCGACGGGAGAGCGAAGAATAAAAGAAGACAACGAAATACGAAAAAGATCGTGTATACACGAAAAACAGAACATGAGGTTCAACAACTGAACTCAAAAAGGAACAGAAATGAAAAAAGAAAAAAAAAATATGGTGAGCACGGGTCTATACCGCTGCTGTGTTCATGTTGCGGCATTAATTTGGTACCAATTTTACGGGCGACACAAAATGTATCTGAAGCACCCAGCCGAATTATTCAACGAGTCTTTTCCTAAACTAAATAACGACGAAAGGCTCCAGGATATCAGCGAGGATGAAGGCGAAAGTCTGGATCAAGATAAATTGTCCTGGAGGGACCTAACCCAATTTTATAAAGTGATCGGCTATGTATCCTCTGCTCAATTTAATTTGAAATTTTTCGAAAATTAAGTTAATTCCTCAGTCGTCCAAACCGGCAAATTTGTGAAAACACGGTCACCTAAGGGTTCATAAACAATACTCTTCCTTGTTACGCTCTCAATTTCAACAAATTTTTTTAATAAGTTTGGCTTGTTAAGTCGATCCAGCAAAATTGTCGGCTAATTTTTGAGTCGTCAGAATCACTCTGAAGTCGTTTAGGAAAGATTATGGATTGCACTCCCAATTTTTAATTCACCAAAGAGATGGGTTGGCAGGGAAAACATCCCTAAAACACTTGAAACGTTGTATCGAGCTATAACACTCTCAATTGCCCATCTCAGTTTCGTGCATATTCGACGTTTATTGGCATCGATTGTAGATAATTGTTATTTCCCTCTTGAGAGAATGGAATTGAGACTTCAAAACCATTTTTCTCGAGGTCTTTCATTATTCTTTGAAAGCCTATATCGAGGATTAATATATCATCCTTTTTGATTTTTTCTTTAACCAATCCGTGTTGGTTATAAACTTCATAATGTCAGCATCTGAAATACTGCCAGTTCAGAGCTCATCGGGTCTTAGAGCATTTACAACAAAACCATTTGTAGAAACACACATCATTGGTTTCAAATAATTGGTCTTTTTATGTCTGCTATTAGTAGCCTTTTGGAACGCTAAATTTTTGACTTCAAGGCAAAAAAATGTAGCTCAGAGTTCATTGGGTCTTAGAGCATTTTCAACAAAACCATTTGTAGAAACACACATCATTGGTTCCAATAATTGGTCTTTTTATGTCTGCTATTAGTAGCCTTTTGGAACGCTAAATTTTTGACTGTAAGGCAAAAAAATGGAGCTCAGAGCTCATTGGGTCTTAGAGCATTTACAACAAAACCATTTGTAGAAACACACATCATTGGTTTCAAATAATTGGTCTTTTTATGTCTGATATTAGTAGCCTTTTGGAATTCTAAATTGACTTTAACGCAAAAAAATGTACGTCTCATCAGCTTTGATTAGTTTATTATTCTATAATTTTATGCCAGGTGAACAAACAGGACGTTTTAAACGGCAATGAGTGTTGATTTTAAATTAAAATTACGTACATAGTAATGCATGAGTACACTTGTACCCAGTGCGCCTTCCCCCCCCCCCCGCCTCCTCGTCCGCAGTTACGGTGCTGGAAAAGTCCGCCGGAGGGACACTCGC
Source organism: Bemisia tabaci (assembly GCF_918797505.1). NCBI lineage: Eukaryota > Metazoa > Arthropoda > Insecta > Hemiptera > Aleyrodidae > Bemisia > Bemisia tabaci. Next base: position 28,489,144 of record NC_092795.1, read on the forward strand.
CACGCGGGAAGTCCCATGAGGTGCGTTGTGCCAACTTTGAACCACTGTAGCGAGGTTATAAATCATTTTCCCAGGATGATCTTAGGTTCATTTTAAAGCTTTAAGTGTCTAGATTTAGAGAAAAAGTATACTACAGGTTCTAACAACAATGCGCGAAAACACAGAATTGAAATTTCGGAGGGGGGAAAATAAGGGCCGAAAAAAGAGGATTCATATCGAAAAATCATAAATGTGAGTTTTAACCATTAGGCTCTCTCAGCCTATCTATGTTTTGCCAGGCGATGCTTTCGCCGCGTCGACTGGTCGGCAAATCTCTTCCCACAGACGAAGCAAACAAACGGCCTCTCGCCTGTGAGCGTAAATATACAGGGTGATCCAAAAGTCCCTTCCACCCCCTCTAACTTTTTATCTAATTGAGGTAAGGATTTGAAACTTGGGGGATATCCCTAGGTCAAAGGGAGCTACTTTTTGGTCCCCCTCAAATTTTCAGGGGGGCCCCCCTTGGGGGGCAACGGCCCCCAACTTTTAATTTTCAAATGGGAAGACCCCCTTTGTGATAGCTCGTTCAAAAGAGCATGAAAAAAGAAAACTTTTCGCGCAACCCCGAAGTCAAAATCTCAAACGGTTTCAAAATGGCGGCCGGTTAAAGTTCAAAATGGCCGAAAATTCACACCGGTTATTTGTCGATGGATTTGCGCGAAAATCGGTATGAAGGGGTATTTTGACACGAGAAAAACGAATTTGACGTTAGATTTTTTAAAAAAACCGAAATTTCCAAAATGGCCGCCAGTTAAAGTTCAAAATGACCAAAAAATTGATTTTTTTATAAATCTAAGTTAAATTTGTTTATCTTATGCCAAAATACTCTCAAATTCCAAGTTTTAGGCAAATCCATCAGGAAAAAACCGAGGTGAAAATTTTCGGCCATTTTAAACTTTAACCGGCAGCCATTTTGGAAATTTTCGTTTTTTTGAAAATCTAACGTCAAATTCGTTTTTCTCGTGTCAAAATACCCCTCCATGCCGATTTTCGCGCAAATCCATCGACAAATAACCGGCGTGAATTTTCGGCCATTTTGAACTTTAACCGGCCGCCATTTTGAAACGGTTTGAGATATTGACTTCGGGTTTGCGCGAAAAGTTTTCTTTTTTTATGCTCTTTCGAACGAGCTATCACAAAGGGGGTCTTCCCATTTGAAAATTAAAAGTTGGGGGCCGTTGCCCCCCCAAGGGGGGCCCCCCTGAACATTTGAGGGGGACAAAAAGTACCTCCCTTTGATCTAGGAGTATCCCCAAGTTTCAAATCTTTACCTCAATTAGGTAAAAAGTTTGAGGGGGTGGAAGGGACTTTTGGATCACCCTGTATGGATCCTTAGGTTGGTAGGACAATTAAACCTCTTTCCACAGACCTCACACCTGAAAGGTTTGTCAAAGCCATTTGGTTTATGCAAGTTCAAGTGAAACTGCATGTAGTTCGGCGCCAGCATCTCATGACACACCGGAAATTTCTTTTCCCCCCGAGATTGAGCGAACGCCTATTTTGCGTGATGCTTCTTCTGAATCTGAAAACTCACTTGTGCAGCATGAAGTTCCGTTGAATGTTTCCATTCAAAACAAAAAAGAATCGTTGGCGACTCCACAAATGCAAGTTGTGCTACCAGGGATATCCCAAGTCACCAGTTCCACACCAAGTAGAATGGATGAGATACCAGCAACTCCACCGTCAGAGACTTCCGAGTCACTTGACGCGAGAGACAGTCAAATCCAAATTCAAGTTCAACGGCAGCTTCAGTCTCAAACGCAGTCTCAGCCTGTCGCTAGTAGAGCTTTGATAGTACAGGATTCCCCTTCTTTTGATCTTCACAAGAATTTAGATGACCCAGACACTCAATCGCTGCAACTGCAGCAACAGCAACAAAAAATACCTCAACAGCAGCAGCAAAAGCCAGTGCTACGTCAACAACAAATTCAGCAGAAACGTATGCAACAGCAACAGGTGCAGCAGCAGACGGTCAGAAAACATACCCGAGAGCAAGTGACAGGAAAAATCATCATAGCTTTTTTTTTATTAATTCAACCACTTTATATTACAGTATTTTATACGCTAAATCTAACGCAAGAAAGACAATTGCAATGGCATTTACCGTTCAAAGCTTTAAGCATTCAATAATTTTGACTTTGCGCGCCCCCCCCCCCCCTGTTCCCCGGAGTTTAGGGCCAAAAACCGACCATTTTTGGCTTCTCAGATGATCCTCTATCAGCCCCCAAAATATGGCACGATTTCTCCGTACACCGATTTTAAATAGTGTCCTTCCCTGCGTCGGTTTGATAATAGTGGGGGGGATCCACGAACGCTGGACAAATGGAACGTATAGCCGAAATTATACACGTACAGACGATTTTAATAGCAACAAAACCAGTTACTGTAAATCATTTAACTAGATAAAACACTGAAATTTAGATGTAATTTTTACTATTTCAACCTAATTTTACTTATAAACCCTTCGTTCCCAACTCCAACAGTCCCGATGGAACACAACCAAAATCGTAACCTAAGCTGAGCAACTATTCGAGCTCCGGTGCGATGATTTTGCCTACTCTCTCGTTTGAAGGCGTTCTTCGCTCGGAGCACTCGTCAAGCCGTGCCGCTCGGCGCTCCATCGCCTGAACCGCAGATGACCGAAACGATTTATAGATTCCGATTACTTTTTTGCTTTTGTTTTTTCCTCCTATCCTCGCCTAATACCCTTCTCTATCTCTCGCGCACCATTAATTACACACGTACAGAGGATTTTAAGAGCAACAAAACCAGTTACTGTAAATCATGTGAGTTTTCCATTTTACCAGGTTTGATAAAGGTTATTACCTGATTTATTTTTTCGTCCTGGTTATCTTAATTGATTTTTCTATTCAAGTAGCGATGTACATTTCGGAACACCTTATTCCATCTTCAGGCCACAAATATTTCACTAGCACTATAATCCTTGTGCGCGTTCGAGTTTCGAGATACTTTAAAATGTTAAAAACCGGAAAATAAAAATACATGTAGACTAAAATTGACTGTGAACTGCACGAGGCGCGACCGATTTATTGATTACGTGATCCTTCTTTCTCGGCTCTTGTCCACGGGGCTAAGGAACGTGGCATTATCAGAGGTGTTACTATCGACTCAATTTGGGTGTTGAGGACCTACTGTAAATCATTTAAATAGATAAAACACATAAATTCCAAAGATGTAATTTTTACTATTTCAACCTGACTTTCCTCACAAACCCTTCGTTCCCACTATTTCAACCTGACTTTACTCACAAACCCTTCGTTCCCAACTCCAACAGTCCCGACGGAATACAACCGTAATCATAACCTAAGCCGAGCAACTATTCGAGCTCCGGTGCGATGATTGTGCGTACTGCTCTCTCGTTTGAAGGCGTTTTTCGCTCGAAGCACTCGTCAAGCCGACTTTTTCGGCGCTAGATCGGCTGTTTTTCCCACTGTGCGACAGTTCTTCCTGCGGAACACAACCGAAATCGTAACCTAAGCGGAGCAACTATTCGAACTCCGGTGTGACCTTTTTGCCTACTCTCTCGTTTGAAGGCGTTTTTCGCTCGAGGCACTCGTCAAGCCGTGCCGCTCGGCGCTCCATCGCCTGAACCGCAGATGACCGCACGACGGCCGACCGAAACGATTTATAGATTCCGATTACTTTTTTGCCTTTGTTTTTTCCTCCAATCCTCGCCTAATACCCTTCTCTATCTCTCTCGCACCATTAATCCCGCCGATCGTTCCGAATAGCAAACGATGAATCCTCTCGGCGCGCGCGGAGCTGAATTCTGCTTGCCGTGGATGCCGTCGGTCTCGGACGTGAAGGCTTAACTACTTTTCGAGATCAGCTCTACTGCACTTACAGCTTCACACTTGCCATGGCTCACGTCAAAACGGAGTCCCGCCCTTTTTCCGGAGAAGAAACGGTGGGGAGGGGAGGGTAGCGGAGCACCCGCCGTCCGTTCCCTCCACGATTGGCTGCCGTGAAAATAGACGAGCATAAAAGGAGTCTCAGACAAAACAGAATTGCAAAATTGAATTAAACTCATCTTCCTTCCACTGCTCGCACGTGTACTTGCTTCAGTCAGGTGTGCAGTGAAGATATTTCCTCCGTGTTGCCGTTCGCTCAGTTAACACGTTCGTTCTGAACGTTAATATGTCGTGCCAACGGTTAAAGGAATCACGGTCAAATCTTCGAGGGCCGCACGAGTGATTTTTGGCCAGTCCTCGTGCGCTTATAGTGTTCTACATTAAATGTTGATATAGGGAAACCGGTGGTGTAATTATCCTTGCCGGCCTTCCCTAAATAAGTGATTTCCTTACGAAGCCTTTCTTTCATCAATTGATTCCAGTCGTGTGAATCATCTCCAATAAAATCAAGTTAAAAGGCACACTAAACCCTCTGCAAGACATGAGGTAATTATGTTGAATCCTCCGCAGCCCGTGACGAGGTATACATTAAAATAATAATCAAAACAATTGGCAATGTGGTATTTTCTTTTCATGTAACACAAATAACACCAACAATTTTTCGCTGGCAACAGCACAGCCTCCCTCAGTCGAGACAAAAATCATATAAATCTAAAATTTCAGTACCCTGTAAACCGGAAAGGTACACCTGCGATAGTTTTTAAATTTTCCATTACTTTTATCCAACTGAAGAAGGCTGTCGTCTCTCAAGCCGAAGCGTCTTGGTGTTATTTGTGTTTTAACAAAGGCATTTTTACCCGCTGGTTTAGTGTGAATCATTTCCTACACTGGGAAAAAAAACACATTGGATCTGGAGTCCAGACTCTTGAAAACATTGACATGAAAAAATATTCTTGATTCAATCGGATTTTTCCTTGAATCAAAACGAAATCCTCTTAAATTTAGATGCTTGGTTCTTGATTTAAGCTTAAATCTGATTCAATCAAGACTATTTTTTCTTGTCGATGTTCTTAAGAGTCTAGACTCTTAATTCAAGCAAACATCCGATTGAATCAAGAGTACTTTTTCTTGTCGATGTTTTTAAGAGTCTGGACTCTAGATCCAATGTGTTTTTTTTCCAGTGTAGGTAAGAGTTTGCAGTGAAAATAAGTGATTATGTGGCTCTGGTTTTTGGAGCGTCCGACTCTAATCATCTTTGACCGACGTATTAAAATTAAATCACCCGCGTGTAGTTCACGAGGTGTCTCGATTTATCAATCCGTCGGCACGTGACACGCACAAATAAACCGCACATAAATCTCACTCGGCGGGAATTTGATTCCCGACAACATCCGTCAGGTAGGACACCGCGGCGCATTAATTATTCAGCACAATTTGCCCGCCCGACCACGGAGGTGCCCTCTCGGATCGAGAGGGAAAGTCTCTCGCGGCGCGGCGGCTCGCACGGAGTCGGGGGTTGCCAACTCCGGTCGGGACCCTCGCGGATCGCGCGCGGAGTCCGCATCCGCGAAATCTGCAGAGCGCGCTTCCGTATCCTTCAATCTGGTTTTTTCAAGACTCTCCAGCGTTTACTCACTTGACGCGGAGCATGGTCGTCCACCGTTGCCGGAGCCGCCCGCGAGAGCCGCGCCCCGCCCGCGGGCCCGCCCGGCTTTTCGCCGCCTTCCGGCACCGCCCCCGTCGCCTTTTTTTGGCGGTGCGCAGCGGATGATTAATATACTCCTCGCTAGTACAAACATGCTCCGAGGAGCCACTTACTCGCGCTCCGCCGTTGCCTTTTCGGCCCAAGCGAATCTCCGCTCCTGGAATACGTGACTCTACGCTGCCGTGCTAAGGAAGAACGCCGCACTGGTGAAAAAAAGCACATTGGATCTGAAACTATTGACAAGAAAAAATACTCTTGATTCAATAGGACTTTTGCTTAAATCAAAACGAAATCCGCTTAAAAATTAAGAGGCCTGATTCTTCATTTAAGCTAGATTCTGATTGAATCAACACGGAGAAAACAACCTCGCACGTAGGACCCGAATTTTTAGGTCATATGGATCTCTGAAGTTCTCAGATTGAGCATCTGAACACTTTAGATCAAGCTGTCGAGGTTCGGATCACACATCTGAAACTTCAGTTCTTACATCTGAAGTACTTCAGATGTGAGAACCGAAGTTTTTCGGATGTGAGAACCGAAGTTCTTCGGATGTGAAAACCGAAGTACTTATTCAGTTGCAAGAATTGAAGTTTCAAATGTGTGATCCGAACCTCGACAGCTAGAACTAAAGTGTTCAGATGCTCAATCCGAAAACTTCAGAGATCCATATGAACTAAACTTCGCGGGTCCCACGCATTCTCCGTAAAGAGTACTTTTTCTTGTCGATGTTTTTAAGAGTCTTAACTCTAGATCCAATTTTTTTTTTCCAGTGCGTACAAACCTTCAAACGTTGCCAAGTCACTTTCGAAAGAAACAGAATTTACTGGGAAAATTGTGAATATTTTCCCCCCTAAAATTTTAACACAATTTTGCACGCCATCGAATCTAAAACATCTGAAAGTGTCAAGGAAAAATTTGCATAAATTTGGTTAAAAATACATATTTTAAAAAGGAAAATTTGGCAAGTCTCGAATTTTCATACTGCGTTCTTCCCTAGCACGGCAGCACGGGGAGGGTGTGGGGTTGTGAACCTGCGCTCAAAATCCGTTACCGGGAGAAGGAAAATCGAAGTCTACGTCATCCAGCGCTAAAATTAGCACGTAGCCTCTCATTTTTGAAAGCACGAGATTTACCATCGACGGCAATTTTTCACTCGAAATACATCACTGCACGGCAACTTCCGGGGGGCGGGAGTGACGTATACGCACCAGCAGATTTTCTCCGTTACGTATTTTATGTTATAGACTGTTAGGGGCCGCCCTTAAATTACGCAAGACTATAGTTGGGGAGGGTGGGGGCCGAGGAGAGCTTTACGCCATTTTGTTTTTACGTCTTTAAAGATATGGACCTTCGGCACAAAGGCTTGTAAGAGAGAGGGGGGTCAAAAATTCCGGAAAATTGTATTACATAGTTTAAGGACGGCCCCTTATCGCAATCAGAGTTGGGCATTTTTCTACTTTAGCCATCGATTAATGCCTCTGAAAATCTTGTAAACATTACCATCTCAAGGATTTCGGAAGTCCATCTGTGAAGTATGACTCGAGAGAGTTGAGCGCGGAGTTGTGAATCCATGAAGGAAGACACATACTCTGTCAGTGGGCCGATTATTGGAATTTGTAGACAAAGCGATTGGCCAAAAGGACATAGGGAGTATGGAGCGATCCTATTGGTTGAAATGGTTGGTTACTATAGACTAAGAGAGAAAATGATGGACTAACTATCGGGTTTCTCGTGGGTTGCCGTTAGTTGGTCTTATCTATTATACCTACTGCCTTTGTCCATCGCAACCACCCGCGTCCACCAATAGGATCTCGCCGTAGGTATCCCTTTTGTCTTCTTTGTCTATAGCTTTGTCTATCAATTTCAATAATCGGTCCGCTGGTAGCTCCATGCTTTATACCTTGTTCTACAAGTACGTTGGGAGTTTCTTTCTTTTTGGAAGATACATTAAATTATTGTATCTCTGGAGAAAAAGGCACAAAGAAAAAAAAAATCAACGGTCTGGAAAAACTTGGGAAAGTGGTTACATTCACTTGAAACTTGCAGGACTGGATCGGAACGAGAATTTCAGTTAACATTCTGTTCCGGACGACTCGTCTATACAAGCGAGAAGTGCTCGCGTGTTATGCTCTTGACATGCAAGGCGGTGTGAGGAATAGGCGTAGTATGCGAGTGAAAGTGAATGATTTCGTCAGTATGATAACTTTAAGCAACTTAGAAACGGGTCATCAGGAAGTTGATGCTCTCGAAAACATTCCCCTCTCCCGTCTTCGCGCTCCCTTTCACCCGCACGCCCAGAATCTGCCGTCTTTATCTCGTCGGTAGGTGTGCGCCATCGTATACACTTCGAGCCTTGGAACTTCGTTTCATGAAAGGCCACCTGTACGTTGAGCCTGATCTTCACACGGAAGCTCACTTACACCTCATGCTAGGTGTTCTCCCATATTAAGAAGTGAGTATTGACTCTCGAATGGCTGGCTGTTTGCGCAGTGCATGTTTTATCCCACCCCTCATCGTGTACATGTACATTCAAAATTTTCCAGTTCATAATTCCAGGACCAAAATGCTCGTTGAGTTTTCTCCCGGAAATCTCTTCAAAACGCTATGCTGTATCTTTGAAAATCAGAAATACCATTTGGAACAGGGAGATTTCCGACTTCCCCCACAAAAAAAAGGGAAAATCTCATCTGGGAATTATTACTGATCCAACAGAAAATTTTTCTCCTTGTAAGACCTGTGAAAATTCAAGTCTGAAGCCAGAGAGTACGCTGGAAAAAAGTGCTAGGGGCTATCCCCTAAAATCGACGTTCTACCCCAATCGTTGGATGATACAGACATGGACATGTCCAATTAATTGTGGTTGCGGTGTCCGCAACTTTTGGGTTAGTCACCCAACTTATTGGGGTAGTCCTGGAAATAATAGAAAGTCTTCGTATCATCCAACACACTCGAGCTCTTCTGTTCCGTGTACCGTTTAGTGTTTGAAATGTATGTCGATTTTCGATAAGTCCCGCAAGGTTAAGCCTTGCTGGAAAGCTCTCCAACATGAAGAGATCCTTGAATAACTGTCCGTGATTCACCGAACAAGTATCCACAAAATGTCAGATTAAGCAGGTAGGAGGTTGACAGTTTCTCCGTAAGAATATATTCTATGGGAATTCACGTTCTAGAACAAATCTCGGCATTCACATCAATGCCCGTTTCTTCGGATGTGCTCTTTTATGATTTTGGGTCTCGTGCAGGGTTGTGAAACTCAAGAACACTTCATAACTTTATTCGTATCATTAGGACGAACATAAATGACCATCTTTTAGTGTCCTTAACCTTTACTTACTTGAATAGAGCTCTATCAGTGATAGTGATCTTGGAGGTACAGCCACCCTTATTAAGTACCCTCCGGGTTCCTACACACCCACTTACTCCTGCCAAATTGACTATCGACCGGACAATTTCCTTATTCATTCGCTTTTTCAACTTAGTGATGTTTGTCGCAGTTATTGTCACCTAAGATTTCAAGTGTCTGCTTATTGCAGAAGCCGACAACACACCTATTTAGTTACAGCTTCACGTATACGCAACCTTACCATCAAAGTAATTTTGAAACATGCATTATGTGGAGCAATATCATGGATAATGAACATTTGTCAGTCAATGTAAACTTATCAAGTATGCGAAGAAACATTAAACCGCAGGTTCACGGTACAAAAATAAAATGCGCAAGAAATATACAAGTATAATCAGAACTAGACTATTTCATTTAAAATTTAGCTAAGTAAATAATACTCATTGGTGACGCCTGTTATGAATCTTTATAGCAACGCGTTTAGAGCAGGCGGCCTATCATCGGCAAGATTCGGGTCGCATCGGTGATGGGCCGCCTGCTCCAAATTTGTCTGCAATGAAAATTCGTCCGAGTGGTCGCAAGTTCGTTAAAACTTTGTTAAAACTTAATTGGAATGTAGTGCTTGTACACAATTTTCATTCCGATTTCAATCAAAATATCATCATGAAACATAATGCAAGTATCTTGGATCCTTACCGGTTTCAGTATCCTATTTGCCTTGAGCCAGGACTGACGGATCACTTGGTCTGTTATCTCACTGTGGGAATATGACGATGAAACTAGCGTTCCTTAGTCTCTAAATGAGGGAAACAAATACGGATGGATGCACTGATTATTCATATTCGTAAAACGAAAGGGGTTACACGACGAAAAATTATTAAAAAATAAGCAAGAAGTCCTCGCATTTTCTAATTCTCTCAACCGCTGGATTCGTATGCTTCTAATTAAACTGAATTTATTTTATTTGATCAATTACGAACCGAACGATGGCACGAGGTAGTAAAATTCTCTCTTCCTTGTGTGAAGTACCAATGCGAGCTTATGAATGAAGTCATTCTCTGTAGAACAGACGTGTAAAGGAAGTTCAGATATCGATTGAAACAATTTAGTGTCCCCAGGTTATTATTTTTGGTTTCATTACTTCGCTTATCAAAAGCCACGGCTTATAAAAGCTTTAACCGTCAGGAATCACTCTGCAAATTTTCAAAAAGTTGGCGAATGAGCAACAGCCTCGTGTGAATGGAATGTCTGTCAATTTACATGTTATTTCTGCAGTGATTGATCAATTTTCCTACTTATATTATTATTAAAATCAAGAAATACTATAAAAACAACTAATTATATCCGCGTCCCATCGCCTGGGTCGCTGATCATTGAAACCAATGTACCAAAGTGAGACCTTTCGACGACGTCCTCAAAAGATGCCCGTAGACCTTCATCAATGATTCCAGCGAACTTTTCTTTTGCTGCTTTCACGGAAGGGCCCTTGATGTTTTAAAGACTCTGAGTAACGTCAAATGTAAGAGCATCAGTCTTCTTCTAATAAAAGAAAAAAGAGACATCCCAAAATCTTCTCTACACGTCTTGGAGGCTGCAATGAAAAGCGTGAGTATCACCTTCATATGACAGTATTTTTGTGGTTGAAATAACACTCTATTTTTGGTGGGTAACTTTCTGAGGATTAGTCAAAATTCATCTCAGGATTTTCTCATGAGGAAATTAAATTTAAGAAAAAAAAACAACAACAACAACAACAACAACTTGGAAATCTCATCTCGGTATTCAACGTTTCGTCCTCTTAATATGATGACTTAAAGAAATAGAGGGAGACGTCAATCATATTTTGTTGTTGTGCAAAAAAAGAATCATCGGCTGTAAATTTTGAAGATGAGATCGAAATCGTACCATCGAATCGGAATTGCAATTTGCCTCTAGAACTTTCTTACGAGTGCAGGGAGTAGAATTACTGGGAGTAATTTTAAGTTTTGGATCTTCCTGGCCTTTATGATTGCTTTTCCGGTACATAAAAATTCGGGGTTAGATCAAATATTTACAAATTTCATAATCATTCACGACTTTATTGGTTTCTGATGTTGCATTCATATAAATTTTAAAAATTCTGTTCCGGGTCTGATTTCTAACTTGCAAGTTTGATTTGTTTTTGTTGTTAGCTTTTCCCAATTATAATAAATGACGTACAGACCCAAATCCTAATCATCTCTCAACAGCTTATTCATAACCGTGTAATGTATACCCAATACTTCAGGACACACAATTATTAGGAAGTCTCTAGAGACTGCTTCATTAAGAGTACCCTTTTTCAAAGTAATTGGATGGATATAATAATTTCAAACATTATAATTTTTCTTCTAATAAAACAGTATGAGCATAAACATGTAAAAACTTACGCACATACATTCATCATCGATTGTTTTTAAATAAAGATTATTTGATAATTTGTGAAATAATTGGTTAGGAATAACCGTGAAAGCATATTCGGTATTAACATAATACGGCGGGTAAATCGGTATCACACGGTGAAACTCACCGAACATCAAGAAGCCTAGTAATATTAACCTTTAACGGATTGGCTTTCTCTACTAGCCAAATCCTAATCGTTTCCATTCGTTATTAAGGTCAACCTCACTGATCGTTCGGTTCGGTTAAAGAAGCTACACGAATCCAGAGCACAAGCGTACATTTTCGGAAGAATTAGTCAGGGTGACAAGTTTTTAGATTCACGGAAAACTAGGAAGAGACCAACGAATCTGGTCTACCACAAAGTGTTAGCCAATTGAACCTAATACAGAAATCCGCCTTCATCTAGGTTTTAGTCCCAGAAAATCGTCCCTGAAATTATACCATATTTACCCCATTCAACTTATTATTATCTACCTTTACTATAATAACGTATGTACGATCAGTATTTCTGCAATCGGATGTATATCAATATCTACAATCGAAACTAATCTTGTTTAGTAGAAATTTTACCATGACGTAAATCGTATCCACGCTGCCCATCGGTAAAGAACTTCCCACTGGATATGTCTTGTGACAACCTTTCTCACAGAGAATGGTCGACCAGTAGTTTCAAAACATAATCGACGAGTAGTTTCAACCCTCTTCTTTTTGCTTCGGCACTTCGGAATTTACTTTTCTAATTTACTTTTTACCTTTACGTCACATCCTTTTACCTCTTCACAGACCCTTCTTCCCCTTTCTGCCCTCCCTCTAACATTAGGTCTCCTTTCTTATATATATACATCAGCTTTTTTTTATTTTTAATACTTATCCGCCCTTTCTTTACTTTTTTAACTTAAATTTCTGCCCTTTAACTTATCGTAAGACCAGTTATTTGCCCTTTGTTTATCAGTAAACATCTATCAACCCTTTAATCTACCATTCTGCCCTTTTTCTTTTTTACTTTATGTAAACTAAATTCAGCCCTTTCAGATTCACTGTAAGTCCAGTTGTACCCCCTCTTCTTTCCAGCCGATTATGCATGTTGCGAATTTCCGGCACGCTTTTATTAGGATCACTCACTAGTGTGTCGTTATGTTCTTTCACTAATAAAAGCAATTTATTAAAAAGAAAAAACAAACCGTTCTCATGATTAGGAACCTCGTTAAGTCAAGAGAGGTCAATACAATTCGTCGTTAAAATTCAGAGGAGACGGAATTCCGAGAATCCTAAGTAACTTGTCACCCTGCTAGCAGAGCAGTCGCGTACCCGAGCACAGAAGACGAGTCGGGGCGAGAAAGAAGAAGAAGAAGAACTAAAAGAAGACGGGAAGGCACCGCCGCGGAGAAAGACGTCGCCCGGACAGCCGACTCAGCGCACTGAACCACCGCGGAAAAGCCTCACTTGTTGGGGGCTCGGGGCCGCCGGGGACGCACGCGCCCTCCCCGATGACGTCACAGCTCAGAGAATCCAGGATCCCGGCGAGATCCCCGCTCCTCGCCCTCGCTCGCCCGTCTGGACGTCCCTTCGCCAACCCCCCTCCCCGCTCGCAGCCCCCCGCCACGGCCAATTAGACTACTTTCCTTTTTAATTTGTTGAGCGCTTTTCAAGCCGGACGAGAAATCCGGGGGGAGTTTTCCTCGGTGCTCTCGATGGGCTTTGATGTCGCGTCGCGCCGCGGAGGGTAGGCGACCCGCCGCGTCTTGGAGTGCCCGCGCCGATGCGATGATCAGTCCGCAGCCAGCACGACGGGGCTCGATTCTTGCCTTTTGTTCCGGCGGACCCTCCCGCTCTCCGCCCACCCTCCGCACTGTTGCCAGTCTTTGCAAGTCGGCAGCGCTGCCTTCTGTCCAGGGAGAGTATCCTTAAAGTTCCCGACAATCCTGTAGAAAGAGACAAAGGTTGAATAGAAGTTAAAGTCAGATGGAGTCAACGCTACTTATCGCTTCTTGATGGTTGAGCAAAAAAACCAATAAAATCAGCCCAATCATGACTGATTAAAGTCGCAAGAGAGGGCGGCGTGTGTAAGGGGGTATCTCCGAAATTTGTTGTACTTTGAACTACCCCAATTCGTTGGCTGATATGGAAAATTCCAATTAATTTTGGTAGTATCGCAACTCAAGTTGGGGTATCACCGCAACATTTGGGTTACTAACCTAATTTATTGGGGTACTACGACAAATAGTGGAAAATGTCTCAGTTGAGGCTTAACCCGTAAACCTCTTGTTTGCCGTGCTATAGTTGGGCACTTGAACTGGCGAGTTTTCGCAAATCAGGTTAGGATTGCTGAACCAATCGCACAACTTTTTGGTGATCAGTCTTCATAGGTTAATGTGAACATTGAATATACTGAAGCAACGTAACGTTCACACAATAGGGCCGATATAACTGTGCGGGGCTCTCGATGTACGTTATCTCTAGTTCCGTTCGTTTAAGTTGCCTCTACGCTGAAAGTCAATGAACATGGAGGTTATTGATCAAAAGATCCTGCACGGAATAATAAGGAATTTGACCCCAGCTTAAAGACCCTGAACGCAAAAACGGAAAAATCAACGCCAATAAAATGCCCCATGTGTCGCAGCGACTAAAAACTTCGTGTTTGAATTTAGGACCTGTTAGAGTGCACTGGGAAAAAAAACACATTGGATCCAGAGTCCAGACTCTTGAAAACATTGACAAGAAAAAGGACTCATGATTCAATCAGATTTGAGCTTAAATCAAAAGGAAATCCACTCAAATTAAGAGGCTTGGTTCTTGATTTAAGCTTAAATCTGATTGAATCAAGAGTATTTTTTCTTGTCGATGTTATTAAGAGTGTGGACTCTAGATCCAATGTGTTTCTCTTCCAGTGTGGTAAGGTATCATAGGCGCATTCAGACACTTTGATCGAAAGGGTCCGAGGGGCTTCCCCCGAAATTTTAAAGCAACTCACCTGCAGTTTGAGTCAATTTCGCGATGATTATCATATGAAAGCTTCTTTCCTTCTTTTTCTGTTCTGCTTCCCTCTTCCTTTCCTCCTCCTTGTTTTTGGCGAATGAGGGGGGGGGGGGGGGGCTTCGCCTCCCCCTGGATTCGCCTATATGAGGTAATTGCCTCGCACGGAACGGCCGTATCTCGTGCGGAAGGCTAACGTGGCGGTGAAAAAATGGAATTTCTTCGACAAACTCGGCATCGAGCAATTCCGCAACTAACTCTTACGGGTTTCCAGCGGAACCGACGCGGGTCCCTGCAAAAAAAAAGTCCTAACGATCCCTCCCTGCGAAAATCGCGGGCGGAAGAGCGCTCGGAATCGATTACGGACGGTTTCAAGCGCGTAAACATCCTGCCGCGCGCATCCCTCGTTCCTTGGTTCCAGCTCCCCGGGTCCCTTGTTTCTAGTCAAGTGCCTTGATGTTTCTCCTTCGATGAGCTTTGCCTTCATGCGCGCTGAAAACGGCTTCATGCCTAGCTTGATGGACTTCTGACTAGTGCAAAGGATCCACCATTTTTAAAACTAAATTCAAATTTTTAATCAGAGTCAAGTCACTCGTTGTAGAAATGGGTTAAACACATGACTGGTAACAAATGGGCACAGGACTCACGGAATTTCCTCTTCGATTGATTCATCTATCATCTGATAATCAATCTGAAAAAAGTTCATGACATTTATTATTCCAGAACTCCAGGAGTCGCGCTTTAAATAATGCTCAGAGATAGAGGGGGAAAAAATCACCGATCCAATTAGAGATTAGATCGCAATGTTGCAAACACTGCAAGCATTGTTCACCAACTTTAAAAAAAAGGGTACACTGGACTTACCAGCCCGAACGGTGCAATTTTACCTAGCAACGATTTAAAACACTTGTGATTTTACTAATATCATGGATTGCTGTACAGGGCTCATGATATATAGTGAATGGATACTTCGTACATACCGAGCTAAATTTTTTGAACAAGAACGGTTTGACATAAAAATGTTATCAATTTGAACGGTTTCTTGAAGAAAGAATAAATAATGTAAAAAAAGCGTACAATGATTGCAAAAAGTGTTACATACTATAGATAAACGCAAGCAATTTTAACAAACAGATAATACAAATGTAAAATCATTTTTCGCAAAAAATGGTGGAAATCCCCATAATGATAAACGAGAAATCTGCTCGATCTCCCCACTGGTGATTATTATATAGCAGATATAAAGAGCCTCCCAAAATAATGATCTTTTTTTGCCCTGCTATTTTTTTATTTATTTTTTTTTTATCTTATTTATTTTCTTATACATAGAGGGAAAATGAGATCATTGGACTAGAAGAATGAATCGTTTTGATCGAGAAGATTCCTGAATTTCTGCGGGAGAAATGTCCCGCAGAAAGCCAGAAATCTGATCGTTAAACTGATACTGGGAAAATCAACATAAGGCGCAAAAAATAGGTATTTCAATAACTTTAATTTGATTCGCTTCAAACGACAACGTGTAAAAATTTGACGGAGGTGCATAACTTGTTCGATGAAAGATTTACTAAATGCACAAGTGTCATCAATGAAAATGACCAAACATTTGTAAAGAAAATCGTAGAATGATTGATTCACAACACGTTGAAAAGCAGGTGAAGACTTTTTCAAACCTTGAGGTAATACACAAAAACAATAGGTTCCTGTGTCTGTATTGAACGCTAGTTTGTGCCTATCTTCAGGGCGAACCAAAATTTGAAAAAATCCATTATTCATGTCCATAGAGCTGAAAAATTCCTTGTTTTCAAGGGCTTGAAGGATATAATCGATTCTTGGCAAAGGAAATCTGTCGCTGACGGCGATTTTATTCAATTCACGAAAATCTGTGACGAAACGAGTGGCTGATGTGTTTCTTGGGCACGCAAAAAACTGGAGCCCCATAAGCTGATCATCCACGCGATTTATAGAGGGTTTGAATGTCTCCTTTAATTTTGGGGTTTTTTTCATAAATGAACGTCGCCCACGATGAGGCAGTATAAGACTGGCCCCGGCCCCCAGTTTCCCGGCTTTTAAAGCTTCGCGTCTCCACGAGCGAGCGCGGCGGGGTCCCAGGATGCTGGGTTAAACTGTAAAAATCCTAATTAATAAACTAATAATAAATTAATATCGGTCTCTTGCTTTCATCTTAAAAATAATCAAATAAGTATTTACAAATGAACAAAATATTGTGAGTAGTCTGAGGTACTGGCGACACTCAAACCATATGAAAAATCCCGGACAATCAGATTAAGTGCTTGGAATGAAAGGCAACCATTGAGCAGATCATTACCATTGTAAAAATCCTAATTAATAAACTTATAATAAATTAACATCAGTCTCTTGCTTTCATCTTAAATAATCAAATAAGTATTTACAAATGGACAAAATATTGTGAGTAGTCTGAGGTACTGGCGACACTCAAACCATATAAAAAATCCCGAACAATCAGATTACCTAAGTGCTTCGAATGAAAGGCAACCATTGGGCGGATCATTACCATTGTAAAAATCCTAATTAATGAAATAATAATAAATTAATATCAGTCTCTTGCTTTCATCTTAAAAATTTATCAAATAAGTATTTACAAATGGACAAAATATTGTATATATTGTATTGCGCCAATCTGGAGCGATGTGGGGTAACAATTAGACTGCTGAGCGCCGGGCTCGAGACTCAGGCCACATGCCACAAATAAAAAGAAAAAAGATGAAAATGAACAAGGAACACAAAACTTTGGTTTGGCGTGACCAAAATTTAACTAAAGAGACATTACCGACCCGAACCGATGAAAGATGAGGGGTAATCCGCAAGGATTACCCCCAAAAAGGGAAAAAATCGAGAGCAAAAAACTTACACGCACATCCGGGAAAAGCGAACCAAAACGAACTGAGAGCACTCCCGACCAACCAGAAAGCAGCACCTATGGCGTCACTTTCTGGGTTTGAGAGTGCTCCCACGGGATTGGCTGCCGGCCTGGAGGGCGCCGAATTGATAAATTTTTTAAATTTAAAGGGGACCATACTACAACCTAATTAGAGGTACGGGAGCATCTTCTTTTGAGAGCACCCTCTTCATTCATTTTACTTCTGTGTTGGAAGACTCTGCGACGTTTTTGATCAAATTCGCCTTCAATCTCATACCATTCTCTCGAATGCAAACTTGAGATGCATTGGTGAGTTGATCAGTTTCGTGGTTAGACACCATAATAATCAGAGACCCTCTTTGCTTTCTCCGAGGAATCCGCAAATGATTTTTTTGGACGTCCCAATATTTGACTAGATTCTTGACTAAAATGCGTGTCACTAGATTTTAAAAATGAGGAAATTATTGAATCGAGAAAAATTTTGCCTCCTTTCAAAACAACTCCTCTACTCGTTTTTCCTTCCTCCGCCTGCGTGTGATGTTGCTACCGGAAGACTGCAGTTTACCACTTATTTCCTTATCTAAATGTGATGCCAATCTTCTCCCTGCTACAACAAAACGTGTCAACGCGGATTTCAAGAATACGTCGTTATATGCAAGACTAACTTTCCTCTCTCGAACCTCCGTGTAAAGATGTCGTGCGGTCATTCCTGACGACTTCTCTGGAAAGAAATTATGTACATTAATGGCATAAACACAGCATTTTTAGCACGCAAGACCAAGAGAAAAGTCTTTCTCATTGGTAGAATTTGGTCATTAAATCTACACTCAAATTTGAGGAATGATCAGATACAGAATCCGGATTATTGCCATCATGGTTTGACTCTAACACTTCCCACGTTTAAACGACTGGCAAAGGGTTTCAGCATTCGTTGGGAGGATAGATGGAGCAGAAAAACAACACCTCTCGGAGAAGTTTCCGAGTTTTCCGATCCTGGCAAAGAAGCGAGAGTGAACACAATAATAATAACTTATGGTTAATCTCACGGAATTCGGACTTTTATTTCTTCGAAATAGTTCAAAGCCGATGCAAAACAGATCAAGGAGGACGGAGAAGAAAAACGACCCTGGAAGAATGGGGCAAATAAACAAAAAGTTGCAGAGAATATGAAAGTTTGCTGGCGACTGTATCTTACTAAACTTTGCGGTCCACTTCCTGTTGCAATGTTGCTAGACTGTAGCATGATAGATTTTGTACTTCGTGAGCAGATAAATTTAGACGGTTATATTTACGATTGTGGCAGCACAATAAGTTAATTCTTTTAAATATATCGTGGTGATTGGTTTTTCGCCCTTTCGGATGATGGATTATTCAGCTTTGGGCTACATCCGAATCTTGAGGGTAGCAATTTACTTTTTAATTTGTTGATTCATTTTCTTTTTTTAAATTGAAAAAAAGAGAAAGTCTCGCCTTTGCACGCTATGTTATTTATTTAAAGGTTCCTATAAAGGATGTACATTTCGGACATCAAGTCCATCCTCAGCACCTAAACACGAAAGTACACTAGTACCTAAAATCCCTCGGATCAAGTCACCTTCGCGAAATTCAGGAGTAGGAAAAGGAAAAAGGGGAGGTTCAAAGGAGAGATACTCTTTTTTAACCGAGTAGAATTTTAATGATTCTTACAAGAGATTTTCACATTAAGCTAACAGCTAACAGCAACTAACTAGAAAAAATCAAATGATATCGATTGGATATCGGCGACTCGGGTTTGAGCGTGGCACGTTCTCACGTCCACGCACCAAGTTAACAGCCAAAACTTTTAGTAAAACTTTTAGTCCTTATTATATTACAAAAGTACACAGTAAGAACACTGGAACAGTGAACTTTCTTTCTTTACCTCCCGGGCACTCTTTGGTTACACTTGGTTACACACGTGGTTGGCACACTACATTTACCAATTACATGTTACTTTTAAAGAAGAGCACTATTTAACCGGTATTAGTACTGCAAGAAGGCGCAGAGGAGCACCGGTGAGTGGTGAAAGGCATACTCTCGAAGAAGGAATCGCCGGAATTTCGTAACAGGGGGGAGGGGGGGTGCTTCCAAAATATCAGAAATTAGCAAGCATTCAGCACCAAAAATTGAAAGTTGGTGATTTTTAACATAAATCTGTTTTTTTGCTACACTGAAAAGTAAGCCCTCCGGTGATTCTGAGTGATCTATCCGATCGAGATCCACCACCACTCACTGGAAAAAAAACACATTGGATCTAGAGTCCAGACTCTTGAAAACATCGACAAGAAAAAATACTCTTGATTCAATCGGATTTTTGCTTGAATCAAAACGAAATCCGCTTAAATTAAGAGGCTTGGTTCTTGATTTAAGCTAGATTCTGATTGAATCAAGAGTACTTTTTCTTGTCGATGTTTTCAAGAGTCTGGACTCCAGATACAATGTAATTTTTTTTCCAGTGCTGGCACACGGTCTGAGTCCATGAAAAGAAATAATCATCGTTGTATACGAGTTACTGAAAAGAACTTATCTATACAGTGTGGTAGTATTACCACTGATTGTGAGAAGTAGTGTGACATCGAATTTGTGAGGATTTGTAAAAAAAATCACGGAACTACCAAAACTAATGAACGTCGCTCATTGACTCATTTTCAGTAAGAGAGAGATGGCGTAATAATATCTCTCTCTTACACCTTAAATCAATGAGCGTCGTCCGTAATGGCAGTTTCCGACGTATATTTTCAACGAATCCACTCAAGTTCGATGTCATACTACTCTCAGTTTTCATGCTGCTGAACGTAGTGGGTTTTTTCTCCCCTTGACTCTCACATTACGATAATTATTGCCTCTCCAAGACACAGATCGTGAAGCAGCGCAACAAAACATAGTCGCGGATCTCTTCCCTGGATCTTCTAGAATCACGTTAAGGGCCCCATGCATTTAACAGTAGTAAAGCAACTTAATTTTTACTGATCGCGTTTTTTTGTCGCACGTGCACGATCTCTTTATCGGGAGAAGTGGCAACGCTTGGAAAAGTTATTATTCGCTGTGTTTGCGTTTTCCGTGCTTCGTTTGTTGTGTGCATGCGATCAGTAGCGTGGCGTGCTCGGTGATGTATCGATTGATCCATTCAAACCTTTGGAAAAGGATCGATGAACAGGATGTTCGCAACGAATACTTTAATAATCGATTGTTTACCACAGTTTCAAATGAGGAAATATCGATAATCTATCATGAACGCCTGCATGCGATCAACAATAGAGCACACCCTCGTGGTCGCCGTTTTACACCATCGCGGTTGCCGCGACGGTTTCGTTACGCAATCGCGGTGGTCTGTCGCGACAGTCACGTTACGTAATCGGGGTGGTCTGTCGCGACAGTTACGTTACGTAATCGGGGTGGTCTGTCAGGAAAACGGCAGTTTCCCTTTTCGGCGCGCCGGAGTAGCCCTTTTCGGCTCGCGTCTTCCGCGACCCTCCTAACCCTTTTCGGCGCGTGGAGAAGGAAGAAACGACCCTTTTCGGCTCACGCCCAATTTTGCACAAACGAGCTTAAAAGTTGAAAGCTACAATAAAATATGAACATACCTTATTTTAGTGGCACAAAGCGATGTCCCATGCTCCGCACGAATTGCAGTCAAGAAATGGTGCCAGGAGAATACCGCTCATATTGCTTCAAAACGTAGGCCTCTCTATCCACATTTTGTTTTTGCCTCAGCGCTGGTTTCTTTTGAATAGCTGCTTGGATTTTCAGGCTTATTATGGACTGGTTTTCTACCAGGTAGGAAATGACTGTGAAGAGTGGAGGGTGCGGATGGTAAAATTCGTCGCTGAGTTTGCTGTGAAAATTTTCGGCTGAATTGGTGGTTGAGACGTCTGAAGCATTGGGAGCTCCTGCCCACAAAATAGGAGGAAAACACACCGTAAAAACGCAATTGTCACGAATGTATTCGGCAAACTCAAAATATTCTACGTCAATTGGTATGTCTTTTATCAATTCATCGAACGCATGAGAAACTTCCTCGAAAGGTAAATATGATAGACCAAAAAATGCACGCAACCACCTCCCATTGGCGTTGCCTTTTTCTTGATAAGCTTTTACGAGATTTTTCTTTTTTTGGAGCCTCCGCCACCAGCTTTGCCCCAAGTGGAAACGGCTGCGAGCCGAATCGTCCTACATTTCTGAGCCGAAACTTACCTCCATAATTTTCATCATGAAATTTCGCCCGAGCCGAAAACGCCCGTTTTTCGGGACTTTCTGGCATAGGCCGTGCCGAAAAGGGTTACGGCCAGGAAAACGCCGTATTACCATCGATGCGGTGCCAAAATTCGCAACTTTGTCCTACGTTGATAACAGTTTTTTGGGAGCGAGAAGTAGAAAGAACGAATTTCAGGGTAGACTATACAAATGTTACCGTTCATTTAGGAGCCAATGAAAGTTTTCATTACGCACGTTTGAAGATCCCCAAGTAGCATTTTCAGCTACCTTACATCAAGAAAAAGTCTACTTTCTAGAAAGAACAATCTTCTTGAAAGAAAATAGGTATAAAGTAGATCTAGAAAATAGAAAGAAAATACATTTTTTCCTTGCATTTTCTTAAAAGAAAACATTAAGAAATTGGCTAGAAAATAATTCCACTTTCAATAAATTTTCCATCTTTTTTCCAAATGGGAAGTTTGACAGAAAGTAGACCTATGGAATAGATCTATTTTCTTTGGTCAGACTTTTGACTCGCAATGTTTTTTCTTTCTATTTTCTGGATAACTCTCATTTTCTTTGTTTTTTCTAGCAATTTTCATACTATGTTTTTTCTAGAAAAAAATTATATTTTGCTACTTGGGTCGCGGAAGTGATTACTATCACTTCCGAATCCACAGTCCACAGTCGATTCCTGAAGTCTTTATCTCAATTTTCCCTTGAGTTCTTCTTAGTGTGCCCTAAACGCTCTTGTTGGATCTCCTTGTTCCTTGCTTCTCAACATTATTGGTTACCCGATAAAAATTGGGCGAAATAATCCCCCAATCCAGAAACGTTGGATGTACCGGGAGGGTTTCGCTTTCAGCGTCGTTAGCGAGCCGCCTCCGCCGGCCTCTTATTCCCACGGCCGTCCCGACGCGTCGTATCCGTCTAATTCGCGGGAGAAAAAATGCAAATGCTGCAGGATTGAGGCGAATGGAGAGCCGAGCCGGAGAGGAAGTCAATCCCGGAATCCTCATCCAACAAAAGGTAAATAAACGAGCGGGAGTAATGTTTCGACCCGCCGCCGCACAGTCAAACGAAACTTCGGGAGAAAGCGGACATGAATGTTTGACTGAAACTACAACATTTCCTATTTATTTTGTTATACTGCACTGGAAAAAAAACACATTGGATCTAGAGTCCAGACTCTTGAAAACATTGACGAGAAAAAATACTCTTGATTCAATCAGATTTTAGCTTAAATCAAAAGGAAATCCGCTTCAATTAAGAGGCTTGGTTCTTGATTTAAGAAAAAATCCGATCGAATCAAGAGTAATTTTTCTTGTCGATGTTTTTAAGAATCTGGACTCTAGATCCAATGTGTTTTTTTTTCCAGTGTGTGATATAAAAAAGACTTACCTGGCAAAAACGATATTGGTGACTTGAAAATTTTGTAATTAAGAGAAATGTTCGGCATGTTTCAATGTATAGGTTTTACGATGGAAAACTGCTAATTACCCACCCCTGTGGCTAGGTCTCCACGATTGTAAAATGTACGTCTGAAATATGTCAGGCATATTTTTTAATAATTTAATTGTTGAACAAGCAATCCATTTTTTCCGTGTAACGGCGCGTAAATTTGTTAAACTAACCCCATCTTATCAAATTTCACGCGCAAGTGAGTTTAAGTGTTCTCTATGACCTGTTTACTTGTGTGGCTCTCCAAAATTTTAAGGACATTATGAATGTCAAGGAAACTTCAAAAGGAAACTTCACAAGAAAATTAACGGAGCTACGTTTAAGTATAAGTTTTTATCAACACAAATTGAGCTTTGAAAGGTTCTACATCGTATGCGACGTCTGCTATTGACTCGCCCCCCTGTGCGCCGCACGGTGGATCGAGTCAATGGTAGAGGTCGGTCATGGGCGACAAAAAAAAAGTCTGATTTTAAATATTTTTTCTTGGTTTTCTAGTAGTTAAGCTTCCAAAATGAATGTATCCACGATTCTAG
The DNA here is from genome assembly GCF_918797505.1 of Bemisia tabaci. Classification (NCBI taxonomy): domain Eukaryota; kingdom Metazoa; phylum Arthropoda; class Insecta; order Hemiptera; family Aleyrodidae; genus Bemisia; species Bemisia tabaci. Next base: position 28,512,602 of record NC_092795.1, read on the forward strand.
GATCTTTGAACCCTTCCGCTTTGACATGCGGGTTGCCTAAAGCTGACATTGCAGGTGGTATCAAATTTGCCGTCTAATTCTCAAGGTTTTATTTCGCTTTTGCATGAGTTCTGTGGCAGATAAATCAAAATTTCAATTAAACATGCTTATTCTCCTCCCTTTAAGGAACATTTTGGTATATCATTAATGTGCATTGGCATATTTTTAGGAGGACCAAAACCACCTCCAAAGCTTGCTTTAAAAAAACGCCCAAAAAAATGTTAAAATAGCTCGATAAAAAAATGTCCACAAGTGTCCGCAAAATCCTTTGTTGGGTTGCCTCCTGTACACTATCAGGAATGATATTATGTAATAATTAGCCGCTAATATCCGCTAATCTGCGAAAACGGTCCATTTGAATGATAGGAAGTCGCGCCTGCTGGGAATCCGATCTTGCTCTATTGTCATCAATAAAATCGTGCATCACACGATATCCTTCAATCTCGATAATTTTTCTACTGATTACTGATTTTGGCTTACTTGTTGATATTTTTGGACGATACATTAACCTTCTGTTAGTCTTTGAAGCTGATTCGATCAGCGTTATACTGTGCGATAAAGTTTAAGGTGTATGTTTTGCGCATTGTATATTTCACACGTCCCGTTTCTTGCAAAATGTCTGCAACATACCTAGAACTCTTTCATGAGCTCCATACAAATAAAATTTCAACTTTTTTCCCCCCTTGGAGGATGACAATACTTTCTCTACCCTAGGGTAGCGAGAAAGTAAAAATTGGTTGTGGGTTGAAAAAGAAGAAATACAAGAAATTTCTTCAAGAGACAATAGTCCTTCTCAGAGGTTCTTCAAGGGATCAGAACTTGCATGAAAAATAATTTTCCTCCTATTTTAATATTTATTCAATAAATATGTTTCAAACTTCACTCCAAACATCGAGGAACAAAACGAAATAATGGAAGATGATATAATTTTTTTTTCCCTGCACATTCAATTTTTTTTATGTGGTGATAAGTACCTATAATAATATTCTAGGATGACTCGATAAAAAGAAGCTACAGTATATACATCTCTTTTTTATTTCTTTAATATATTGATCTATTTTTTGAAATATGAATATTTGTTGAATAACTGAAAGAGTAGAGAGTTCATAAAAATGAAAACGTCTATTGACTGGCTGGAGGAAAAGAGAAGAAAAATGAACATTATCAGAATGTTCCGTATATGTGTCAGTATGCAATTGCGAGAAACCAATTAACATGAACAAAAAACGATGTTAGCAGAAATTGAAAGAAATATGGCAACCTTCGTGGTGAGGGGGCTGTAAAGCCGCCCTCCCTCACTCCTCAAGTAATGTTCTTGAGTCAAGTTCTGCAAAATTATTCTTTATGTAAGATGCTTACGGTCCCATTCGCCGAAAGTAACGTGAAAAAACAGCTATCAAGGATCCCAATTTCAATAGTCATGAAAAAGTGTGTCAAACTCGTATTAAAACTCGTTATTCGGCTGAAAAATGATCAAAAATGGAATCTACGACGAAAAATACATTAGATGAGTGTAATTTGCTCTATTCTAAGGGTGGGAAATCTCCGTAATCAGAGAAAATAAGACGCGTGATGCGCGATGACCGACCCCTCCCATTGACTCGATCCACCGTGCGCCGCCGCGATCCCCCAGAAACGCTCGTGTCATCGAATATCTCTTCCAGGCCAACCGCCCGCGCACCTACGGAGGCGAAAGCGTGCATCGTCAGCTATCGATGTTTACCCATTTCAAGCTACGGCAAAGAATCGATCATCAAAGTATGCCCTGATAATCGATCTTTCTCTACAGGTTTAAATGGGGGCTCAATTGATTTATCGCGAAGCTCGACACGGCACTGGCGCCCGAAGCCCGATTAGGAGTCGGGCCCAACCAAATGTAAAATGGAAAAACTTCTCGTCTCTGATGAGCCGATCTCGGATCGGAGCAGATGAGCTCGCGAATTCGTCCAGACCGCTGCCCAATCCCGCTTTGCACGAAGATGTGAATTTTCATGAAACCACCACTCTTGTAAAATCCTGCCTTGAGGAGAAATGCCTACTTACAACGATCCGCGACTTCTAAAACTGACTTTAAAATGGGAATAACCGTGTATGTGACTAAGGCTACGATTATGAAATAGGACTTGGTTACATTTAGACTCGTTATTTTTATTCTTTCAGTCTTCTCTGCAAGTGATGCCTAACAAGTATTTCATTCTGATTAGTTTAGATTTCAAATCATCCTTTTTCAGTGAGCTTTTTTTTTCAATGTTTCTGCCTAGAGGCGGAGAAATCTGCAAATTAGTATCTATACAAGAAAGCCCTCGACCTTGAATGGGATTTGATCTTTGAATTCACCTTCGAATAGCTGTGCCGAAGGATGGGCCGAGGCACCACGAGACTAGAAGGGCGATAAAAGAATCACGTTCTGTTACATTATTATAAATCGAAACTTTGAATACCGCTAGGGGCCTACACAAGTTAAGGTTCCTTAAAAACACAAAGGCAATTTTTGGTAAAAACACACTCACTTGCGTAAAAAATTGTTTTTAAAATAACGGGACGCGTTTCGGGACCTTAGCTCCCATCATTAGCCGCGACTGAAGGTATTTGTTTACATCGCCGCTCGTTCCGCCAATTTGCCTGGTTGTCATGTTTGTCGATAAATTTGAACAACTCATTCTTGGCGCCCGACTCGTTAAAATTGAACTCAAAAACCAAACTTGATTACTTAAACGTTCAGATCGTTTAGGATTACATTCACATACCTGTTGAGACCTGTTGACTGAGTTGGCGTGGGATTCCATATTCCATGCTGTCGTGGTCCTCGAAGATGCGCGAACTATGGAACGCAGATTCAGAAAACTATCACGCGCGCGCGGTTCTTTTGAAATGACGATAACGTAGCGGTTATACAGGGTGTTCGTAAAGTCCCCTCCCCCCCTCTAACTTTTGACCTAATTGAGGTAGAGATTTGAAACTTGGAGGGTGTTCCTAGATCAAAGGGAGCTACTTTTTGACCCCCCCAAAATTTTGGGGGGGCCCCATTTTGGGGGGGTTACGGACCCTAACTTTTAATTTTCAAATGAGAAGACCCCCTTTGTGATACCTCGTTCGAAAGAGCATAAAAAAAGAAAATTTTTCGCGCAAACCGGAAGTCATTATCTCAAACCGTTTCAAAATGGCGGCCGGTCAAAGTTCCAAATGGCCGAAAATTGGCACCTCTGCTATTTGCACATGGATTTGCTTGAAACTCGGTATCTGGGGGTATTTTGGCACGAGAAAAACGAATTTAACGTTAGATTTTCAAAAAAACCCTAATTTTTCAAAATGGCGACCCGTTTAGGCTCAAAAAGGCCGAAAATTTGACAAACTCGATTTTTTTGCCAATGGATTCACCTGAAATTCGGTATCTGGGGGTATTTTGACCCGAGAATAACGAATTCAACGTTAGATTTTTAAACAAACCCTAATTTTTCAAAATGGCCGCCGATTAAAGTTCAAAATGGTCAACAATTGGCAACCTCGACTTTTTGCCGATAGATTCGCCTGAAACTCGGTGAAATAACGTCGAATTCGTTTGTTTCCCACCCAGATACCCTCAAACACCGAGTTTGAGGCGAATCTATCGGCAAAAAGTCGAGGTTGCCAATTGTTGACCATTTTGAACTTTAATCGGCGGCCATTTTGAAAAATTAGGGTTTGTTTAAAAATCTAACGTTGAATTCGTTATTCTCGGGTCAAAATACCCCCAGATACCGAATTTCAGGTGAATCCATTGGCAAAAAAATCGAGTTTGTCAAATTTTCGGCCTTTTTGAGCCTAAACGGGTCGCCATTTTGAAAAATTAGGGTTTTTTTGAAAATCTAACGTTAAATTCGTTTTTCTCGTGCCAAAATACCCCCAGATACCGAGTTTCAAGCAAATCCATGTGCAAATAGCAGAGGTGCCAATTTTCGGCCATTTGGAACTTTGACCGGCCGCCATTTTGAAACGGTTTGAGATAATGACTTCCGGTTTGCGCGAAAAATTTTCTTTTTTTATGCTCTTTCGAACGAGGTATCACAAAGGGGGTCTTCTCATTTGAAAATTAAAAGTTAGGGTCCGTAACCCCCCCAAAATGGGGCCCCCCAAAATTTTGGGGGGGGTCAAAAAGTAGCTCCCTTTGATCTAGGAACACCCTCCAAGTTTCAAATCTCTACCTCAATTAGGTCAAAAGTTAGAGGGGGGGGGAGGGGACTTTACGAACACCCTGTAAGAATCGCTACGTTCCCGTGAGGGGTCGCCGGCGAATGAACTTCTTAGACATTCTGCGGCTTACCTCTCTAACCTTCTCGTTAAACGCCTGTCCTTTGTCGAACCTTGGGAACAACTCCAGCCATATACTATTATAGCCCTCCTCTTCTTGCCGCCGCTTGCATCTTCAACCTTTCAATGTTCAGTACGTCTACAATACCCTTCGCACATCTTTCCATGTCTGCATCATTCCCTCCCGCTATAAGTACTGTAACAACGTCCCTTATAGGTCTAGCATTTTTTACCATGCCATTGGATTTCCCACTTGGATTGCAGAACACTTTTAAATCCGTGCCGGCTCCTCGCTGGTACAAACATGCGCCTAGCCACCTTCCGTGTGAAGAAGCGTGGATTTCCATCCTTTAAAACATATCAACAGAATTGTTTAAGAAAGCAGAGAAGCAATACGCCCTCTAGTTTTAGTACGTTGAAGAAAAGAAACTAGATCGCGGTACAGCAACTAAGAAGGTTACTCAATCGAGATTTAATACATTGTTAACCATCAACCCAGGAGGTACGTCAACAGCTGAATGTTGAAACTTCGAAAGAGGAAGCTTCCACCATTGTGAAGATACTAGTAGAGGGTCTCTTGTTTCTGGGAGGGCCCTTTAGGAGGCAGAATTAACTGATCTTAGAAATTGACCAAAGATCAAATCTTTAATCGAAGTTCTGAAAAGCCCCTTATCGGGCAGGAGGAGGCTCGCACCAACATAAATTGTTTGACTTCAGTTCCTCTATATGGCCGCAGTTGGCAGCGACGGAAATATAAACTACCGCGCTGCGCCGCGGGGGAAAATACCAACGGGAGAAGTAACCAGGGGACGATTAATCGTCCAAGTTTCGTTAACTCCCTTTTTTGCTCCATCAGCGATCGAAGAATTGAAAAATTGACGGAAATGATACCGCTATGGTCGCTCCGTGACGCCGCGCTGGGCCGAGAGTTCAACGTGAAACTTTTTATAGCGCCAAGCGTCAGGGTTCCGCCGAAACACGGATCGGAAGGGCGAACATTTAGCAGTGGCGTGGCGGGAATTGCGATATATCGATTGGTATGCCATTTAAACCTATGGTAAATAATCGATTATTAAGGTGTTTGCTGCGAACACTCTGTTTATCGATCCTTTTCCACAGGTTGAAATGGCATAACGATCGATATATCGCAATTCACGCCACGCCACTGAAATTTAGGCCAAATTTTCCTGAACCTTGAGCTCTTTCATTTCGTGCATGTTTTTCATTGAATTTCACCCAGAAGGTTCTTTCTTTGTTCTCTAGCTTTTTGCTACAAAGGGATTCAGGGATCGTTTTACAACGATCATTTCTGGGGAACCGACTAACAACTATTCGGCATTTCCCGAGTTCCATTGAAATTCCCCCCTATTCACGAGAGAAGTCCCATGTCAGTCCAAAATTTATTTATTCGCACGAAAAAACTCATTTCACCAGTTCCTCGATGTCCCACGAACATTTCCCCCCAAAAATCGTATGATTCCTATGACCCGTAATTTTTTACAGTGATTTCATGGCCTGCTGAGCGTTCGTGAACGCACCTAGTGTTTACAAATATTAGTTGGAGCCAACCCATGAAAAAATTGATTCAATTCAAAAGTAAATCTGCAATGCGTAAAATCTCACCCTCGTGAAGGTATGTTTGCGAATAAGACGCTTGGCACCTCCTCTAATAAAGCAAAACACACTGGATCTAGAGTCCAGACTCATAAAAACATCGACAAGATAATACTCTTGATTCAATCAGAATCTAGCTTAAATCAAGAACCAAGCCTCTAAATTTAAGCGGATTTCGTTTTGATTCAAGCAAAAATCCCATTGAATCAAGAGTATGTTTTCTTGTCAATGTTTTCAAGAGTATGGACTCTAGATCCAATGTGTTTTTCCAGTGTAGCGCCTACAAGAGTGCAGGAATACCTCACGCATTGCGCTTAACACAGTGCGGTCGCTGGTTGGCGCGGAAAGCATGTTAGCGCCTACAAGAGTGCAGGAATACTTCTTGCATTATACCGACAATGTGTATGTACAGTTTTCATTTCTAGCAATTATACAGGGAAAGTTTTTGTATCATACATCTTAGGGACTTTTGTGGGAATTGTCTTCATTCTTCCTTGACATTATCAGCCTGTGTACGTTATCATCACAGAGACGAAAGCTCCAATGTCTTTCCTCCACAGCATGGTTTCTTTGACAGCGGAAGTAAATTTGATCGCATGGAGTAATTTGTACTAACCTGTCAGCCAGAGATTTATTATTCGACGCAACTCTTTGCAACTTCATTTTGTGTCGGTTGATCGCGTGCACGACTACATAATTGCCGTTACAAATCCGTCAATGCTACGTTCGATTCCAAAAAGTGCTTCTTGTTCGAGGGTGGAGCTTGGGAACTTTCCGCTGCGAACGGGTAAGCCCTAATTTTACACACTCATGCAAAATTCGTCTGCGATTTGCGAAAGAAATTCTTTACTTTTATGCTTGAAAATTACCTTAAGGTGAGATCTGAACCTAAGCGTAACGCCTTCTTCTTAAATGAAAAATTACATTTTAAGGGGTCTCAAATGAACTCATTGAATCAAAAGCACCCCAACCACATCCCATAATTTTCTGGACAGAAATTTAGGCAACATGCTGCTGTCAAATTTCATGAGTACTAATCGATGAAAGTACCTTTATGCCAAGGTAAACTAATGGCACATGCGTTGTTTCTAAATTGAGCCAGCTCCTAATATACTAATTTTATCCAAATGTAGTGAGCCTAATTTTAGTTTATGTCGTTCAGTTGGATTACATTCTGAATTGAAGGAACTACTCTTTTTGGCTCATTCATAAAGTCAGCTATCAGTAAGTGTAACTTTCACCCTATCTCGTGGTCTGCTTTAGGATGAAAACCTGAAAAAACTCGAGACTTATTGTGAGAGGTAAAAGGAATTCTCTTTATGGAAGTAAAGTGATAACTACTGATCTGCTGCGGCTCTGAGTAAAGCTGTATGAATCCGAATGTTGAGAACTTACCCTCGAAAAAAGAATTTATTTGTTTCAGAGACCCATGAAAAATTTACTTTGATTTTTTAATACAGATACTTTGCATTACATCCCGAAACCCAATTCTCCGAAAAATTGCAAGGAAAAGTGTTCCCAAATTTTCTGGAAAATTCGTGCTCCATTAAACGCAATGGAGCAACGGCCGTGGGTTTATAAAGCGTTTTTCCTCGGAACGGTACTGGTTTCTCTGCCGTGCTAAGATAAAACGCCGTATGCGCATTCAAATGTGGCCAAGTTTCCTTTCAGAAAAAAGTTATTTTCGAAGAAACGTTTGAGTATTTCTCAATGAAAATTTCAGAAATCCTAGATCAAAGTCCGAACAAAATTCTCTGACAAATCTAAGGAAAAATGTTCATAAATTTTCCCGAAAATGCAGGATTTGTTAAAAGAAATTTGGCAACGTCCGAAAGCTCATGTGGCGTTTTTACTTATCACGACAGTCTTAGCATGCTCATCGCCTTCTTAACTGAATTTTCTGCTCTGCAATAACCGTTTCCGCCGCGAAACACGGTTCTCGGGTTAGGGTGGGGAAAAACTCGCCGGAAGCGGAAACTCCAACTTGGCAATGGCCTACAGGAGCGGATATGAGACATAACTCACGATCGAGGTTAACACTTGGGTGAGCATCGGAATAACGCCCGCGCCGCAACGCTAGCTATCTGACGCCGATTTGCGATCGGTTTCTAATTCCATTCCGCAGCTTCCATCCTCCGTTACCCGTGCTATCTACCTTGTGCTTTGAGAACCGCCTAACTCAAAGCGAATCCTTGCGCAGGTACGCTACTCTCGCCGAGTTTGAAAGTAATAAACTCTCGTCCAACAGAACTTAACTCGAGTGAAGCTGCCGCATATACTGAAAAAAGTTGGTTTTTTTCATTCTAAGGCCTTGTTTCCACGGGCCGTTTCACGAGATTTGTCCTAGGAAAAAATATTGAGTTAATCAATATTCTTCCCAGTACCAAGTATGGTCCTTTCACCCCTAGGACCCACTGAGAGAGGAAGAAGAAATGTGAACGAATTTTGCGATATTTTGTCGATTACTCCATTTCTCATGTTTGTTTAGTTAAAATAATGTGTCTGATTGTAGTCGCAGGACCGTATGAGCCTCGTTCCGTGGAGACGGTAACTGGGAAAAATCCCAGAAGTTTCATTCCTGCGATTCGAACTTGGGACAAATCCCATGAAAACGTCCCGTGGAGACAAGGCCGAAACAAAAATGTTCATCTTAATTTCTCCTTCTTCTTCTACTTTCTGACTAGGGCCGTGACCCTGTTTGTCTAGCCTCTAAATTAGTATATAAATATGACAAATATGATATGATGGAGATGAGAGGGGATTAATTCTCTGGGGATGAAAGGCAGCTCTGTGCCCATCTTAATTTCAAGGAAGTTTATTCGGCCTAGCGACTTTTTGGAGTGGGATATTTGTTTTTTCCAATGGGCCGCATATGAGGGAGGGTAAGATATTAAGTATTACAGCACAGGTAATCTCTATTATAACCTTCACGCAGAATGTGGTAAACACACAAAAATCTTCCATAATAAACTCCTACATGAAAATTTAACGTTTCTGGTTCATTTTGTAACAATAAATTCAAACTCCTCGCTTAGAGCCTCCTTAATAGGGGCCTCAATTGGACCTATACCTACTTCTTTGTTAATGTGGTTGATACATCCATCACCAATATACTTCACAGCAATACACCTCCATCCCCATTTTAATACACTTACGTACAGAGATGACCCCAATCATTACATTATGAATGGTCTCTGGAGAAAGTGAAGAAAATGGAGTATACTTTTCATTTCATTACATGGAGAATAATGAGCTCAAGAATCGGAAAATTCTTTTGTTCATACAGATAATGATTGGGAAATGAGTTCTATTGGATAAATACTTTTAAATATTTAAATTTATAATGTTGGCATTAAAAAAAAAAGTTCCTACGTAGGTCTGTCCTTAAGGCACAGGCATGGTTCAAAATGCACTCGGAGGTTGGATAAACCGAAAGTTAATGATACATAAAGAATCTTAATATTGACTCATTTTAAATATAATGTGAGATGAAACAAATCGACAGAAATTAAAGGAAAGTTGAAGCGGTAGCTTAGTCTTGGAATATTCAGTCACAGGTACAACAATGTGAAATCAATATAAAACAATACGTCTCCGAAGTAACTCTGACACCCACATTTGACGAGTAAGGCTAGGTGTATCATTTACATTATGAATGAGCATGATCTGATGTTGGTTCGCGAGTGATTCAGTCCTAATGCCACTAAATTGTTATGATACCCTGGTGCAAGTCTCTATATACAGGGTTATTCAAAAGTCACGCACCACTGGCCATAACTTTAGTTCCAATTAAGATATCGATTTGCGGTTTTTGACGTTTTTCCTCATATTGAGAGGGAAACTTATTCAAGTACTTTCCAGTTTTTGACCCCTTCAGGGGGAGGGGGGCGAGTTGAAACTTAAAAATTTCAAATGGCCCACCCCTTCTCATGGCCAGTGGTGCGTGACTTTTGAATAACCCTGTAGGACTGTTGAAATTTTCCTCACAAGGTTCTGTCTCTTTTAACGGAGAGGAGTCGAATTAGTTTTCCAGGTCAGCGTGGAGAATAGTGGTGCCGGGGCCGATTCCCGACGTGAACGGTCCGATTGTGAAGTGACCTCGGGGAGGCGCACGTGTTTATTGACACACGCAGCTATTGCGTCTCCTCGGGTGGTGTATTCAAAGGGGAACCTCCGGGCGCGGGTGCGGGGCCATTAGCGGAGGCATTTTATCGAGTGGCTTCGGCGGCGAGTCGCGGGAGACGGCTCGACAATAGGCCTCACGATTCACAAGTGAAAGTGTGTCAGATGTTGTTAGTCGCTTTGACGTCGACGTCGCGTCCGACCCAGGAAACGGAACACCGTCGCCCGAACGTCAAACCGAAGCCACCCGTCTGCCGGCTCGGGCACCCAATTCGCCCTTTTGGCCGCTCCTGGGAATCCAGTTTTTCCGGCGACGTCAGCCCTTGCGAAATTTCGTTTACACTGAAAAATAGTTTAAGGGCTGTATAGACATACCGTTCGTTCCGGGTTCCATTCCTTATGTCAACCTATTGTTGGTATTGAATTTGTCTAATATTCAACAAGCTTTGGCTCGTTAGAATATAATCCACTGATAATATTTTTTGGAAGGTGGATGTACCAGTTGTGAACACGTTGATTTAAGAACCAGGAAATTGCATGCAAAATGCAGTTGACATTAAATTTTTCTTCACTCAGTTAAAGAAAAAATAAAATTCCACCACTTTCATTAAATTTCCTAACTTATTGAAGAAATTGATTAAACACCTGTTCAAAACTGGGGCACTCACCTCGTTATTATTATATTCACCGGGCGGTTATTATTATATTACATTTCACAACCAAATGAAGTTACATATAAAAAATAAAACAACATGTTGTTGAATAAAATAAAATTAAAATAGTACGATCCAAACTCTACTTCTGACTTCAATTTATGGCCAATGGCGCATTAGCACAATATAGTCTAAATCAAAAATTAGAAGAAAGAAGGAAACAATGTTTCTTACACCTGCGACAATCCTGGGATGCAGCATTTGTGGGGTATGCACCTGCTGTAAGGGTTGAGCCCCTTCATTTCTACTATTATCTGCAATTATCTGAGTATTATTCGTCGAAGCCTGAAAATAGGAGTGAAACTTGCTTTGAGTAACACGGATTTAGCTGATTAAACTATACGCGAGGAAGATAAATCCCAATCCTTCCATAAAGCCGTTTCAACTCTAGCTGATACTGACATCAGGGTCCTTCTATGTCAAGTGCAACCAACTTAGAAAAGTGGCCACGTCTATTAGTTATGCTCTCTTAGTTTAATGTTTAGTTGATCAAAGCAGGGAGTTGTAGAAAGCACATTACAGATATTATTTTCTGTTTCTCTGTCTCCAGCCAAATGTTTAATATGTTTTGCATCTCCTCACAGTATCATTACAAAACCCGTAAGTACGGCTTCAACGGCCGGAGTTTTTCCGGTGTTGATCGAATCCCGAGGTCGGAATACAGAAATAGCCGACGCTATTTGGCGAGGGCAGGAACAGGAAAGGCATTTGATGAAAAAGTTCGGTCGTATGAACTGTATGTTCAGTGTTTCGTATTCCACACCATCCCAACTATTCAGTTTGTGAAACCAAACCAAAGTGAATCGTTGAAAGAGATTCGCTTACATGAACCGTACGTTCGGTTCCACGAAATGAAAGTTCTGTTCGACAAAGCGAATAGTTAGAATGATTTGAAGCACCGGGCAACCAGTTCTTAGAAAGGAACATTTCTTTCAGAGGAGGCCCACCCCGCCCTCTCCCGTGCACACTTTGCAAATATCGAATACATCCAAAATTAGCTGGTATGCGAGGAATTAACCTCCTTCGTTCACGTTATAATTAGTAAATTCGAACCCTCGTTGTGAAAATTAGAGTACCTATATGGCGAGAGTATGAACAAGTGTGAAACTCTGAGAATACATCAGGCCTTCGCGAAGAAAGTTAGTGTCCAAAAGGGCAGTCAATCTATATCTATTCAAAGTATCCAGAACGCTTTTTTATTACAATTTCTACGACCCGTCGTTATTAAAACCCGTATTTGACTCAGTTTTTGCATCCATATACTCATTTAGCCCGAAAACCCCTCATTTTTTAATATTCTTGGCCATCTTGGTTTATTCAAACATTTTTGTTGGAGTAGTACATTTAATAATTAGAATTAAAGTGAAGATAAAAATCTGGGTACTATAGATTTTATAACATAATATTTAACTCACATAGCTTTAAGCTTTTTCCGCTTACCTCGAGCCATCATAAGAGATTCGACACAATACACAGAATTACTATACATATACTACATTCGAACTACACAATGAAAGCAAACTACACAATTTCATTGCAAAAGATTATAACGCAATTACATTGTTAATTACAGCTTCAAGCAGAAAGTAGGAACAAGCTAAAGATGTCAAGAAAAACAGATTTTTATCTTCACACTGGAAAAAAAAAAACACGTCAGATCTAGAGTCCAGACTCTTGAAAACATTGACAAGAAAAAATACTCTTGATTCAATCGGATTTTTGCTTGAATTAAAACGAAATCCGCTTAAAGTAAGAGGCTTGGTTCTCGATTTCAGCTAAATTCTGATTTAATCAAAAGAACTTTTTCTTGTCGATGTTTTTAAGAGTCTGTACCCTGGATCCAATGTTTTTCTTTTCCAGTAGATTCTAATAAAATTCTAATCTTGGTTGAAATTGGAATCTGTAAATTGGAAGTGAAATTTTGCGTTTTAGAAGGCCGGCTGCCCTTTTAGACCCAAGCCCTATATGAAGCAAACTGTCCATACTCTTGCTATAATAGGTACTCCAGTGAACATACCCATTACATACCACTATTCGAGCTTCCGTGTGTTGCACAGTATCATTTCTATTTGAAGGCGCTTCCTCAGCTGGCGAGTCAATATTCTCGAAGTGAACTTTGGTGAACAAATGACACAACTATTCCAGCCTTTGGTTGTTACACAGTATCGCCTTCACGCGCTTCTCTCATTTTTTGATCCCGAATTTGTCGTGGACTTCTTCAGTTATTATTCTCTGAGCTTTTACGCACTTTTTGCCTAAGTAAAGCCGGATTTCTCCGTTTTAATTGTGACAACATCGATGATCATGATCAACTTTCAATGAAAGGAGATTGGTTCATTCTCATCAATTGATCATTTTTTGTGGGGTCACTACCCGTTTCCAATTCAATTTTTTCCGTTTTAACCTCTCGGCCAGTGAGTCTGATGCACAGAAGCGGACCCTAACTCAACCTCTAACAGGAGCAGTTTTAAACATATCGCAACCCAGCACCGATCGGTGTGTATCATGGACCCTAGCTCAACCTCTAACAGGAGCAATTTAAACATATCGCAACCCAGCACCGATCAGTGTATATCATTGGCGTGACAGGTCATTCAGTTTTGAGTTAAGTGTGGAAAGTTTTGAAGTACCGTCCTATTCTACGCTTTTCAATTCGGAGACAATATAACAACATATCGTGATTCTGAGTTTCTTAGCCTGCATTGTGGTTGTCGGGTCCAGAGTAAAAAGAGGGAAACCCCTGGTTCAATCGCAACGAATAACTGAGTTTTTGACACTTGGGTGATATATACGTCGCTCAAATTGGGAGAGTTGTCAGGTATTAGCTGGAGTCCTTGGAGGAAGCCAGAGAGCCCATCCTACTGGCAAATACCATAGGGGTTTTGGGCGCTTCTGGGTACCAGATGCGCCCTTTCCAACCGTTCGACTCCCCCGATGTAACATGTACTATACTACATGCCCTTTTGCCTTATGGGTAATGACGCCATTCTGGTACACCCGGGAAAATTAGATTTTTTTCTGCATCTGGTATTCGTAAAAGTTTCCGTGAAATGTTTTGCTTTTAAGCATAACAATCTCGCACGGACGTATTACCTGGTTAAAGTATTTTAGGGCCGCCTTATGCTTTAAATACTTATATCCGAGGCAGTACTTTCAGATCGATTTGAAAATATTACGAACAGTCACGTGATCTCTTCATTTTAGTGACGTATTACTGTGCTACATTGTGATTGGTTCATTTTCTTGGCGCAGTATCGACACGTCAGCTGTTTACGGCATTGAGCGGAAGGTTTAAGGTTATGTTATGGACCAAGAGAATGAATAAGGACCCCCAACTCCAGTTAGCGGAGACACCGGCCCCGCTCCCCCGCGACCTGCGCGCCCTACCTCGCGGCGTCGCGACGCCGCTGTCCGCTAGATCGCGTTGACGCACCAGCTTTAGAGGTTCCGCCGCTCTTTCCCGTCGTCTGATTTACAGTGCATCCTTTATGTTTCCATTCACCACCCACCTAAATTCATCACAAAGCGCCTGAAGAGAGCATCAGATCTTCGCGGTCGATTTGAAGATTTGATGAGTTTTGCGGATAAAGAATCCCACTTTAAATTCCATCTTCGTCAGACTTCGGGTACATAAGTTGGTAGTAATATGCTTTGTCAAAGAAGCGCCCTCCAACGCTTGGGCGTTGGAACTGCTTGTTCTTTTTTTGATCGGTGAAACCACCGGTGGTATTCCACCGGTCGCCATTTTGGTACGCAATCGACCGCGATCAGTCGAGAGTTTAAGAACGCACTTCCCACCAATGTAAACAACATTTCTAACCTCATCTATTCGGTGTGCTGTGGCTTTCATGTGATAAGCGCTATCTTTTAATCTCTGCAGTTTTTCATTATTGTATTTAATCAGTTTTCAATCAAGATGGAAAACATTGTAATGGATATTTTCCTCTCTTCAAACCGAGATCAACCTGCATGCAACTTCCCTTCCTCAACTGAATCCCTAAAAGTACCTAACTAATCATACGATGTCGGAGGACAAACAATAATACGAAAGGTAACTTGGGGAAACATACCGATTGGGTTATGGAAAAGGAGATTCCATCCGCCACACGTGTTGACAGCTTTCTTGATTTTCCCGTCTTCCCCCATGACGGGTTGAAGGAAGACTTCTTCCTGATCTTGATCGTGACTCTGAGCTGCCATGAGGATGAGGAGTAAATACCACACGGAATAAACTGCAGAAGCAGAACGGGCGCACGTAAAAAGTAGGCTTCGAGGCGAACCGAGAGAGGTTAGGGTTTCCACCGGTGGAGCTGTGATCGAAGAAATGGCCGATCACTCCGATCACTGATCGGTGGTACCAAATCCACCGGTCGTACTTCCACCGGTCGTGACGTCAGCGCCGACTGATCAATTAACGAACACAGTTTGGTGATCGGCGGTACCACCGATCTAAAAAAGAAAACCCCTCTGAAGCGTTTTCTTTTTTTGATCGGTGGTACCGCCGATCACCAAACTGTGTTCGTTAATTGATCCGTCGGTGCTGACGTCACGACCGGTGGCAGTACGACCGGAGGATTTGGTACCACCGATCAGTGATCGGAGTGATCGGTCATTTCTCCGATCACAGCTCCACCGGTGGAAACCCTTACCTCTCTCGGTTCGCCTCGAAGCCTATTTTTTACGTGCGCCCGTTCTGCAGCTTATTCCGTGATTTTCTTGTTGATGTTGTCTTGCTTTTTTATTTAACTATCTCGATCTCGAGGGTTAGAGCGTCATCATCATCCGAACTACTAGATTCGCTGCTTACAATGTCCATGTCCGGAGCAAGAAAATAGTCCATGATAAAATCATTATCCATTTTGGAAGGGTAACATGTAACTGAATACTGAATATAAAATATATGTTATCACAATTCACAACACAAAATGCACAGGTTATGTTTGATTGAATCCACCTGAAAAAGTGTGTCCTTTTATTTCCTACTGATCGGTGCAAACTATGCGGCCGATGGATTTCCACCGGTGGATTTAGGCAGATTTACCGATCAAAAAAAAAAAAAAACGCTTCTAGTCATGAGCAATACTTAAACGATCATATGTCGCGTTGGCTCGTTATGTAAGTACACGACTAATCTTTAAGCTGCAAGCTTTTCTTTCATACTTTAGTCATCAAACACAAACCTGTATGCAGAACAATTACACTGATTGTGAGCCTCTCATAAAGATAACTTTACCAAGTACTGGAGAGCCCAAGCAAGCAATTAAAGAATCTGGAGTTGACAAGTTTACCTATACTTGAAATAGCACAAAACTCATTTTTTAACAGTCATTCAAGTGACTTGAGACAGTCAATGTAGCAAGACTATATGAATCCATTCTCTATATTTGAAGGCAAGTTCTAGGTTCAGTCCAGAACCTGAATAGAACGTGGGACAAACGGGAATTGTCAACTATTTCGGGCTAGAAAATTGGAAAAGTTCAATTTTGAAGTTGGGCCCAAAGGCGACGGTTGATCATATTCAAGTATGTTACGTATCTTGGTGTCCTTGACAACATATTCGCAGCTCATCACCCGTCGCCTTTGGGCCCAGGTCGTAGTCTGAGGTAGAACCGCGAAAAACATGGATTTTTAGCTATTTTGGG
This sequence comes from Bemisia tabaci, assembly GCF_918797505.1. NCBI lineage: Eukaryota > Metazoa > Arthropoda > Insecta > Hemiptera > Aleyrodidae > Bemisia > Bemisia tabaci. Next base: position 28,529,019 of record NC_092795.1, read on the forward strand.
CTAAAAAGTTGGAAAAGTTCGATTTTGAAGTTGGGTTCAAAGGCGACGGTTGATCATATTCAAGTATGTTACGTGTCTAGGTGTCCTTGACACCATATTCGAAGCTCATCACCCGTCGCCTTTGGGCCCAAGTCAAAATCTTGGATAGAACCACGAAAAACGCGAAATTTCAGCTATTTTCGGCTCCGACCGAAGCCATGCTTAGGCCCCTGTTACGCAGCCAAAAAGCGTGAGTTTCGGCAAAACTCGATTATATATTTATGAGTCGCTTTTATAGCGCTTTTTGGCGCTTTACGACGCCTAATCGTCACAAAGCTCGGTCTTCCCACAACAAAACTCGATTATTTATGTCAAATATGCACAGTCAACTGCCAAATATCCACAAATTTCTCGCAATTCCGTGGAAGGGTCGATTTCGGCCCAAATCGCAACCCTCCTTTCTTACGCAGATTGTGAAGTTTCAAACTTTGCCAGTGCGCTAATCGTGATTTTTGAGACATTTACTGATAGAGACATGTCTCATTTTTACTCTAGCAAAAGTTTGCAACAGGCCTATTGAAAGTTCTATTATTGAGTGTCACACTAGCTATGAAGGCAATGACCAGAAAAATAAGAAAATTTACCCTTAATGGCTGCTGCAGCCTATGCTGTTGCATCAACTGTTGTTGCTCGAAGAGTTGCTGTTGTTGCAGCGGTTGTTGTTGCTGCTGTTCCAGGAGCAGTTGTTGTTGTTGTTGTTGCAGCTGTTGCTCTAGGAGCGGTTGTCGTTGTTGTTGCTGCTGCAGCTGTTGCAGCTGTTGCACTGGTTCATTCATTTGATGATCTTCCTGATGTATGTTCATGGTTAGGTATACCTGATATTAAAAAAAAAAAAAATTTAAGTCAAACATTTTTTTTTCAACCATATTATTGTAAAATTGCTTGTTTTTTAAAGAAGATGCCAGCATGTCCTCTCCTCTTTGCAGATTTGACAACGTTAATCAAGTTAAGAATTATCTTTCTCCCAATGTTTTTGCCAAGTCAAAAAGGCATTATCAGGTTTGTCAATACATTGTATTGAAAGTGAGACATTTCTAGGCAACAAATTAATGGGTGTAATGGTTGTAGTTTCGTCATTCGTTGAAGGGGCTGGAGATTTGAAGGTTGACTCCGTGGTATTCTCTCTGCCGTTGAAATCCGCACCAGTGCTCCTCGGAGTTATTCGGGTACCCGATGTCGCCGGTGTGACTCTTGACTTGGATTTAGGTAGGTACCTTCCAGTGGCGTGGCGTGAATAATCGATTATCGATATCTCGCCATTTGAAGCTATGGTAAAGAATCGATTACTAAGGTGTTCGCTGCGAACACCCTGATAATCGATCTTTTTTCATAGGTTTAAATGGCATAACAATCGATATATCGCAATTCACGCCACGCCACTGGTATCTTCGTCCCACTTTTCAAATTGTTTGTCCTTTTGCTCGTTGCATCGAGTGAAGATGTAGACGGCGAGAACCTGATTCCACTCCTCACCTTTTTCTCTACTGCCTGTTTGATTCGTTTTGGAGCTGATTGTTTGTAAGCTGCCTTGGAGACATTTGATGTTGCTGTCGTATAAGATGTCCTTATAGATCGCGGCATTGCCTGCTCAGACCTCACTGCTGCCCGCTCTGGACCAACCGCCTGGAGCCTCTTCGTCGACCGTAGCAATCTGACTCTGGTATCAGGTTCGCAGTACTCAATGGGCTCAGCGTGGCAACTATGCTGTTGGGCGAGTGCGTGGCAGCCATATCAGTTATCAGTAGTGTCTGTTGATAGTAGTTTTGTTGATCAGTGATTATGCTGAAATTCCTTACGTGTACATTCCTTATGTTTTACATTCTTTAGGAGAATTGTATATTCCCCCTTGTCGGGAATTTCCAATTTTCACGGCTTTCGCGAACGCTAGGACACTACGACTTCACGAACATGTGCACAAACTATCACACACTTATCAAAACTACTTCCAGAATGTTTATTATCACTTATACTCAAAAACAAAAATACTAATTTAACGGGAGCAAACAATAGACGCGTCACGAGCGCGTTGTGACTTTGAACGGTGTGAGGAGTGTTGGAAGGCATGAGCTACGGAAGTTTCATATTTTTTTTTGTTTTTTGTTTATTAAGTGTCTTTATTGTCATTTTATATACATAATAATATATAAAAAAATTGGCCCTACAGAAGTTGACCCCTCCACTTAAATGTGATTCTACATAGTATACTACTTCCAAAAAATGCTCTGTGGATTACCTACTGTAAAATTTTTTTTGAAGGAAAAAAAATTCCCAAAATGAAATCTACAGAAATCCACCCAACAGTGTGTGCATTCATTATGTAACATATAATTCTAAATACATAATTTTACTTAGTTCTGTTTAATATCACTTATTTCTAATTATCTCTTAGATGGTTATGAGACAATCGCATGAGTTCCACATGACAATATTAGAAGCGACACCTTATCGGCTTATCTCCTATTAAATGCTTTCTCAGATTGAGAGCTATTTATTTTATTACCTAATTTGATTGCTAGAGTCAACATTTCAGTTCCTCTTTAAGATTGTATTAAACTTTGTCTTCTAAAGAGTATAGATGCTTAAATATTGTGACCAACTACTGGGTCGCCATCTAGCCAGTTCTAAGTTCTGGTGCGCGCGCCTGACCTTCCTCCAAGCTTCGTCGTGCGACATGCCATCTGGTAAGGCTAAAACGGAAGTTTCATATTATATTCCTGAAACTGGGATGGCACCGTGCTCAGAACGTCTCTATACGGGACAGACGGTTCATAGATTTTAGAACCAATGACCAATGCGAGCCACATTCGAATACGATTCAAGTTCAAGGCGGAAAAGTCTACCGAACAAGTTCAAGGCGGAAAGTTCTACCGAACATAGAAAAGTGGGTGGGCGGTGAAAGGGGGCATGTGGTCAAGTTTTCGATGCTGTGTGATCAAAACAGCTCCCGCACTGTGCGTCACTACAAAGGCCCATTGCGGGGGCATCACCTGATATTCCAGAGATATATGGTGCCCAAACTCAAAATTGGGTGTAGTACTAACGGACAAGCATACCGTCTACCGAACTTAGTTCAAGGCGGATACACAGAGCCTAACAGACATGGAAGAGAATCTACCGAGCATAGTTCAAGGCGGAAACTCGCCGCAGCTAAGAATCTGGAGTGATATAATTAGGCAAGTCGTCATAACAAGTACTTAACACCGTTCAAGGCGGAAAAGTCTACGGTAATGAGACATACTTATCTACCGAACAACCAGATTGAGTATCTTAAATACAAATATCAAGGTGGCGCGGCATGTGCTCAAGGTGGTAAATGATCTACAGAAATCATGCGGATCAGTGTTGTCCATTATTTTAGGACGCATGAACTATGGGCCAGAGTAGACTGCCAATGGGCGACCTGCCTAACTGTAGAGACGAGGTCCTATCTAGACACGAGTGTCTATTTCCTCATAGCTAGATCGGGGTAGGAATTGACGCACCTTTTGGGCGAGTGAGATTGCACTACCTCGCAGACTGGGACGCTCCAGTCTTGGTGCAGAATTATTACTGGGAGGACCATTTTCTATCTCACGCAAGGCTGACCTATACATGATTGGACCACAAAGTAAATAAGCCCATGCAGAGGCTACCAAAATGGTGATTATCTGTAAGATTGTTAAAATTAAATTCATGTAATCAGGGATACCAAATTGATTTTGCGATTTTATCTGGGCAATGATCTCCTCATTTTGGAGTATCATATGGTCATTTTGTTTTATCTGGTAGGTTAGCATCGATTGTGAATCGAAGGTGGAATAGTTTCCAAATGTTCCAGTATTGTTCCAGTAATAATAGCCATCACGAAAGAATCTTTTAAAAGTTCGTGTGGAAAGAAATCTCTCTAAGAGCAAGTAGGGATGGGTGCTTTTAAGCTTAATTTTTTGCTTAAAGCGATGAGCTGAACAATACTTAGCGAAATCAGCCAAGTCAAAATCCAATAATGTTACCTGAAGTAAGCGTGCTTATGATTTTTCCAAGAAGCGATGCCTTTTCAATGCTTCTATTTCAGACGATTTAAAAGGCGCAAATGAGGAAAAATAGGTTGGTTTTCGTGTCTGTTGGCGCGGATACGTAGTATACCGCTTTTGCAATCCTTCCGACCCCCTACTCGATACAATGTATCGAGTGCCTGAGTTGCTTACCGGAAAGTGACTGGTGGGCTCGCTGGATCTTTCAGAGCTTCTAAAAAAGTAAATAATGCTTCAGTCTTTTCGGTTGATTGATTTTCGTCATCGCCTTATTTCTTATTGTTAATCTTGGAGATGAACGGGTTTCGTTAGTTGGTTTCTTCTTATTAACCCATATCCCTCTAATTTAAAGTGTGGATACATAACAAAAGCAAACAAACTGATTCGGTCAAACCGGTCAAACTGACTTGGTCCAGTTTTTTCGCATGACTCACTATCTCTTTCTCCTGATCTGGTGTGAACACAGCCCTGAAGCGGCCCAGTTTTCCAGATGCAAAACCAGCTTTTAGTCTTTTTCGCACAGTCCCTTCACTTAGCTCCAACTGTTTTCTAATTTCTCTGTTAGAAAGACCCTCTTGTTTCAATTGTTTCATTTGCTGAAATTCTTCAGTGCGCGTCACCTTGCGCTGGCTTGTCCGTTGACGGAACCTGAGAAAAAACCAAAAAACCCCGGAATATTAGTTTATATACCCCGGAATACTACTTTTTTTTCAGTGCAGTGCTCTCCTTTCCTCTCCTCGGCTCTAACCATGCGGCGACTCCTCTACAATGACGATAGGAATCACAAAACTGCAGTTTGGGCAGAACCCTTTCCTCCGTAAAACTACCTGCGTTACCTGTTACACGTGAGCCAGCCTGACAGAGTCGAGAGAGGGGTGGCCCATTTCCCTTGACCAAGCTCTCAAGTAGCGCTTTTGCGCCAGAGGGGTACAGCTTCCGCTCTGACCCATCCTGATAGCGCAAGGCAAACTTTTTGGGGTGCGTCAGTGAAACATCCGCGTGCAGCTCAACAAAACTTTGTAGCAGACCGCGGGACGGGCTGTGGACTAGTTGGAGAGCGGGTGGCTTGGCTCGCCGGTGAAGGCGCCTTGTGAGCGACACCGGACGCGGAGGCACTGGGACGCTCCAGATATGCTATCAGGGAAAGCGGAGACATATCCTCCATCGGCGGTGTCGTCAGATCTTCGATTTGGTTGGAACAGTTAGTGCGCGTCGCGGTGGAACCCTCAAATCCGCCGAAGAAGAGAATTGATCCCGCGCGGGCCAGAGGAAGCATGTTGGTCTGAACAAGGAACAAGTCAGTTGCACCCTCTGACAGGTGGACAACTCCGTTATCGAAAACCTGGTTCTTAGTATCTATTCGAAGAGAGGACCCTAACTTTAGGCGGTCAGGCACTACGATCTGCATCCGCCTGGAATCAGCTTCCACACAGAGCAGCATGAAAGGGCCGCAGTCCACTCCGTTATCTTGCTGCGAACGAACGCCAGCGTAGCAATTCCAGTCACATATTTCGAAGGGAGTCGGAAAGCACATTAACACAAATCCTTGCTATGTTGTTGCATATTGCACAGTTTGTAAAACTTTATCGGCACTATACACAAATTACTACATAAACTTAAAACTTTTTGGAAAAACCGATTAATGTCACTTACTTTCTTATTCTCTATGCACAATGGCCATTTCGAGCGGGCAGGCCGCCCATCTTCAGGTGACTGACTCCTTGCATACATTTGAGGATGTACTATGCATCGCAGTCACAGTACTTGCTGTCAAAAACAATAACCACGTGATTCGAGGCTCTTTTGAACACAAAAATAGGCGGGGTGATTCTTGAACTTCATAAACAGAACTATAGACAATTAATTAAGACAAGAAAAAAATGGAGGTATCCTATCTGTGGAGGCGAGTAGTTGGACTAAAGGAGGTAAGTAATAAATAAGCATACTTCTCGAATGGGGTTGCCATTCGAGATGCCATATACTTAGTCCAGCATTTTTCCGGTCGGTCTTTAACAACCGCTGTAGATAGGATAGCTCATTTACCATTTTTTTTTTGCCTCACTGGAAAAAAACACATTGGATCTAGAGTCCGGACTCTTAAAAACATCGACAAGAAAAAGTAATCTTGATTCAATCGGATTTAAGCTTAAATTAAGAACTGAGCCTCTTAATGTAAGCGGATTTCGTTTCGATTCAAGCAAAAATCCGATTGAATCAAGAGTATTTTGTCTGTCTATATTTTCACGAGTCTGGACTCTGGATCCAGTGTGTTTTTTTTTCCAGTGTTTCTTTGTCCATCAATTTTAACAATCAGTCCGCTGCCCCTGCGATGGAGGAGCGCCGATGTGACACCATCGGAGGGCGGAATCGCTGTGTCTGTTGTCGCGAGGCTTCGTCGTCGGGGCGCGCGGCGCGGACGTAGCGACTATTTTTCACCGGTGCAGGAGCATCGCGGGGCGCGGAGGGGGCTGAGGGTGGTGTTTCGCGCCGATAAACTGAAACTTCCCGACGCGGGCTCTTCGAATTTCCGATGCATTTACCTTGATGCGCTGTTTTCCCTCCCGAGTCGAGCCGAGCCGAGAAATGATTTCGTCCTCGTCTCCCGCCGCCGCGCGCCGCCCCGTTTTTCTCGTTCCAGGATCCGGGACGGCAATTCATAACGGGATCCTCGCACGCCGACTGAATTCGCGATTTTAACGAGCTATCTCGGGCAGAATCGCAGGCGGTTTCAAGGTTCGGAGCGCTCTTCGCAAAGAATGGGAAAAGGGAAAACACACTCTCAGGAACTTATACTCTCGTTGTTATGAACACGAACCCAGTTATTATGAGACATTCGAGCTCCGAGAGCAGCGGGCTGATTATCAACATTGATAGACAAAGCAGTAGACAGTAAATACGAAGCGAAAATGGAGCGATCCTGAAGCGGTAGAAGCGAAAGGTTGCAGCGGATGATGGAGATAGCTATACTTAACTACAATAGCGATCCACGAGGAAACCTATAGTAGCGCCATCCCTTTTCCCCTGTTTCTAAAACAACGACTCGTTTGAAGCAATGGTCAACCTAGGATGGACATCGTTATCAAAATGTCTTCCCAGTACTCTTAACTTTTACAGCCATCTCACGATTTTTTTGTAAAGCGCTGCTTATTTACTTTTGATTATCTCGGTTGAGGAGAGTTCTGAGTGGACAAAAAAAACCCACTCCTGTTTGAATTTTTTTCCACGTGTCATCATTTTTTTCGCCGTATACCATGTCTCGAAAAGGTCTTTTACTGCTGTTGAAAACTTCATCGCTTTTTCATACGCAGCTGCGAGGGTAACGAGAAATCACTAATTCGAACCATGTATAAATTTGCTTTAAAAACCATGCGGAGGCTAGCATGTCTTCCGGCTTGTTTTGACCTTAAACCAGGACCTCCATAGCACTTGCCACTGAAGTGTTCGGAATCTGAGATGCCTCGTTGACATTCAGTGGAGTCGTAGTGCGATGATGTAAGCATTTGAGGCTTTTGTTTACTGTTCAGGTGCAAGTTTAAATTCCTTATTTGAACCACGTTTGCAGACTGGTTGTATGAGCTGAGACCTTACGGCATTAGCCGGCAAACTATTGGCTTTTTCTATCTCTTCACTGAAGGAAATGACTCCATTAGAAAGTAGCATTACCTTAGTTGCCATGAAGTAGACTTTTCTTGTAGGATCCTCAGGGTGAGTGGTGGAATACCTGGATGATTCGCGGGATCGCAGGTGGATTGTATGCCAAATTCTCGCCATAATTCTTGATTCAAGAATCCACCAGGAAACGGGCAAAATGATGCTGACACCGATGAGCCACTAGTGAACGATGAACAACAACAACTTGGTAGTATACATCCTACTCAAGTGTTGTGTCGGAGTCCTCTGAAAACAGCTTAGCGGAAAGTTACTCATCAGATGACAACGCCGATAAATTTTTCAACCAACTGAATGAAGGACGCCGCTTCCCCAATATACAAATGAAGAAAAAAGGGTTTCCAGATTACGTGAGGTATCTTTGTGATGAATTCGAATCTGTTCCAGTGACCTATCAAGCAGTCAAAAGCTGCGACAGTGCACAGTGGAAACTAGCGATGGAGAAAGAAATGCAGGCTCTGCACCAACCCAATACATGGATACTCTTCAAAAGACCAAAAAATGTCAATTTTGTTTACTGTAAGTGGGTATATATGTAGAATCAAACATCCAGTCGATGGTGATCCTGAGTTGAAGGCTACGTTATTCGCTAAAGAGTTCACACAAGAGTTTGATGTTGACTGTGATAAGACTTTTTCTTCAGTCATAAGAAAATCCTCTCTCAGATTACTCTTCAGTTCGTCTGCAAAATCGGGTTTAAAGATTGACCATGTTAACGAAGCCCTTTTAAACGGAGATTTATCCGAAACTATTCACGTGGAACAGCCTCAAGACTTAGTAGGTGAAAATGACGAAGACATAATTTGCCTACTTTCAAAAGCATTGTATGGTTCAAAACAAGCGTCACGTGTCGGCGCACGTGAGGCGCATTTTCTCTCTTTTAAATATATTTCTATACTATTTCCCATAGCCGAAAAAAATTATAAAAAATACTGCAAAATCAGCTCTTTAGGCACTTTCAGATGAAGCAATAAACGCAAATTTTCTACCGTATATAGCTGCTAAGTATTGTACCGCTTAGTATTGACGAAAAGTGACTGAGATTCTAAATTTGGGCCAACAGTTCAAAAAAGCTCGAAGCTAACCCCATCGACCAGAATTAGAGTCAATTGGACTTAGTCGCCCATTTTTAGTAAACGGCTTGCATAGTGGAACTTCCAATCATTGTGATTACAATGAACGTCTATCTCCGGTTTAATAATGAAGGAAGTTTTCCGGTTTTCAATCGGTTCGAAGCTTACTGGGAAAGTCTGCCAAAGGGAAATCTAGGCTCAGTGAGGGAACTTTTGCCCTCTCCTCTCTCCACAAGCTCCACTGTCCGTCATATCTTGACCCCTTTTTTGTGTGATTGAGCGCTGAGTGACGGAATTTTCCACGAAACGGCTTCGGATTCAGTGACCTGCCGCCGGCATATTCCGCTTGTTTGCGGCTTCGGCCGAGAAACGAACCTATGAGCGCGAGAAAGTTTTTGACAAGTTGCGTTGTTCGCTTGGAGTTGGCTGGACCCTCGTTTTTCCTTCAATCACTAATACCTCAGTTTTGCCTCTCATACCTAGATTTTCCCATTGACGTCAACTAGATAATGGGATGTCAGAGAAGAGTGTCAAGTAGCACTGAAAAGGAGGAGGACTCCGCTGTGACAGGTCACTGGAGTTTCCACCACAGTTAACGCTCAAGCCATTTTTTTCATAAAGTCGACCGCTAAATAGGGTAGGTACGAAATTAAGTCGTGGTATTTTTAACGTGTTCCCTTGTTAAAATGGTTCGTGGAGTATCGCCGTGATCAAACGCCGAATTGCTACGTTCAGTTTTAACGGAACCATCGCTCATTGAACACAACATGGAAATAGAGGAAGAGAAAGGACGCCAGTTGATGACGGCGCAGTGATACAACTATTCGTGCTTGATGGATGTTCGTAATGCATTCGCAAAATTGAAGGCGCGATGGCGCTAGGCGTGAACTCGCGATGATGTGCTCTATGTGTCATTCAGATCCGGGCCAAAAGTTTAAAAACGATGCCCGATTACGTCTTTCCTACCTCCTTCTACGTTGACACTCAAGTTTCTCCCTTTTCAGTTTGATGTCTGATCCTCTTTTATGATGTCTAGATAGACCTGTATCCAAAGCTTTTGTATGCCCACATGGGGCTGGTCTAGTTATTTCACCGCTGTAACGAGGGGTAATAACATTTTTTTGAAGTGTCAAATACATTCATCCCCACTCAATTTTTTCTGCTAAAGCCGAATATGACCTCAGATGTTTCCTATAAATTACACGTTTTCCGGGAAATAGATTTTTCTTGAAAAAAAAAAATGTTTTTCAATGTAAAATTCAATATAAAGAAGACGGCTCTGTCGGCACGGGTTAACATTAACCGATTTGGATGAAACTTGACAGAGAGTGTTTTTTGATCAAATGGCTCAGTTCTAAGGGGAAGACCAGAAAAATTCGCAAAATAAATTTTGCCGTGTATAATTGGGTCACCCTAAGCCCCATACAGGCAGCAGGGCACGTCCTTTTAAAAAACCTCTGGTCAGTTCGACCCATCTAGAGTTTTTAAGGGCAAAAAAGCGACTATAATATGAATTGCATTTTGCAAAAAGGAACCACTAGCATTGCAATGATGCTAAGATTGTGCAACTTCATCCTTTGCAATAAAATTGCGGAAATTGTGAAAAACTATGAAATTTAGATGGTAATTTTTGTCTTAAATTTACAGTTTTTAGCGGGTAAAATAGAAACTATTAATGGATAATCGGGTTTTTCCTCCAAGACAAAAGAAGTTGCACAATCTTAGCAACATTGCAATGCTAGTGGTTCCTTTTTGCAAAACGCAATTCATATGGCCCTGAGGGGAAGTGCCGGTTTATTTTGCACGGTTTGGGAGCGGTGGGTAAGCGAGACTGACGTGCGGTCATTAGGCTTTCAGCGAAGTAGCATTCGGTATCGGCGCCAAGGGAGAGCTTATCCTCCTCGAGTCGCGAGCGTCAACAACTCAACAAGCTTCATACCACCTGTTTTCCACGCGGCGGCCAGCACAGACTATACGATTTGCCTGCATGTAAAGTGCCCTCGGGACCATCAAATGTCCTTCATCGTTCAGCATCAATAGGTCTGTCACACAGATAGGAGCCTAAGCGACGGGAGAAAATCTGTGACTCTCATCCGTGATACGAGGGTCTCCCGGTAAGTAAGTTTCCCTATTTTTTTGCTCGGCGAGTATTTTTGATAGAGCAAGACTGTGAAAGGTATTTTATTGGTCAAACTACAGGCGATAATCAATCTCACAGGACAAAACACAGAGTGAAAAATACAAACGATTCAGAAGCAAATGCAACATGACACTACAAGTGAGAATCCGTATACAAAAGGGATAATACAGAATAAAAAATCAAGCGATACAAACACAATACAGCCTGAAACTACAGGTCAGTATCATATCATGTACATAATCAGGATACCAAGACAAAATACAGAATGAAGATATAAGCGATACAAAAGCAAAAATCATGAGCAATTATCATCATCAAAAGCAATATCATCAGGCAGCATGACACAGTGAGTGAGAATTGGTGATACCGTCCCGTGTCGTTGTGAAGCCGGTAAGGCATTAAGTATCGAAAAATTGTGTAGAACATGTTTCTTTTGGCAAAGTCGTAGCTTTTAAAGAAGCCATGTTTTTTTTTTTTTTTTTTTTTTTTTTTTTTTTTTTTAATTTGACCCACTAGTTGCTGAGATTTTTAACGTTGACTGCACCCATCTCCTCACCGCGGATCTGATTTTTCTTCTGCTTGCCACTTGCCGCAATCACACGCTGAATGTGGCTTGAATGTGGAAGTCATCGGCCCGATGCCTGAATTTTGCGCGTGACGCGCAAAATTCAGCAACGATTCTCAGCAAACATCGGACTAACGTTGAATTTGTCTGAACTATTCGAGTAGATTTGATACACATCCGGATGAAAATAACTCGAATTTGCTAAATTTCAGCCGTTGGGCGATGACTGTTGGGCGATTCAGCTGCTAAATTCAGCGTATGATCGCGGCAACTGCAAAGGTGGCATCTGCAGGAATTTTTTTACTGCTATAGCACTGCAAAGGTGGTATCAGCAGGATTTTTCTATTGCTATGGCACTGCGGAGGTGGCATTACTGGGTCGCAAAACTAAGTGCACCGTTCGGTGGAATGCCAAAAAGGTGTTGCTGATTGACTTTCTCCAGTATCTTACGACGTGAAAGTTCGGAAAATCGGACATAGGAGGGAAGAGCAAACCAGTTGACGACATGAAAAGCGTGAGCGTGGCACATCATAGAGAATGATTTTGTTTCATTTTGAATCATCTGCCAACGTCACCAAATTGTTGATTCTTGAGAGCTCCATGAACACTGGAAAAAAACACATTAGATCTAGAGTCCAGACTCTTTAAAAACATCGACAAGAAATAGTACTCTTGATTCAATCAGAATCTAGCATAAATCAAAATCCAAGTCTTTTAGTATAAGCGGATTTCGTTTTGATTCAAGCAAAAATCCGATTGAATCAAGAGTATTTTTTCTTGTCAATGTTTCCAAGAGTCTGGACTCTAGATCTAATGTGTTTTTTTTTTCCAGTGAAAGGCAAAGATGGCCGAGCCAATAACAGAATGGATCCTTCTGAGTCCATAAACTCCTTATAAAGTTATTCTACGTGGAGTTATTGCAACAGCAGTGATACTAAAGACGCGAAAGAAAAAAAGTGCCTTCAAAGAGAGATGTAGGCAGTACCACATCACTCCCGAGTTTAAATAGTCGCATCCTTCAGCCTGTGTTGACAAGGATCCAACGCGCGTTGGAGCGAGTCGATAGGAGAAGTCAAACATGATGGCATGATATGCATTAAAGGTTCCTTAGACATTGGGATTTCCGTTAATATAAGTTTAAAGAAAACAAGTTTTTCACCCAATTTGCAGCTGAAAATAGATTCCATTATTGATGGTGTTTTATAATATGTTCGGATCCGAAAGCATAATTTCACGTATTTTCAGAGAGTCGCCAAGGTTACATATTACCTCAATCTCAGAACTTCATCAATCGAAATGTTCGACATCATCTCGATTAACGAGATCGTGAACGGCAGTAACAGGTTTAAATTGATATTAGCACCAAATTAGCCATCATAGCAAACTGAAACGCTCTCGCGACTTAATGAATTACACGTGCTTTAACCTCCGTTTTAGAAACGAGCTGCAACATAATTACCAGCTGACACTCATCAAAGTTCCCTTATTGAGAGAGTTGAGACAACGCGGCTTATGGATGTCACGAACGGGAATGACGATTATACAAATCGGACATTTTTTGTAATCTTTGATCAACCCATTTCCGAATTCCTGTCTTCATACTCTCTCATCCCATTTGTTCCTTGCCGTACCCCCAATTCCTCAGTCCATTCCAGTTTGTAATCTTTGCAATTGGTGAAAATGTTATCTTCATTCCCGTTTAAGACTCTGCGTAAGCCTGAAATACGGGAACCAATCAGAAATGGATTAGCACTCAGTATGGGACTCCAATGCTCATCAACGTGTGATTTGTCAGATTGGTTGTACGTAGTTAAGCTAAAAGATGCCTATTCATCAAGTCAACGATTTTAAGACGTCGTTCCATGAATATGCATTTTATGGACCGTTTAGACGCATCGGATGCCGTCATAATCTCGCCTCTTTCTTATGGACCGTTTGGACGTACGGATGCCGACATAATCTCGCCACGTGCAATTTATCCATGGCCTTTTTTTCACCGGAACGCACGAAAACGCATTTACAAGAACCCACTGCTCCCGACCTGGCAACCCAACCCTACTCAAAGTGTGTCGTAGAATATCCTTGAAAAAATGGAACAACATCTTATGACATTTTCGCCACGTTGTCGTAGGATGTCGTTCCAGATATATCCTCTATTTCCCTATGACATCGAATGATATGTCATTGAAAATCCTACGACAACCAGTGACAGCGAAGGATGCATGTCGTTGAAAATCCTACGACATGTCATTGAAAACTCTATGATATGTCGTTGGGAATTCTAGGATAATGAATGACATTGAACGACGCGTGTCATTGGTCATCCTATGGCATGTCGTTGGAAATTCTAGGATATTGAATGAAATTGAACGACACGTGTCATTGGTCATCCTATGACAAGTCGTTGAGAATTCTAGGATAATGAGTGACATTTAACGACGCATGTCATTGGTCATCCTAGGATAATGAAAGACACTGAATGATGCATGTCATTGCTCATCGTAGGATTATGAAAAACACTCGCATGTCATTGGTCATTGGTGTCATTGGTCGGGAAGCGGGTAAATGAAGAGGAAGGCAATATTTCATAGTAAGAGTGTCATTTTATTCATTTCGAACACGTTTATAAAATACAAACTACAATAAGGAAAAAATTAAACATTATAATTTGACGCATTAGTTCAAAGCGAGAAGGCTAATTAGTGTTCTGCAGAGCGTTCATTGCTTTATTTTCTCGAAAATGGCAACAACAATTTGAGTCACTTTATGTGCTTTTGCGGTAGAGTTATTCAACAAACATTTCACAAGGACACCAATAAAAAACAAGCAGTGAACTCCAACACAATGTGTTGATAAGGCGCGTCATTAACTCGCACATATCAACCCCTTTAGTTTTTATTTACAGAGATTTCAAAAAAGGCAAGCAGCACAACAAGAGAATTCACGATCCAACACTGCAGGGTCAACAACGCACCTTGACGAGACCGTGTATTGTGAATCTAGAAAGCTGTTCGAACAAATTTAAGTTTTTTGATCTGCCTCAAGCAAAATTTTATCAGATTCTTGAAGAAAAGTGCTACGGAAAAATTTAAGCGCAGAAAGGAAAAATTCTGTCGAACTCCTAGAAGATAAAGTCGATTTAAAGGTATTTTGGGGCTAAAATACCCAAATCACCGGTATTATAAATCCCGTTCTATTATTGAAAAGAAATTGACTCGATATAAATGAAATTGTAATAAATATGTCTTGATTTTGTTATTTTAAACGTCTTTTCATGCAAAGAAGCTCAACCATGTCCATGTTTTATTCATTCATGAATTGAAAGTAAGCAATCCACATCCCGAAAATCTACCGATTCGCCGTAAAAAATCGCAGAAACTTGATATACCAGGTCGATGTACCCACTCTTTGAATTTACCAATCAATTTAGTGAGTGCACGTATGTGAAAGTCAAAATGCTATAGTCATTTTGGGTGCATTCATTTTTCATGAAACAATTGTAAGTAATTTCAATCCCGAAAAACCATAAATTTTCCGTAAAAAATCGAAAAAATCAAAATATGTTGACTCCCTGACGTGAAAATTAAATTCTACGTGTGAAAATACTTATGTATCGATATGCTGAACAGAATGCCCGCCTCTCCTCGTAATTTACAAACCGTTCCTATACCCATCTCAAAATTTTTCTCAGAGCTTTGTGTTATTATCTGCTTCCATTTAAACCCCGGTTTGATGGCCGAATCGGCTGCCCAAAAAGCAAGCCATTTTTGAAGGGCTCTATGAGAAATTCGTGATATTATCAGCTCTCAGGAAATCACCCCATGGGTAAAATTGCTGGTATAAATTTTCGAGTGCTTAAAATAATCGTATTCAAGAAACTATGGAGTCAATTTCGTTTTAATAATATAACGGGATTTACCTGTCTTCAGGTCAAAACTCATACAAGGAAGTCCCTTGCAAGAGGCTAATTTTTTGTAATTTCACTCAATTTTTTCTCCTTTTTATAATTGAATTGCTTGTCACATTCTGAGGTCAATCATATTAAATTGTAATTTATACATTTCTTTTTTTTCTCCTTCATTTTATTGTTTGTTTGGAGAAGTTTTGTTGATTTCTTCGGATTTCGAATACTGTAACTTCTCTTCTATTTGGCCGATTTTTATGAATGAGACCTCTTTTAATTCGTGTTTTAACGGAGAGTAAGGAAATAATTGCTAAAAACTCGCGAAACAATTTTTTTTGAAAATTGGACGAATCCTAGCGTGACGGTGAAATGGTTAATGAAGCGTAAGTAATTGGGCGAGGGGCTGAGGATCCCGGCATCGCTTGGCAACCGTCATTAGCTATTGTTCGTCGAGACGCCGACGCAGTGAGCAGGAGCGTGGGAAAGAGAGGGGTAAGTGGATTCTTTTATGAGCCACGTTTAGCTAATGGTCTAATGAGTCTCGAGGCTCATCACAGATTGCACTTACACAGATTGCAATATCAGAGCACGGGTACCAACTTTTGGAAAGTATAACCGAGGTTACAGATCTGTCAAAGCAACGTTTTGAACAAAACGGAGGAGTTAAATTCTCATTTCGAGAGTGCCGACCTGCTCAGCCATCCTCGAATCAATTCGCTTGATTCTGCTTATATATGCATATTTTAAATCAGCGCGTCGCATTCTTAGGCTTTTTTTGAAAAAACCAAGTAACGTAGACTCTTGGTATTCACTGCACATAAACTAATGAGCCCCAGAATGAGAAACAACTTTAAATCATAATTATTGATGGATAAATAAACTTTTTACACGCTTTGGAAAATCTCAGAAGTTCGCGGTAGTCACTTTTCGGTAAGGAACTAAGGGACTCGGTTATTGTATCGAGCAAGGTTCGAAACGATCGCAAAGGCGGTATACTACGTATACGCGCCAAAAACAATTTCTGCCTGTAGCAGGTACATGGTGTCATCGCTATTCAAAGCCACCCTACTTGAAATGGGAATAAGTAGCTTTTGGTACTTCCTACAGTTGTGGAGGGCATTTTTGATCGTCCTTACAATTTTTGTTGATGAGATTAAATTTTGGAACGCGTCCCTCGAAGATCGGAGGATTTCTCTTCGCGGGTCCAACTTAGAAAAAAATATTTTATGTTTATGCGGTACGTTAAGCGTTCCAAAATTTCAAACAAAATTATCTGAAAAATTGGAAGTAAAATATTCAAGAATTTTCCGGAAAAATAACGAAAACAGAATCACCTTCAGCTCCAGCTCTACATCTAGATGCCATTGATACCTGTTTATCGGTCATTGTACAGTAATTTTTTTCAGATGTTTCAGTAACTATGCTTGACTCTGTATTGTCAATAAAGGGATCAGATGTACTTTAAGAATTTGAAGCCTGTGGAGGTAGTAATGAAATTAAAGAGATTGTTCTAGCCGTACAAGGAGACTGTTTTGAATCGGCGGATGTTCTAACAGGCGATTGAAATAGGTCCCCTGCTGAAGCATCCAGATTTACATTGTTGAGCTTAACTGAAGAGGAAGTGGATTGCTGTCTGTTGATGGGTAAAGAGCTACTTGCTGGCGAAAAAGTGGGAGGAGTTGGGCTTTTCTGGGCTACTGGGTCTGAATGGGTTTGCATGTGATGTTCTGACGAAACAGGAGGATTTTGGCTACCTTTCATGGGAATTTTGTCACGATTAGAGGGAGCTGTGTTGAATGCAATTTTTGCGTCATTTTTTTCTAATGAATCACAAAGGATGGTCTGTAACCTAAGATTTACTTTGAGAGTTGCTCTTAATTCTCCCAATGAAACCTCGTACTTATGTCTGTATTCATCACAATCCTCTAATATTTTATCATGCCTACGCTTCAAATCGGTATACTTATCTTTTAAGTTGGAATATTTTTCGTTCCACTTTGCGTCTACAGCAGCCACTGCTGCCTGCTTCTCGCTCTCTCCTTGTATAAAACGATTTGGATAGTTAGACCGCGATAGGTACAGTGGGCGCCGCTTATTGTGGTCAACTTGGGCCGGGCCACTTTGATCACATTAAACGGCTGATTATAAAAAGCGAAAAAAAAAAAGTGAAGTTACTCACGATGATTTTGTCCCGACTGTTGACCGTCCCTTGTTCAGCACGCCTTCGTTTTCTCGTGTCTATAGTAAGACTTGAAAGCTTTGATAATTCCCTGATCGCAAGGCTGTATCAGGGATGTGGTGTTCGCGGGTAAAAATTGAACTTTTATGTGTTTCAGAGGAAGGGCTCCAACATTGTGTGCTGTGCAGTTATCGATAAGCAGGAGTATGTTTCGGTCTAAGGATTCATCCCAATCAGTTAACGATTAACGATTAAACCAACCATCCGTTGCGACAAAACCTTCAATTCCCAGTCTTTTAGCTAAAGACTCGGCTTTTTGGCGCATGATAGGACCGTTTACACGAGCATCTTTCTCGCGCACTTGCACAAACCACTCTTTTAATGCTTGTTCAACTTGCACATTTTTACCGTGCCGCACACGTTTACGCGCACTTCCTTCATTTTTTTCCACCGGCTTCTTCTCGATTTCATACCGATTCTTTACGAGTTTACACAAAGTAGACTGCGGTATTTGTAACTTCTGCGCAGCATCCCGCTGATTTTTATTCAAAAGTTTGTCGTAATCCTGTAGAATTTGTTTCTTTTCTGCCGTGGTTAAGTCTCTTCGACGTTTCCTTGAGTCCGCCTCCATAGCTTCAGTCAAAAAATAAAACTTTAAAAAACGGCAATAAAACTTTAAAATGGGGAAACACTGAACTGTACGGACGCGATGCGAGTCTAATAACCGCGCGGAAGGCACTGATTAGGTGTGTCTGTCAACAAAAATAAGCTCTCACACCAGGTAAGTGCTGATAAGGCTCCGGATTCCCGATCACAATATGCGGCCGGCGAACACAATACGCGGCGGATTTCGTATGGAATTGGATGTTGCCGGTCCGTTCCGCGAGAAATGATTCCATTATGCGGCCGATTCTATTAACCACGTTTCTAATAAGCGGCGCCCACTGTACCATATTCGGGATTCTTTCCTAAACCTAGCTTTCCACCCAAATAACTGTAATGACCAGATAAAAATTTGCATATTCATAAAATGCATCCTTTTGTTGGGGTTTCGAGAAACTGTATCCGCGGCAGCAGAGTCGTCAAGGGTTTGATTATATTCAAAATCTTATAAGGTTTTCGTCGTCACCTGAGTCTTCCTCCGAGTCCATTCCATTAAATCCCTTTAGCAAGTTACTTTTCGGCCGTTTAGGTTGTAGATCTCCTCCGCATAATCTACTGGCAGAGAAGCTGCTACCAGATTTCAACAAGGTATCATCACCTTTCTCTGAAAAAAGAACAAAAACATTAATAACAGAGAAGAAAATATCATAAAAAATTTACAGAGAAATATGAATTTGTTTCTTAATTTTTTTCGGAATAATGCTCATGACTCTAATGCATAAGTCCAGTCAAAAAATTTCGCTTCGAAAGTAGATAAAGTTATTGTGTTTCAAAGTCATACTTCATTTTAACAACTGAACGAAAAGTATCAAAATTTCACATTTCCCTCAAATGAAATTAAATCCTAATGATATGCTAGTCAGTCACCTGCTACAGTTATCTTGATGACAGTAAAAACTACAGTTTCTTTCAAAGGTGTGCTGAAAGAAATGCTAAAGGTGGAAGAATGATGCAACTGCAGTTGGTGTGTGAGAGAAGAGCAGTTCAAGTATTACGCGACACATTTTGGCTTACAGTCAAGAGGGGCGACCAAACGGTCTAGGCTAGACGCTCAAGTAGCGCCTTAGCCTCGGAAGAGTAGAGCTTTTGCCCCCTACACCACAATTACTTTTCGTCAACCCACACCTATATCCGCACAATAGTTTGGATAAACAAAGAATGGAAGCCTTTCTATTGTCATTTAAAGATTTTAAATGATTAAGTGCACGAGATATATTTTCATTAAACTTACATTGATAGGGTTGAACGCCTTTTACGCAATTACTACATTTATTACAATCTTCGATTTGGGAATTTTTATCTATCCCTCTAAGACATAACTTCTGTATACACATAAATGTTTGGGACACTCCTAAATAAGCGAGGAGTCTGTTATTATTTTGAATAACGGTGTTAGCCGTAACTTCCTTTTCCCTTTTCATCTCAAGTTCTTCTACTCTTTCTATTAGAGAACAAATACTTTTGTAAGTGTAGGACTTATCCAATAAAGTCATACATAAGGAAAGTTGACCCCTCCTACCGCATCTCCCAGATTCTTGGAGGAAATTCGAAAGAGATGATGCGGATCCTAAGTGGATAGTAAAGTTGCAATTAGAGTTATTCACACCCAGAGAAACGGCTGATGTGGCTAAAAGTATTTGCCTGTTTCCTGAAATCCATAATTCTAAATTTCTCTTCTTATCAGCGTCCCTCATTTTCCCATTATACATTGCTACTCCAAATTTATAATGGTGAAACCTCCTATACAATGCCATAAGTCTTTTAATATATATATGAGTCGCTTTTACAGCGCTCTTTGGCGCTTTACGACGCCTACTCGCCACAAAGCTCGATCTTCCCACAGGTCATCAGGGAGTTGACAATCTCTTATTTCATTTAACACCCCCTGTCGCCAACCTCTCACTGGGCGTCCCCTACGTCTCCTCCCAGGAGGAACCCAATCAAGCAACTTTTTTGGCAGCCTCTCTTCCGTCATCCTATTGACATGACCATACCAAACAAGTTGTTTGGTCATGACGTCGAACACGATGTCATTTTCGACTTCCATTATCTGACGCACTCTATCATTACGGACCCGATCTCTCCTAGAAATTCCTGC
This sequence comes from Bemisia tabaci, assembly GCF_918797505.1. Taxonomy (NCBI): domain Eukaryota; kingdom Metazoa; phylum Arthropoda; class Insecta; order Hemiptera; family Aleyrodidae; genus Bemisia; species Bemisia tabaci. The sequence goes on from NC_092795.1 coordinate 28,549,359, forward strand.
CGACCTTCTCCAGAAATCCATCTCCGTTGCTCTTAGCATATCCTGTGTCCGTTTCTTCAGCTGCCAAACTTCACATCCGTACGTTAATATACTTTTGACTACAGCGTTGTATATCCTCCTCTTGTTATCTTTGGAAATCCGCTGATCCCAGAGGATTCCATTTAACATTGCTATAGCCTTCCTTGCTAAGGTGTTCCTTTCCCTGATAGCTTGATCCGTCCTTCCATCCTGGGTCAACCGCACTCCCAAGTACTTAAAGTGCTCGCAGCCTTTGATCTGCTGCCCATCCTCCAACTCAATGCTTTGCTGATCACCGCCAAAAGTCATCTTCTCAGATTTGGATATGCTGACTTCCAGACCCCACTTCCGATACTCTTCTACTAACTTGCGCATCATGTATTCCGCGTCATCTTGATCTTGAGCAACCACCACCTGGTCATCAGCAAAGCACAGAGTGAACAGAGTTTCAAGATCACCCAAGGGGACACCCATACCAGAACATTTCTTTTTCCATTCTTTAAGCACGCACTCGAGATAAATTTTAAATAATGTTGGCGACAAACAACATCCCTGTTTTAAACCCTTAGTAACATAAAATCCCGCTGACAACCCCCCATGGCACTTGACTTTGGTAAAACTCCCTTTATAAAATCGCTTAACAGCGTCAATCAACCCCCCGTTAAAATTCGATTTTTCCAAGGCCTCCCAAAGTTTCACCAACGGCACACTGTCATACGCCTTCTGGAGATCCACAAAAATTAAATGCAGTTCCTGAGCTACGGCCATTTTCTTCTCAATGACCTGGACAATAACAAAGAGATGATCTATCGTAGACCTGCCAGCTCTAAAACCAGCCTGCTCCTCTGCTTCGTGTTCCTGCCATTCGTCCTCGATCTTCGCTTTCAGTATCTTCCCGTACACTTTGCTTATTGTCCCGGTCACTGAGAGCCCCCGGTAGTTGTTACAGTCGTCCTTCCTTCCCTTCTTTTTGTAGATGGCCTTGATCCAAGACTCCTTCCACTCCCTTGGTACCTCGTCACCCCTGATGCATTGTTGCATCAGTTTTCTGAGGCACTCAAAGAGCTTGGCAGTCCCGTACTTGACCAACTCGACAGGAATCCCACCAGGACCCGGTGCTTTGTCATTAATTAGCTCTTTAACCGCTTTAATTATGTCACAAGTGTGGATCTCCAAGTTGTTCATTCTTCCGTTGTCCGTGCTGTTGTCTCGAAACTCTGGGCGCCTTTCCGTCAAAAGATCTTTAAAATGATCCTCCAGTTTTTTAAGTGATATCGGAGAAACGATGTCGCGCTTCATGTCTCTACGTAAACCTTTAATTAACTTCCAGCTCTCAGCACTTTTTCTCCCCCCTAGGTAGGTGTTAATTCTAGAACAGTTGCTTTCCCAAGCTTCATTCTTCTTCCGTGTTATGAGGCTCCTAACTTTAGACTGAGCTTTCCTGTAAGCAACTTTATCTTCAGCAACTTTTCAGCAACTTTTCTATCTCAGAAATATAAGATGTTTTTGCCTCTTAAGATTTATCTCGTCTTCAATTTCTTCATCCCACCAGTAAGGATGCTGGTATTTATTACTGGTTTTGTGAACACCTAGGGCTTCTTTCGCTGCAGAGTGGATACAATCTTTGATGAACTGATATTGCTCTTCCGTGGTACCCGAGAGTCCATCCCCCAACTTCTCATCTAAGCGTTTCCGATACAGAGCCTTGACACTAGGGTGCTCCAAACTTTCGATGTTATACCATACTTCATGATTTTGCGTTCCCTGACTCTGCTGTTGCTCAGGCATTGGCTCTTTATCTTTAATCCCTTTAACGGGAAACGCTATATCTGCTCGGAGGAAATGATGATCACTGCCGCAAGAGAGTCCCCTGCACACTCTAACTTGCTGCTTTGGTGGCCACAATCACCGTCAGGGCAGTTCGGAGCGCCTCTAGTGTATATGTATTCTGGGGTACCGCCTCCCAGGTCTCCGATTCTGCAGGAGGTGCTGGTATCGGAACCCAATCACCGTCAGGCTGTCCGTTTATCTTTCTCGCTATTCCGAACATCACACAGACCATTGCTCTTAGTAACAATTCCTGCGATACCGTTGGCATGTTTGCGAACTTAGAGCGGGCCCATGCCCCAGCCAAACTGACTGCTCTTTGCAGTGTGCTCCCGGTTAGTAATGGGAGTTTTATATCGTCAGGGAGCGTCGGGTCGATACCGACAGCAATGCCAGCCTCTAGTGACCCATTTATCGGAGGCAAATTAATCATAAACCCCTGATTAATCATTTCTGCATCCTGTCGTTGAGCCATCTTTTATAAAAAGGAAGACAATACAACAGGGGAACGAGATTTCGAAAGAAGAGGGAGGAGAATGCTAAGAAAAAGAGGATGACGATAGACGACCTATAAAAAGGGGAGAAAAACAATGAAGAAATTTAAAATTAAATTTAAATTAGATGTAAACGAGTGTTTCTCAACGTCCAAGTTGGGTACGAAGTTGGGTACATAAGTCTTTTAATATTATCCAAAAAAATTATGCCTGAGTTATTTTCCGACAGTAACGTTTTAAGAAATCGAATAAAAGCTGGAACCTCCTTTTCTATACCCTTGAGAGAAACTAAATTGATGTCAATAATTGAAACATCATAAATTTTATATTGTAATTCATTACGTATTTGTACTTTACTAATTAGATGTATTTCCCTAAGTTTTTGAATATTGCATATAAAAGAAATGTCTTCATTGCTAATAGTTGCGGAGGATAGAATTAATTGAAAATTGGGTGCTTCGCTAATTTTTAGGCATACATCTATTAATCGCCTGCGAAAATCCAATCCCCAGGTAGGTATAGTATGAGCCTCATCGAAAACAAAACATAAATGACGTTTGTGTAGATGCCTTATAACATTATGGAGTATAATTTGTTTTAAAAAAGATTCATGGGTACCTATTAAAAAAAAACAATCACCATTATATACTCTTTGCAATAATTCAATCATCGTTTCTTTCGATATAATTTCCTCTCTTATATTTAGTACGTGAACCCTATTTTTTAATCGATTAAACATATCATTAAGCAATGATATAAGGGGGTACAAAATAATAACCAAACATTGGGACCTTACTAAGAATGGAATTGTAAAACAAAGGGTTTTACCGCTACCTGTTGGTACTCTTAATACTAAATTTTTAAAATGGTTAATAAGTTTAATAGCCTCTAACTGGATGGGTAATATGACAGTTATGTTTTCGTCCAATAATTGTGCCAAATCAAGGAGCCTAGAAAAATAAATCCACAAGGTAATTGAAAATTCCCCCATTATTTCAAATAATTAAACTATTTCTACCCAAAGAGAAGTTTCCTTCCAACTTACTCTATCTAATTCTTGTAACACTGAAATGATTAATTTCGCAAATATGTCCATCCTTATTAAAGTATAATTAGTTAAATTTTTAATGATACATTTTTCTACTCTGAAGCATAAGTTCTGAATTTTTTTTTTTCTCTGCAGCGTCCTGTAACAAAATTTCGCTACCTTCTTAATATATTTTATAGACATCGTATTGAATCCGGCTCCATTTACGCCAACAAAACACTGAATGTCGTATTGAAAATTATTATCATTAGGTGCAAGTAGATTTTTCGTTGAAAAGTTTTCGATTCCTATCCTTGAAAAAGAAGCCAAATTATGAACATTCCCAATAACGATGAAATGGCTTTTAACAGAGAATTTTTGCGCTTCATACAATAAGGATGGCGTTGCGAGGATAAATTTGAATGGGAGTCTATTAACCAATCTTCGAGTACCATCTTCGGCAGAATAAGCAAACCTGAAAATGGATAAGTAATGATATGAAAGGGAAATGGAAATTTATTCGTGGCGCGTGAGATAATGAAAAAAAGGAAAATGATTAGTAATATAATATTATGATTACAACTTACGTTTTCTTTTTCCCACTTGGATTTGCCGGTAATGGTAGGGAATCGGGAATTCCTTCTTCTAAAGAATCTATTGCTTTTTGGAGCGATGGTTCATCCTTTCGCAATGTTTCTCTCCTACACAAATAATGCGTAATGGATTAAAGATAAATAAATAATTAGTCATATATTATTCAACAATAATAGTGTCTTCGTTTATGGAACACGTAAATTGAATATATCCAATTTTATAATGCCCATTATAAAAAGTTAAATATATTCAATTTGGAATTGGAATTTTAAAATTAAATGTATTCAATTTTAAATTGTGAAGTTTTAAAAATTAAATATATTCAATTTTAAAATGTAAAATTTTAAAATTAAATATATTTATAATTGAATAGTAAAATTTTAAAGATTGGATGCTTTCAATTTCGGAATGACAATTTCCTTGACAGATACAATTGAATTTAAAAGAAAATTTCCCCATGATGTCTTTAAAGAACATTTTTCAACACGTAGACGTCTTCTTTTCTAGAGTTGCTCAAAAACAAGGAGACAGTGATAAAAGGCGAATAGGAGCATCACATAACTTGAAAAAAACCATTTTCGAATCAAAGATTGAATTGTCGATGAAGAGGAAAAGTATTTCCTTCCTAACAATAGTTAGTAGAGTATAGGGTTATAGGTAAATTCTCTTCCCCCTCATTTTATCAAAAACCCATGTCTTTGACGTGAATCAACACATCATATACGAATTTTGAAAAAGACGAATTTTGAAAAACGTCATCGCTTCCGCTGACGTTCCGGAGTATTATCCAGAAAGTCGTTTAAAAAAAAGGCATGACCCACTGGGTCATTGAAAATGTATTTCTCTTTTCGAATTATATTAGTACCACTTTGGATTTCAAATTTATATTGGGGTTTACGTAAAATAAGGATGTGACCCTACTGTAGAATGAAATTTTAAATTACACTTTTTGGATATTTCATGTCAATGAAAAATATACAAAAAAAAGTAGATATAGGAGAGGTTTTTACTTAATTAAGGGGAACGAATATACTTATATTACTAATTTCCATGAGGACTTCATTGAATGTAATATTGATTGAGAATTCTAAAAATTATATTATTCCGTAAATATTACAAAGTACTAACCTAGGTGTAGAAGGAAGACTATTAACATAAGAATGGGAAACTCCGGTTTCCTCTAAAACAGGATTAACTAAGACATCGTTCTTCTTCTGATTTTTGAAAGGGGACTCATCTGACTCAGGGTTTACTACATGATTATAGGATTGAAAATCCCGCTTCTGTGAAATACAATCATCAGACTTGTGTGGAACGGATGAAATATCAAATCTGTAAAAAACACAATCAATTAATTAGCCAAAAAGAAAATAAAGTTTTACTACTTCTACCAGTTAACCTATTACTTTACAACTAATATTAATTCACAGTAACATAAATCAAATAAGACCCAAAAACCCAGCATGCACTCTAGGATGTATTGCGCATCCTTGTCGCAGTATCTGCTATCAAACACAATAATTACATGATTTTTTAAATCCACGACTGACAAGGCCCAATGCACAGTGCAAGTGTGGCGGCGGGTCAATTCACCCACGACGTCTAGCGACAATCGTGAGATGAATTGATCCGTCAAACTCTCGCTCAAAAACCGAGAGCTCCGCACCGGCACTTTTCAGCGCCGTTCGTAGCTTCGTGGATCTGAGCGAGGGCTGCCTTTAAGGATTGATGGGGACGACGAAAAAGGGAAGTGAGATTTAGCTTCACCGAGTGAACAAGAGAGCATCAATAAAATCTAACTATGATTTCGTCCTTTTCGTCGGGAGGTCGTTACCGGACTGCCTGACCACAGTTCGGTCGCGCGCTGGTTGCCCGAGAGCGCAACCAGCGGCCCCCTCCCGATCGCCACTCGGCACCGCGCATGTGCGCCGTCTCCCTCTCCTCTCTCGCGGCAGCTAGGATTTTTTTTTAGAAAAATGTAAATGTTCACAAGGAGAAAGAGGAAAGGAAAAGAAAAGAAAAATTTTTGACAGCTTTTCAGTGTCTTTTTTTTTTCTCTCTTACAAAATATCAAAATCCCCCTCTGGAACTCCCGACTCGTCGTAGTGGACTCTGCGCCATCTCCTCTTTAACTGCGCCCTTACTTTCGCTCCTTTTCCCTGGCGCCTTCTCTTCTTTGGGGGGGGGGGGGGGGGGTCGGTGGTCGATGTACATGGGGTTGGGTGCTCGATAGTCACATCATATGTGACCCCGTTGCTGGTCGTTCCCACCGTGAACTGGGTTGTTGCCGATTTCGAGGGCCCTACCGTCGGGACATGTCTACATGTACAGCGCATGAGCTGGACAACTACAAGATATCGCAAATACAAAATTAGGAAAGACGAAAGAGGCTCAAAACTGCGAGCGTCTGTGGTCATGGCCGTGGCGCCTTGGGCAGTGGCGGCGTTCGGGGGAACGTGGAGGCCTCGGGTGCCTCGGTAATGTAGGTTGTCGGGGCTGCCTTGGCTGCCTGCGCCGGCGGAACCTTCTTCCTTGGTTAGATCGCTGAGGGGCAGGTTGGGCGAGTTGTCTGCCAGAGCGACCGCTGGCATGGGGGGCAGAGTGTTGGAGAGCCCGTGAAGACGAGCGGACTTCCCTTCGCCTAATGAGCGCCTGCAGCCACGACGGGAGTGCGCCAAGGAAAAGGAGGAAATCCAGAATTCTTAATCCATAGATAAAAATCATAATCTTTGTATTTAAATTTATAGAACTAAATTTAAATTGATTAATATAAAACATGTTGCACTTAACCAAAGCATTAACCAATCAACAAAGTATAATTGTGTATCTTATAAAATAAAGAAGGAGAAATATAATAGAGAAGGAGAGGTAGAATAATATATATATTAATCATTAGCAATAGAGAAGGAGAGGTAGAATAATATATATATTAATCATTAGCAATAGAGAAGAAGAGGTAGAATAATATATACATAAAGTAATATAGTTGGTAATATTTAAGTGCTGACATAAAACAGCACTTAAATATATTAAATTAATAGATGAAGAGAAGATATATATTAATCATTAGCAATAGTGAAGGAGAGGTAAAATAATATATACATAAAGTAATTTAGTTAGTAAGCTCAAAGTGCACATATTTATAGTGGACATTGCAGGGCATCAAAATGAGGTCCGTCTAGAGTAAGGGCGTACCCTTAAGAAATGTAGAAGCAACTTCCGCGCCGTCCCTTTGAAAGGCCTCGAAGAAGAATGTATCCGCTATTTTAATTTGAAATGACAGCCAAAATCAAACTTTTGATACGCACCTTATTTATAAAGTGAAAGACAATCCAGCTTCTAAAGCGAAGGAGTAAGTCATGGCTTTGACTTCGGTCATGATATCCGTTGTTCAAAGAAGTTCGGTTGCTTGATGGATGAGCTCATCTGATTGGCGTTGGGCTATGGCAGCGTACATCGCATCGGCAGGAAAAACCTTCGAGGCCGCCGAAAAACCCTTCTCCCGAAAAACGGACCACACTAGCGAATCCACAAAACTGAACGGGGCAAGGGAAAAATTTACAGAATGGCACAAGAGGATGTGTAGAAAACTATTTATTACCCTATCTGAGACCTTACGAGGGCCGTCAAGAGTCGTAAGTTCCTTTTCGGGGACGCGTAGAGGCTTCATTTTAGCGAAAGAGAGAAAAGACAAAAAAAAAAACAAGAAAGAGGAGAAAAAGACTTCGCGGAGGTTGCGGAGTCCTCTGCGGACACCTTTTTTTTTTTTTGTATTCTCGGAAAACACCGCCTACATAGACGGAACCTTCATGAACAGTGACGGCCGCAGGGTTGGACGCTTTCCTTGCGGAAAGGGCCCACCGCAGGCCATTCCTTCTGTGACGATGGAAACGGACCCAACATTTATAGTTTCTCACGTATAATGCGTGGATCAATTTGGAAAATCCACCGATCATTACGTGTGTGACAAGCGAACTCAGTGGGGCGTCGGGGTCTGGGGGGGGCCGGCTCGGGTTGCGGGAATAGGGGAGTACTTAGGCATAGGACATAGTATTTTATTTACTTGACGAGAGCTCTCAGAAAATGATTGACTTCGAAGTTCAAGTCTTCAAATCCGTATTTTGGTGGGTCACATGTGAGACGCATTGCCTCACTGTGAAACTCTTTCGAACTTTTCGTTTTTTCTGCCCCTCTCTCGAAACGAGAAAATAACGTCCAAAACTTAACTTGTAAGTAGGAAATTTTAAGAAACATAGATGCTTAAATTTCACAAACTTTTCAACTACCAAGTACGAAGTAATACTTCTGAAAACACCTCACCTACTTGAAAACACCTAACAATTATTTTACTCTCTCTAACTGACTATCCATCTTTCTATTTTTTTCATGATTTCTTTTCTTAATTATAACTTAAAACCACCCACGAATATAACAGCATCCCCCTCATGAAGAGCGTTCATTTTTTCGGCATTTTTGACCCCACCCTCTCCTCGTTGTGACGCAACCCTGGACATTCTGCTCCTAGATCCCATAAATTGTAAGAAACTACTAAATGCATGTATAGCTGGATGAAACAAGGTCAACAATGTTCAATTAGAGTCGAACATTTTGAGCTCTAATGAGTTCCAGTACGAGACTGAGGGGATAGTGCTCAGCTCACGTAGATGCGTTTTGGAATTGGATTTGGATCCCCCCTCAGTCTTGTACTGGTACTCGTTATAAAGTACATCATTTTTTACTCTGATTGAAATTCTTGAACTTTTTGGCCGTGTTTTCCCCGCAAAATAGTGTGGACTCAGCACTTTTTAACCACCCTGACACAAACGGTTCGGGCCATACTTTATAACCACCCTGTTATACAAACGGTTTGGGCCATGTTTCTCAATTTTTTTTCTTGCTGGATTTTTAAAGTATTTTTAAATGATAAGAGAGACAAATAACGTCGAAGAAATGAGGATGATCTGTTGGATTCTGTATCGACGGTGTAAGTCCGCAATCACACATCTCGTTTGGGTGTCTGAAAATCTCTGCCTCTTGGTTATTTTTTTAAAGGAGAACAAATTGACATCATTCCTTGAAGTGTATGCAGAGTTTTCTTCGCACAAAGAAGAAAAATCACGGAAGTTTAAAGAATTGCCGTTTAGTAGTTTTCCGTTTAAAAAATGAAGTATATGACAGGAAGTCTGCAAACCGAGTTATGTGATTTCCGACCTGCACCGTCGATATGTGTTCTTTTTACGAATTGAGAGGCCTATAGGTGGCACTAACACCCCCCCCCCTCTCCGCTTGGAACGCGGGTTCATAACCCCTCCTCTATTAGAGTGTCACGTATTCAATGAATGCTCCCTTGCGACTGCATCTTCAATTCACACATGTTTCTCATCGTGTGTGGTTGGCTCTTTCGAGTCACACAAGAACCTCGTTCCTGCAGTTTCACCGTGGATATGGCCGTTACCTTGCCGCGACCAGAGCGCGGACGGTCGACAACTCTGCCGTGCTAAGGAAGAACGCCGCGTTGCCAAATTTCCTTTGACAAAACGCGGATTTTCTGGTAAATTTATGAATATTTTCATCCCAATTTTTCAGATAATTTAGTTCACAATTTTACCTGAAGATCCTGAAAATGTCGAGGAAAAATATTCGCAACTTTCCTCAAAAATGAACATTTTAGCGAAGGAAATTTGGCAACTCTCGAATGTTCATACGACGTTCTTCCTTAGCACGGCAGAACTCCGTCGGTCGTTCCCGTTTGATCGCCTATTCCGGCGCGCGACGCGGGGCTTCAGCACCGGGGACCCGTCCGAGGGGGCGGGGGGTTTGGGGTCACGGGAGCTCGGGGATAACGGTCGCTACGCGCGAATCGATAAGCGACGGGGCCCCGGCCGGGCCGCGCGCGGTCCGGGCGCCGGGGACGCGGGGCGTCGCGAATGACGTCACCGCCCCGCGACCTGTGACGTCATTGTCCGCTCCGTTTAGCCATGACGTCATTGCTTTCATTCACTCGCTCGGTCCTCGGCCTCGGGCGCTGTTGCCGCCCCGCGCTCGGCGCACGCATGGTATTCCACGATACCGTGTTACCGCAAGGAGCAGTGCCTCGCCAAATTTCGAAATCGAGTTCCCTTTAAAGTTCATCCAAAAACACTTACTGGTTTGGCTGAAACCCCCATTTGGCCTCTTTAAGTAAAAGCGAGACCTGAAGAATGGTAGTAAGTGAAAAATTGACGTCGTTTCAAACGAAACAGCGATAAGACGACGTTTGCCACGAGAGGGAGTGTGCTTACGGTTTATTAGCCGGCAATTATACGCATTATATTGAATACATTATTACGCATTACTACGGCATTATATTTAGTGCCTTTTTCTGCCAATATTCGACCTCAAAGGATGATAATTTACGATTACGCACAGTTTGGGATTGTGTTTTCTCCCGTTCGGGAGGTTGAGTCTAGATGCGTGCGCATCTCCAACCTGCCTGATGATCGTGTTTTTGGGGTTCTCCTTGTTTTGTATATGAGAGTTGTAACAGTGACATAGCGTGTTGGCGTGAGGATCACACTTTTGGGTCATTGCGGTCCTTGCGTTCCACAGGTAGTCCACAAATACCGATTTTGAAGAACTTGGAAATCGTGGGCTTTCCCAGAGAATCCAATGTAGATGTGTGTGAAAAGCTTCCTTTGAGTACACGTTTCCTGTAACGCACAACTCTTTGTCTGTATTTTCTTTTTCTATAATCATGTCTATCCTGGGAAGGTGCTTTGATTTTTATGTGAGTTTCATCGATGGCACCAACAACTCCTAGAAATCATTTGTGTGTTCTACTTACTTTTTAGTCTTCGGTCCTGATTTTTCTGTTACAACACGACTTTCATTCAAGCCCAAAAACTTGCAATTCTATCGCGAATCGACGGAGAAAGTACTGTATCCGACCGGCCAGATGACATGATTTTCGAATCAGCCATTGATATGGTTGTTATTGTTATTGTAAGTGCAGGAAGTAGGTCAGTGGCACAGTTCAATAAGATTTTTAACGTCTGATGATTGGCAATCACAAGTGTAGAAAGCCATTGAAATTTTTTCACAATTGTGCAACTTCGAATGCATTTCTCAACAGGAGAAAGCACTGAAATATAATTTTTAGTGACATCCCCTTTCATTGCTTAAATTTTTGTGGCTAAAAAAATTGCACAGTTGCTTTCCAATTGCCTTTTGTGGCGTAAACATAAATTGAACAATTTTGAGTCTTACAATTACATCGGGGTGAGCATGTTTGATCACACATGCTAGAATTTTTTCCATATGTATATTGCATCAAATTTCTCGTATAATGACATCAAGCCTGCATACAAAAAATTATTATTTAACAGAATTTGTAAGGGAAAAAGAATCACTCACTCTACGTTTTGGAGATAGACGAATGGTGCTAGATCCTTCACATGAAAGCAGCGCTTTCCTCCTATCCCAGCTGCCTTTAAGCTGTCCTCTACTAGGTCGGTAAGAAGGAATATGTGGAAGTTGTACGTAACAAAAGAAATGGCTGAATTATGGTTGCAGCCTCTGCACTGGATGTTGTTTTTGAGAGCGCCCAAATTCTGCAACATTTCTTCCATGTTCTCATGCCATTTATTACCATCAATGAGTTCCTCAAGTTGTGGCTCTATGTTTGTAAGCCCCAATTCTTTTGTGTGGCCACATTCTCTGGCCAAGCAAATTTTCTCTTTCCTAGTAGATGGAGCGCTTCTGAACAGATCGAGGGTAAAAATAGCCGATATTGTGGACATTTCAAAGTCCAATGTAAACATAACTGGTTTCTATAAAAAAATAAACTAAACAAACAAAAAAAACAAAGCTAGAACGATGCGACTACTGCCCACTTGACAGGTGCCTTTGTACTAATTGATAAACACTGATCAGCGTTACGAAACATTCATCGACTGCGGTTCAGCGACAGACATCAGTTTGAATCTCAACTCCGATAAGAAAAACGGCACTATTATTGCTGTGGGGATTCGGCCGAATAGTAGAAGTGTATCACTCTACCGTGTTGCCAAGCGAAAATAAAATCTCGAGTTATCAAAAAAGTGCGGCCGAATCCCCACGACACCTAAACGGTCGCCGATAATGAACAAATGAAGTATGTAATCTAATACACTAAGCACACATTGATCCCTAATTGTCAGCATAAATGATGCGTCTCTTCAGTATTATCAAAGACGGTGATTATTAATGAAGGAATGTAGGCCTATAATTCAGTAAGACTGTGAAAGATAAAAATGAGTGAGAGGTACCTGGAAAATTAGATGCTTTTAAAAATTGTTCCGCTATTTGTTGCGCTTCTTCCTAATTTGGCAGTTTGATCAAAATTTCGCTGAGTTTACACAGAGCTTTGACTGTTTCTCTGACAGAAGAGAAAGCAGTTGAGCCAGTAACGTTGAATGTGTTCCCAACTTTGCGATAAGACTCTTGAGTTAAAAGATATTCAATTTTCATTAACAACTTTTTGTCTGGTGTGACAGGGGAAAGCCTGTCTGAAATATAACAAATGATTGTAAGAATAGAGCATACTTTAAAACATTCATAGATCTACGCTAATTTGCCAATGCAGCAGATCACTTCTCATGATGAACTTTATGACTATACAGAGTGGCCCAGACCTACCGTACCAGACCTTTTTTTCGGTTAATTTGGGTCACACGAACTCCAGGATCGCGGGGATGAGTAGGGAATCGACCCCAAGGAATCCGAATTTCATGGTCCCAGAGCCCCCCTGGCGCCCCTTGGGGGGTAAAAGGGGGGTCCGCACTTCAAAAGTCAGGATTAATGTCAATATTTTGAAATAATTTCATCGGAACCAGGACGTACGGAAATTTTTAACGTACATCGACACCAAGAAATCCAAAATCGGCCCATCCGGGTCCAAAATACCGACCTCTAAGGGTGGGGGACAGAGCCCCCTTTCCAAAAAGTTCAAGCTCGTTAAATTGACGTGGAGACTCGGAAAAAATGTTTACTCATGGGTAATCGACCCCAAGGAGTCCAAATTTGAGGGTCCCATTGTCCTCAGCCACTTTTCTGATGGGGCACAGGGGTAACCTCCACACCGGCTAAAAACCGGTGACCGGAAATCTGCAATAGCACGTAACCGCACAACTTCCCCGCCTTGTGAGCTTTAAACTCACAAGTGCAGGATCTCGTCTCACATGATGCGCCCAACCAATTAGCTGTGTGTGCAGCCATAAGAATCCAAAAGCACGTAACCACACAACTTCCTCGCTTTGTGAATTTTAAAGTTAGAAAAGAAGGATCACGTGTTACATTTTGAATTCGACGGATTAGCCGTGTGTGCAGCCCTTAGAATGTCCAGAAGTACGTAACCGCACAATTTCTGCGCTTTGTGAGTTTTAAAGTCACAAGTAAAAAATCTCTGCGTTCGACCGACTAGCCGTCTATGCAGCCCTTAGAATCTGCAAAAGCACGTAACCACACACCCTCCACGCTTTGCGTGTTTTAAACTTAGAAATGAATGATTCCGATTCGCATGATGCGTTTGATCGAATAACCGTGAATGCAGCCGTAAGAATCTCAAAAAGCACGTACCTAACCGCAAAACTTCCGCGCTTCCTGTATTTAATCTTAGAAATAAAAGATCTAGATTCCCATGATAAGTTCGATCGATTAGGCGTGTATGCAGCCCTAAGAATGTTGATAACCGCGAAACCGCACAACTTCGCGCTTTGTGAGCGTTAAACTTAAAAATGAAGGATCTCGTCTCACATGATAAAAATGACGGATTAGCCGTGTATGCCGCCCTTAGAATGTCCAAAAGCACAGAACCGCAAAAGTTCTGTGCTTTGTGAGATTTAAAGTTACAAGTGGAAAATCTCGTCTTGTATGATGCGTTTGAACGATTTGCCGTCTATGCAGCCCTTAGAATCAGCATGAGCACGTAACAATACAACATCCGCGCTTGGTGAGTTTTAAACTCACAAGTGCAAGATCTCGTCTCACATGATGCGTTCGACCAATTAACCGTGTATACAGCCACAAGAATCTGCAAAAGCACGTAACCACACAACTTCTGAGCTTTGTGAGCTTTAAACTCACAAGTGCAGGATCTCGTATCAAGTGATAAATTCGACGGATCAGCCGTCCATGCAACCCATAGAAGCAGCAATAGCACGTAACCGCACAACTTCCGCGCTTTGTGAGTTTTAAACTCACAAGTGGAACATCTCGTCTCGTATGATGCGTTCGACCGATTAGCCGTCAATGCAATCCATAGAATCTCCAAAAGCACGTGACCGCACAACTTCCCCGTTTTGTGAGCTTTAAACTCACAAGTGCAGGATCTCGTTTCACATGATGCGCCCGACCATTTAGCTGTGTATGCAGGCATAAAAATCTGCAGAAGCTCGTAACCACACAATCTTCCGATCTGTGAATGTATTAAACTCACAAGTGCAAAATCTCGTCTCACATGATGCATCCGACCGATTAGCCGTGAATGCAGCCCTAAGAATCATCAAAAGCACGTAACCACACAACTTCGGCGCCTTGTGAGTTTTAAACTCACATGTGAAAAATCTCTTCTCCTATGATGGGTTCCACCGAATAACCGTGTATGCAACCATAAGAATCTCCAAAAGCACGTAACCACACAACTTCCGAGCTTTGTGAGCTTTAAACTCACAAGTGCAGGATCTCGTATCAAGTGATAAATTCGACGGATTAGCCGTCCATGCAGCCCATAGAATCAGCAATAGCACGTAACCGCACAACTTCCGCGCTTTGTGAGTTTTAAACTCACAAGTGGAACATCTCGTCTCGTATGATGCGTTCGACCGATTAGCCGTCTATGCAATCCATAGAATCTCCAAAAGCACGTGACCGCACAACTTCCCCGCTTTGTGAGCTTTAAACTCACAAAAGCAGGATCTCGTTTCACATGATGCGCCCGATCATTTAGCTGTGTATACAGTCATAAGAATCTGCAAAAGCACGTAACCACACATCTTCCGAGCTTTGAATATATTAAACTCACAAGTGCAAAATCTCGTCTCACATGATGCATGCGACCGATTAGCCGTGAATGCAGCCTAAGAATCTCAAAGCAGTAACCACACACTTCGAGCTTTGTTTTAAACTCACAAGTGCAAATCTCGTCTCACATGATGCATCCGACCGATTAGCCGTGAATGCAGCCTAAGAATCATCAAAAGCACGTAACCACACAACTTCGGCGCCTTGTGAGTTTTAAACTCACATGTGAAAAATCTCTTCTCCTATGATGGGTTCCACCGAATAACCGTGTATGCAACCATAAGAATCTCCAAAAGCACGTAAGCACACAATTTCCGTACTTTGTATGTTTAAAAGTTAGAAATAAATGATCTCGATTCGCATGATGCTTTCGACTGATTAACCGCGTATGGAGCCATGGGTCTCTCTAGGAGCAAGTAACCACACAACTTCTGTGCTTTGTGAGTTTTAAGCTTAGAAATGAAGGATTTCGTCTCCCATGATACATTCGACGGATTAGCCGTGTATGCAGCCCTTAGAATCTCCAAAAGCAGGTAACCGCACAACCCGAGTGGCACAATGGGTGTCAAAAATGTTTTAAAAATGTTTCACTGAAATCAAGAAACATCGCCGATACATTTCATCGAAACATTTTCAAAACATTGGAAATGTTTTCATTCAATTTTTAACACGTTTCAGGCACTTCTCTATGTCACCCCAAATTTTTGTCAAACTGACATCCTATGCAGATGTTTCTGATACCTATTGAGGATGTAACAGAAACAGATTGTGCTACTAGGGGGGTGGTTGGCTAGCCCCTGTGGGGACGCGGGTACGTTGCGGCCCGGTTCCCACTGTGGGCGTTCTCCTGCCCGGTTTAATTGGAGTCGTCATTTTGGAATCCGTCTTGAGACTTTGCAAACTGACGGACCGCTTCGGAGCGGGTTCGGCCGCGGGCGGGCCCGAAGGCCCACTCGTTTTCTTCGTATTTACGAATGACTCTTTTCGCTTTTGTAGGATTTCCTTGGATTTACCACCGGTGTTATCGTTCGTCTTACTTGTAGCTTCGATTTTTGGAGCATCGTCTACTTTAAGCTTTTTGAGTCCCTTTGGCGTCGCTATGACACTTGCGGGGGTTTCTTCATCCGTGACATCGTTGAGTATCCGGCCTCTTTTCTGCTGTTCTTTAACGCTGTTGTTAGTCTCAAGTTCCATCTCCTCAAGGTCGGTAATTACCGTCACTTTCTCAGCTTCGTCCTTTACGCTACCTTTTGCGTTTTCGCCCCTCTAATCTGACATCCGTCCTCTCATCGCTACTCGTTCCTTCATTGTTTGTTTCTTGTTTTGATGCCCTGTCTTGGATTTTGCGTCCCCGACTACGGGGGTAAGAAAAAGCGTACCGAGCAATAGTGAATTACATTAAATATGATGTGGATATAGTATAAACAACATCTACGACAGAAAAGAGGGAAAACAACCTAGTGACGTGAATACAACGAGCGAAAAAAAAAAAACAATTTTTCTCCTTAAATAACCATCCGGTGTATTTTCCAATGAAAACCGAGGCTCAGCGCATACGGAGCACTGATGGTTTGCCTCATAATCTCGTAAATTATGAGGCCAATTTTACAGCAGAGTGAGTTTTTCGCTCTGTAAACAAATTTCCTCGGAGCATCAAGAATGCTCGAGTGTCTCATCTCATCGCGACCAAGAGCTCATTTTCTTCGGTCACCCCTCCGTTTCTCTCTAGTCTTCCGGCGAAAATACCGCGAATCTTTCCTCATCTTTATTGTGATTGAAAAATACCGCGTCTTGCAATTTTTAAAAGGGGCCTGCCTACGAGCTCCAGGGCATTGATATAGTTAGGAGTGCAAACGCCAACGCTGACCTTCTGAGCAGAAGACTTGTCCGGCCGAAAATTGACTGAAGCCAAATTTTTTGAGTTTCATGTTGAATTTTCGTTTTTTTTTTTTTTTTTTTGAGTTACTATGGTGTCCTACGATTTGAAAGTGATATTAATTTTTCGCCAACAACAATGAAACATTGGAACTAATTAACAATTGTCACCGGGAACGAGTAACAATTGCCATCGTACATGATCAACAATCGTTTATAATGAGTGCCAATCGTCATTTATATTGATTAGCACCTCCCTTAATTACGCACAACTTTGCGGTTGTGAATGTTCTGAAGTTTCGATTGTCTCGCGTAGACGTGTCTCAGATGTTTCCGGGACCAGCGATCTTGTCCGAAAAAGTGTGTCATTGCAACGGGCAATATTCTCCGCGGAGATAATGTTCTACTCTCCCCTGGCCTGTAATTGTCATTTCTAATGTTTTACAAGTGTCATTTTCAATGACTGACAATAATTGTCAACTTATTCCCTCCCTCCACTTTTTAATTTCATTTAAACTTTGTAAAACGCGCTTTCATATTGTCCTAAAACCCTTTGATTACCCTAGTTTGCACATTGCAGGCTTCCTACATTATTCCTCACCAAGAAATCAATATTTGTGTCCTGAGACGACCAGCTCAAACTTAGCGACAAACTTAAAATTCATGTTGAAAAATAACAATCCATCCCTCCTCCTGTTGTTTCCATTGCAGCGCGAAAAGAAAGATACCATTGATTTTCGTTTGGGGTGCACTTAAGGTATCAAGATAAAATTATGTAGTGTTTTTTCGATGCCAACTGGAGTGGTACTAGTTAGTGACAGAAAATTTTACTTTTTCCTCAGAATTTTACAGCAGCTTTCGGTTCCCCTCCTTAACCCACCTCTGGAGACTTGAACGCCAAATTAGAATGGTAGTCGCACTATTTGATCAACCTAAATTGCCGCAAAACAAGATCTATCTTATTTTAGAAGTTTTTACTTAATTGCTTTGGAAGCTATTAGCTCATATGGTTCAAGCGGGATCGAAGTTCCTGCGTCGAATGGTTTCCCGCAACCCGCCATACATAGCTAAGACGTTCTACCTAGAACGGTATGCCGCAACCCGTGGTACACACTTATCAACGGCGGCACCGGGGAAATAGTTGCACTCCAGTTCTTGAATAGATAAATGCGTTGTTTCACGGATTCTACATCTCCTCCGCACGCGTTTGGCGTGCTCCTGCGTTGTTGATTAAACCGAGAGATACCCGGAAACTATGACCGTAAATTTTATCGCATAAATCGGCTGCTCGATCCAAAATCGTGTTTGAGAGTTGAGGATGATTCTGTTTCGGCGAGTGTCGCTGAGGAAAGATAGAGACCAGTGGCGTGGCGTGCTTTGCGATGTATCGATTGATCTGCCATTTAAACCAATGGAAGAGGATCGATAGACAGGGTGTTCGCAACGAACACCTTAATAATCGATTCTTTACCATAGCTTCAAATGGAGAGATGTCGATAGTCGATCATTCACGCCACGCCACTGATGGAGACTGATCGTAGAGAAGGGGAAGGGCGCGCAAGAAATCTTAAGCGCCGATTTTATTTGATCAGAAGCTTAGGCTGTCTGAATTTGCCGCTCTTTTCAAATGTTCAAAATTTTAAATGACCACTAAACCTTAAACGTTCGAAATTGCGGTCATGATCTTTTTTACATCATAAACCATCGAATGCAATCGAAAATATCTAACACAATTATGTAGTCATTAAATTGGCGTACTTATATATCTTAGGTTTTCTTTTATTTTCTGGGTTTTATTTTAAAATTATTATTTGTATTTTGTTTAAGTCTTCATTGCCATTACAGATTTGCCGCTTTTATTTTCTATGGGTAAAAGGTAAAATTGGAATAGGAATATTAAATTTTCGGCGTTCTTCTTCATATCAAGGGAAACACTTTGTGAGATACTTTCCAGTTTTATTATGATCTGGAGTCGACGTTAACACCGTGTATTTCATCAATAATGAAAAGAAAAGTATTTTACTCCATGCTGTCCTCGAAACAGACGGAACCTTAACTGATATGATCCTCACGCCTAAGCCAAGTTTCTCAGAACCATTCAATCGGAGGGCTCTCCTACTCGCGCTGCTAACTTACAAAAATGCATACAGAATTTTGCTTAGAATAGTTGGTCGGCATGAAATTTCAGTAAGTTGGAAAAATTTGGGGCACGAAAACGAAACTGAGTTGATTTTTGCAGCCGTCCACAAATCTTAGAAGCTGAGTTCTTAAAACAAGCTTGACAACGTTAGAACGTTTTAGGTGCACTTTTACAAAATAAGAAAGAAAACAAAAAGGTAAATTTATCGAAAATGTGGTCACAAATCACCTTAAATAAATATTTAAAGGACGATAAGAAAAAAATAAGTTAGATATTAACGAATAAATTGCTATGAACTTCAGACGAAAAAGAGGACTCACAGTTCTAAAAGACAAAATGAAAAAAATAAAAAGATGGCGATCCTTATGCAATCATCGAAAAAAAAGCCTCCTTCTTCTAAGTCGCGTCGTACTAAAAAAAATACGTCTCTCTCTTTTTTTTTTAATTCCAAATTTTGGTGATAGATAAAATAAAGTAAAGTGGGATGATCTATCAAACAGCGCACCGATTTTTGGATGACTTTCGCATTTTGTCCGTACTTACCGTAGACCCGGCCGCATCGCGCGTGAGCTACGGGCTACGGTACCGGGCGGCTACGGGCTACGGTACGGACGGCTACGGTGCGGACAAATCGTGTGATTATTGGCAACGGTGCTCGGGCATATTCACGCATGTGGTTGAAATTCTGGATTTGAGGTTAAGATATCAGAGCGTATCAAAATATACCAAGATTCGAGAGTTTGAAGTGATTTATGCATTAAAAAGGTAGGTATACGGTAAGGACATCCTAGATGGTCGTTAAACCTAGAAACTCATAAAAAACGGTCAAAATTTACCTTTTCATTCCGGTTTTTTCCTCCTCTCGGCTACAACGTGCACGACAGTTACGAAAACACAAAAAAAAGTAAGTAAAGTTCTTCAGTGCTCCACTTTAGCGGACGAAATGATGCTGAAAACAGGGGGCTACGGTACAGGACGCGAATTTCGCAGACAAGGCTGCTTGACGCAAAGACGGTCAATATTTTCACTTATTTAGATGAATATAACTGAAAATAATAAGTTAGGTACAAGTTGAGTGTGAATTTACAGCAGAAGTGGAAGTATTTAGATGCAAGATGATGGTTGTGAAGCGTTAAAGTTACGCACTTGAGTCGCAGACAGGCTACGGTACAGGACATTTCAGCTGTTTAGGGTCAAAATTCTGATATTAAATGGCAAAAACTGCCTAAAGCGATGTTGGGACCTGATTAAGCGTAAAATTTTGAACAAATATAAAAAAAAGGGTCAGATTTTTCCATTTTGAAGGGCTAAAAAGTCGGGAGACATGGTAGAGCAAAACTTATTTGATTCTACTCGGCTGTGATTTGCAATCAAATACACTAGGGGAAAAAACACACTAGATCAAGAGTCTAGAATCTTGAAAACATTGACAAGAAAAAATACTCTTGATTCAATCGGATTTTTGCTCGAATCAAAACGAAATCCGCTTAAGTTAGGAGGCTCGGTTCTTGATTTAAGCTAGATTCTGATTGAATCAAGAGTACCTACTTTTTCTTGTCGATGATTTTAAGAGTCTGGACTCAAGATCCAATGTGTTTTTTTTCCAGTGTACAACAAAAATTTGAATTCGCGCCTCTCACGCTGAATGTTGACTGGGGTGGGGCGTTTTTGGACTTTTTGTTTTTTTCGCGAATAGAGGGTGCGCAAAAGCTGCCAATAGGTGAGAAACGAAGCACAATTTTTTTGAAATTTTTCTGGTATCATCTTCTGTGTCCGGGATGCAAAAAACCGCAACAATACACCCAAAAGCAATCACGGGTTTTGACCGTTTTTTCACCTGCAAAGTGGCAACACATGCCATTTTTCATCCTGAAATTATTCTGAAGACTGATTTTGTAACAAGTTCACCACTCGTGCTTTTGAAAAAAAAAGTATACATGTTTACCTTTTGTCTCTACTGCTCAAAATACCTTTGAATCCCGTTTTTTCAGCTTTAGTCTGTCAACCTAGCCTAACCTCGACTTTTCTAAAGTACAAAAATGGAGTGTATGTGAACTTGCTATTTACGAGTAATATGATTAAATTACCTTCATATAAACCATGCAAAGAAATAATCCAATGTACCTACCCATTATTTCGACGGTCCGGCCTCAATCAAATCCTCGAATTCTTCAGAGGATTTTTGAGTTGCTGTGGGATGCAGTTTTTGAGCGTGTGGTTTAGCTCGAATTAATCCATCGCGAGCTTCATTCCCACAAACCATTGATGTAGCTTCAGTCACTAGCTTTACGGCCCGCTCTACCGCCTGTGTGCGACAAGGGAATTCATCCATCCTTTTCTCCTTTGTGGTGATAAATTGCTTTGAATCGGCGTCGCTAAACGTTCGTAAATTGGTGGATAAGTTACTTGAATGGATTCCGAATTCCATTTGATAATTTTATGGTATTTTGTTGCTTTCTGGTGCAGCGCAGCAAAGCAGTGTGTGTGTGAACCCCGCACGACGACTTTTAGAGTTCATAAAGCGGTGTTAATCAAACTTAAGTTTTCACTGGGCAGTATGTTGACAATATTCTGCACAGGGTGGATTAACATGTTGAGGATAGCCCTGACCAGGCATCCGAGGGCCCTACCATGTGACAACAGCACTCTGAGATACTCACCACGGTTCTCGTCGATCATATGTTTTGCTGGAGCGAAAAGTCATATGCGAAGTTATTCGCTATCCATAAATCGTCAAAATATTCGAAGAGTTGCGGATGATAAGGGAGAGTAGGCAACAATTACATTTCGCAAAGAGTAAATAATGGATCGCATTCAGCAAGAGGGAGCCAGCCTGATTACAATGTTGTAAAAATGTTGCTTTTTCATTATTATCCAAGAAAATCTCCCAGAATAGCAAATAATTTTTACTTCCCACCCAAAATTTGTTACTTTTTAAGGAAAGTAACTCTGTAAATTTTAATCCTCTACATATATCAAATATCATTACAAGAAAAGACGAAGTTGCACGATTTTGAAAACTCTGTAACCGCGCTGGTTCCTTTTTAGTCATCGCGATTCAAATGTGAAAGAAAAATGCTTACCCTCATGGAAAAGCCACATCCGTGGACTTGGCATGTGCAGGTGATGACTTGTTTCCCGTCAGGTTTAGTCAAAGTTGTCGTTTTGAAGTACCGGCGGGCAGGGCTTTCTCCTTGAGGCCCCCGTTTCCTTTTAGGCGTTAGCTGATTCGGAGAGGGTAGAACTTCGTCGGTTTCGGATTCACTGTCGGCATTTTGAGTCTGCCCGGTCAAACTGATTGAGGTATCACTTGCGATGGGGAATATAGCAGTCAAAAACAAAAATCTTAATAGACGCATGATGACTAATTCACGAAAAAAATTCAATTCAAAGTCAATAACAGATGTCCAAGATTATCATGATATAGTGGAATGCATCAGAATAATGAGCAAGAATGTTCACAATAATAAGAAAACGCCAAAGAAAGAAGGGCAAAAAGACCGGATTTGCGGATGACGCATTGTCAAATACACGAGATGATGTAAAACTGCAGTCATTAGAAACAAAACAATAAGGTTGGATCTTAAAAAAACAAAACCGGATCAAAAATTCACTACAAAGTCATTAGCACTGAAGCACTGGAACTATGATAGAGGAAGTCCGAAGATTGTAACACGTCAAGAAGACAAAACTAGACATCTTTTACAAAGTAATAATCACGAAATGAGGAGATATTCGAACAGTCGAAACTGTAAAGTCGCTATCACCAACGGAATAACGAGGATCGCACAGTAATCTTAAATCCGAATCCGAAGGTAACGCGCAAATAAATACTTGAAGCTGAAGCGCGAACAGCGAACTTTCGATAACAATCCGGAGTCCGATTAGCCGGGATGGAAGATGATTCGAGATGAACGATCAGACGGAGACTGATTGCAGTAGTTCAGAGGTCAACTCAGGTCGAAAATTGTCAAAAATTGCAAGGCATGTAGACGTGGCCCTCGGGACTCGAGCTGGTTGGAAGGTCCCGAAGGCCATCCTCCAGGATTTCGACGTGCTGAAAGTTAACTTGTGTAGACCCGCCCACTCTGAGAGTTGATTTAAAGCTGTTTGGGCCGTGCCACCGACGGATCTCCAGGTGTCTCCCCAGACGACGAGGAGGAGGTCATCTGCGTAGGCGACTATTTCGCAGTTTGGCACGACCCAAGACAAGAGGATTGTGTCTGGTACTAGATTCCAAATCTCTGGACCCCGCACTGATCCTTGCGGGGCCCCCTTGGTAAGTGTCTTGAGCACCGTAATACCGCTGTCAGTGATGCTGACGACGCGGTCTCGCAGGTAACTTTTCCAGAGCTGGGTGATGTTCTCCGGGTAGCCCTTCTCTATCATCGCTTTTAGAGCGGAGGGCCACCATACGTTGTCGAACGCGCCTCTGACATCGAGGCTCACGATCATAACTCGTTGCCCCAGCGCGTTCTTCTGCTTTGTAAGCTCGTTCACTCTGCGGACCGCGTCGATTGCGTTGCGGCCTTTGCGGAAACCAAATTGTTGATCGGCGTGGCCGTCGCCGCCCAGAGCAGCTCTTGTGACGATCCCCATTACCCTTTCGAGAAGCTTGCCTACTTCCGAGAGCATTATGAGGGGGCGCCAGTTGGAAATGTCGTTTATATCTCTACCCTCTCCACCTTTTGGGATTTTTACGAGTTTTCCCCGCTTCCAAGCGCGGGGAAAGTATCCGGTGTTGAAGCATGCTGAGAAGATGGAGAGGAGCCAGAGGCCGAGGACAGGGATGCTCTCACGGAGTGCCTTTCCGTGGATCCCGTCTTTGCCCGGGGGCTTCCCTGGCTTGATCTTCTCGGCGGCTTCGGGTTACCACCTCGGGTTACTCAGTTTCGAGTTACTACCTCCTGCCAGGTTTCCGAGTAGCCACCGCCTCCTCCGGGACGCGACGGTTCACCCCTGGGGGATGTCGGGGAAGTCGCTGGCTGTTTCTGACTTTCAGGCCTCGTTGGTTCAATTTTGTTGCCTTTCTGCCTTGACGGCATTTGCTTTTCAGGCTGTCCCAGGCGCATATCGATCGCCCTGGTGACTTCCTCCCTAATCATTTTCGAAAATTGCATCATTAGGAATTCAGTGCCCCCTGCGTTGCTCACTAGAGTGACAGCGTCACTTTCGCTGCTTTTTGGCCTTTGTTGTTTTGGCGGTTGCGGGGGGTATGGCGGTGGCTGAGGCGGGACTTGTTGCGGACCTTGGGCCGTGACGCCAGCTGTTGACGTCGAGGGCTGAACCGGTACGATGATCTCCGGTCCGCCCCAAGGATTGTTTTGGCTGTTGAGGTCCTCATTCGCACCGGCGTCGTTTTCAAGGACTACGACGTCGGATGTGTCTGTAGGGGGCGGCGTAGATTTTACAGGGCTTGTCTGTGCCGCTGTCTCTGAGTATTAAGTCCTCGGGGTAGCTTTCGTAGCGGACCGCTCTCCCGAGAATTATGCTTGCGTGCTTTTGTTGATTTTCTAAGAGCTCGTCAAGCATAGGGTTGTCTCGCTCCATGAAGTCCTTCCAGGAGTAGGTTTTCTCCTTTCTTCGAAGTTTTACGAAGGCGCTTCGAAGTTTCTCTACTACTTTGGCACTTTTGTCGGCGATCTCGAAGGCCTCTTGGGCCTCCGCCTTCCTGTCCCAGTGTCTCTTTTGGGGACTAGGCGAACTGCTTGACAAGGAGCCGTCTGAGTGCCTTCGACGAGCTCTTTTGCCCGGTGTCGGGCTATCATTTTCTGGGCGGGGGAAGTCATTGGAGTTTGACCTCCTAATCCGCTGTTCCAGCTGAAATATTTCCCTGGCTACGGTCCCTTGGGGGGTGCCGTATGCCGGGGAAGCGGTTTGAGTCCCCTCTCCGCGCTGCGTCTGCAGGGGGGTAGGGGTGCTCGGGGTGGCGTCAAGGCGTTCCGTTGTATCAAAATCGGGGGTCGAAGTTCCGTCGTGTGTTTCTGGACCGTTGCAGGATGGGGACCTGAGAGGGGCCGATCCATTTTGGACCCCAGTAACCTCCGAGCCAGAGTTTACATCTGACTCGGAGCTCCTGCCCGTTCCGGGAGTACCGAATTCTCCCGGCGGTGTTTGTTCCATTAGCTCGTTATTCATACTTGGTTAGCGGAGGGGCTGCCTCCAAGTTGTCTCGGGCCGTACCTGACTTCGGCCCGAGGGGTGTGCCGTCCGTACTCCAGAGAGCCAGTGTGTGATCTTAAACAGGGGCTTGTGTACGCCTCTCTGGGTGATTTGGCCTGGTCGTCCTCCACCTGTAACAGAACGGGATGGAGGAGGAAGGATTGGGACCAGGGTGTTGGGGTGACGGGGGGGGGGGGGGGGGGCCGACCCTTTAGTGGGCGACCCGCCCTCCCGTCGACGCATTACGTTTAAACCCTGAGACTTACCTATGGCTCGGGGGGTAATGCGCCAAGGCCTCCTCGTGGCTGCGGCGATGGGTGGGGCTTAGAGCTTTGTCCGAACTTGTCGGTATTAAACTATTTAGTTGGCTTGGCAAAGGGTTAGAGTGAAGGGGCGTTTCAGGGGCCGCTCGAGGGAAAGGCCCTCTGACGGTCCCCTTCGAAAGTGCGAAGGCGAGCTGGTCTGGCAGATTGGCAGACACGCGGAGAGAGGTAGAAGGGCCTAGGTAGGCAGATAGACAAACATAGGGTAGGGAGAAGAAGAGAGAGAGCCGGCAGAGGTGCCGGGGAAGAGCGAGGGCTAGAAAGGGCGCTTCAAGACTTAGCGCGAGAGACGAGAGAGAGGCGGAGCCAAGATGCCCGAAAGGGGCGCTCCAAGATAGACGAGGAGATAGACGGGGAAGAAAAAAGAGAGGGCGATGCGACCTCATTCTTCAATTCTGGTAGCCAAGAATTTGTAGAGAATTGTTTTCAGGCAGATCATCAATATCAGCCGGCCCTATGACGGTCTTGTCATTTTGGGTTTTATAAATTCAAATCTCCTCCTTTTCTTTCATTTCCTCCACAAGCATATCTACGGATTTGGCATCGTCTTTATGAAGCTGAGTTGCTTTTTTCAGCTTGTACTGAATGTTAAATATCTGCTTTGGTGCAATTAATCGTTCTCTGGTAGGGAAGAACTACTCGCCGTTGTTTGGGGGTCGGGGATAGTCTTGAATTTTACATGCTGGAATGCCTAAAATAGTTCCTGATTTGATGGTATTGATTGTATCCTTTGACTAACGATGATAGTTAATGTACTTACGTCCGTGAGGTGGCACTTGTTCAAGCAACGCTCCCATCCCCATGCGACCACACTCATAATTGTAGGGATGTTCGGCGCGTGGACGGATTGTCCACGCTGGGGCGTCGATGTGCTCAGAGATTCGAGCTCTATTTCCGAGAGAAAATGTTGCATTGCTCTCTCGGTTCCAAACGCTAGGTTCTGTCCATCGATTTCAGATTTTTGGATTTTAGAGGATGACTGTGACCTGAAATGTATTTACAATGAAAACCGTTTGGATCCGCACGAAGTAACATCTTTGCTGGGCAATCTGAATTGGGAATTTTTCGGGACCTGACACCTTTCCGTTTCTGAACATCCAAATTACAAGAGAAGCAGCGATACGTTACAGAGCCAGCTTTGAAACCTGAATCACTGACACACTTTGTCACAAAATTACTCCTATCTTCAACATCTTTCCGCTCAAGAAACTCGCTCAAGGACTCAAACTCTAGCTTGCCGTTACAATCAACAAAATGACGCCTTTCCAGATGATCGATCATTAATCTTTTGGTATAAAATTTGTTATCACTTTATAAGATCCTGCAATGCAAAATGAAAAAAAGTAAAAGGTCACGGGAAGTGAGCCGCATGACCCTCAAAAAATTGACTAATCCTCGCCTTCTCTCAAATTTCCCAATCCGGTGGTCAATGGTAGCGCTGCGCGCGGGGAAATTCGGAAGCTACTGAAATTCTAAAGAAAAGTTTAGGAGAAATTAGAGGTGTTAGCACGTGACAAGCAATAATTGATACCTTACCTACAATTGCATAATGAAAAAAAAATGAAAAAAGTAATGCGTTTAAGTTAAAATTTAGAACAAAATGTATTTTATACTTCTTCAATGAATGTACGAACATAGGATGTGATGGTCTGATTCAGAGGAAACAATTGGTTATATTCTTATATTTGGCAGTATCCTTGACTTAACGATGTACACGTTTTTTAGCTTAATTTTGATTACTACTCAACATTAATTAAAAATATCAATTATTATTACGCAAAATAAGACAAGAAACACAAAAAAGGTGATCATCATTAGCCTTATGAAACAATGAATTTTTGAATATCCTCATCGGACGGGGTCATCACGTCTCGGACCATCACCTCGTTACCATCTTTGTCAAAGAGAATGGGATCCTGAAATATCATTAATAAAATCACATTAACATCGCAGATTTTTGGAAGTGTCCTGGATGACCACCTCAGCGACCATTCATTGAACCTGCAAAGCTTTATCTCAGTGAGTTAAAAATAGAGACGGGAAGTGTTAAAATGAACCGTGCAAAACTCAGACGCGTAAAAAACAATAGAGACAGTATGCTTCTTCCAACACTGAAAAAGACATTTGGTGCAGCGCCAGGAATCCTTCAAGGCCACCAAATGCATTCTCCAGGACGAGACAAGTACGATTTTGATTAAAAATTACATGCATACCAAATGGCAGCAATTCTCTGGCGAGAGATGAATCGAGAGTGGGAAAATAATTGAAATGCGAATGAATGGCAAGAGTACGTAAAGACTCTTTACGTACTACTGCCATTCTTGCCAAAGAGCATCCATTGACACATATCGCAGAGCTGAAAAACATTAAGAGATCATACTGACAGGGTGGAGAGGATCATTCCTTTGAATGAAACTGAATTCAGCTCCAAGCATCATTTGTTTTTAAGAAAATGGGTTTATTTACAAGAAGACAAGAAATTACACTAATCATGTTACAAAAATTAGAAAAATGCGTTTATTGAAGAAGATAAGGAATCACACTAATCACGTTACAAATAATAGAAATAAAAATACATTAAAAAAATGTTTTCTTCAAGGGTGTTGTTATAGTTGACAAAAATTGTTCTGTATCATTAGTCAGCTAAACCCTAATATCAACCCAAAATACTGAACAAAATTTCATCTCTAATCACTTGAGAGCCTGCTCTGGAGAGATCAACCCTATCTACTTTCATCGCTTTCACTTTTTTGCGATACGTTTGCTCGAAAAAATAAACCGCGAGGAATGCTTTGTCCGTCGATGAATGGCAAATATGTGTCCAACACACGAACATCTTCCCGTGCAAACTTCCGCAACCACTCAGTACTCAGAGAACAGAGCGAAAACGGGGACATCCAGGGGCCGGGCCACCGCCTCAGTCTACCTCCTCATCCAGATCGGAGGAATCTAGGCGGAGAATGTCGTCGGACGCCGCATCGCGCGTGACGCCACCCGGCGGCACCCCGAAGAACGCCGACATCAGCCTCACCGCCGGCCCCATCTGACGGTATGGGAACGGAAAGGCGGCGGGACTTTCATCGCTTTCACTTTTTTGCGATACGTTTGCTCGAAAAAAAAATGCACGAAGAATGCTTTGTCCGTCGATGAATGGCATATATGTGTCCAACACTCGAACATCTTCCCGTGCAAACTTCCGCAACCACTCAGTACTCTGTTGGATTGCTGTGCCTACTCTATTATGATGCAATGGAATTAGGGGGATCCTACAGATTCGGATACACTGGAAGTGTAGTTACAAACGTGCTTACGTAAGATGTGCAACCCGCATTTTTGCTCCTAACATCGGCGAGGTACTCAACCCGCAATCATGCAAATCGTTGGGTCATTAGATTCGGATACACTAGAAATGTTACAAACGTGCTTACGTAAGATGTGCAACCCGCATTTTTGCTCCTGACATCGGCGAGGTACGCAACCCGCAATCATGCAAATCGTTGGGTCATTAGGCGAAAACGCACTGGAGCCATGTTAGGTCGGTTAGTCATGAAGGTAGTCTAAATTCCACCCTGTCATAAGTTACACTCGGTAGTCCTACTCGTTTTTTAATGAATATCTTTATACCTTAGGACATGACGATCGTAAGGGAACCAAGTCTCTGGTTCTTGATGGCTGCCTCCTTTATAATCAGCATCAGGGACCCCAAGAGTTGCTGGATGTCCACGTTGAAACGGGGCCATACATCTCATGTACGGACCCATTTTGGTCAAACTCTGGCTTCACGCGTAGAGTTTGCGACCTCTGTTCCGGCACGTTCTTGCTCAGCTTGTTTTGGGTAGCGGCGCGAGGCGAGCTTTCTCGGGGCCGAATATTGGGCCCAATATTCGGTCTTGGCCATGGGTCGCCTCGTCCGCTGCTATAAAACAGCTGATCAATCGACGTGCCGGAACAGAGGTCGCAAACTCTACGCGTGAAGCCAGAGTTTGACCAAAATGGGTCCGTACATGAGATGTACGGCCCCGTTTCATTCCCCCTGCTTTAAATGGCCCCTTAAAAACGATTCGGTCTTGGTAAAAAATATTCGGTCTTGGCCATGGGTCGCCTCGTCCGCTGCTATAAAACAGCTGATCAATGGGCGTGCCGGAACAGAGGTCGCAAACTCTACGCGTGAAGCCAGAGTTTGACCAAAATGGGTCCGTACTTGAGATGTACGGCCCCGTTTCACACGTAAGTAAATTCACCATCGATGCTTGTGAAGTACTCCTGCTTGATGAATAAAGCAGGGCACTCTTTATTCACCTTGTGCAGGAGTCTTCGTTTCATCGATCGCTTGATGTTCCTCAGAAACGTCTTCTTTTGGAAGGTCCCGTCTCCTTCCTCACAAATTATAATGGAGGCGTTTCCTATGTTTTCAGAACTCAGGGGCATCCTCTCCCCACTTTTAAAAGCGAAGAAATCGAGTTTCCCCGGATGGTGGTCGATGGAACCGATTATTACGAAACGTCGTCTCTCTATTTTGGGGTTATACCACCGAATGACTTCCTCTGTCCTTGGTGGTATACTTGTCGCGGCGAATTTTGTCCAGTGCAGGATCGACCCCGTAACTCCCTCCGAGTAGTGAAGGTGGAACAAATGTTGGCCCCTGGGAACAGTAACGTGTTGATCCTTTTACAAGCCTCTCAAGTACCTATCTCGAAATGGAAGCAACCTTCTTCAGCATTTCGTTAATTTAAAATTATTTATTTAATTTATTAAAATTAATTTCGCCGCCCTCCGAGGTTTTGACATATGAACGGAACGCTTAAAACATTACTTTCATTTTAATTCAACAAATAACAACATAACAAACGAAAAAACAGGACAATCGTAATAACAAGAAATATCCCAATTCCTACTAGGAATAACAAGACTCTGGAGAAGGAGGCAGCGAGGGTAATGGTCCTTGTCCTACTGTATCTTGGGGATCGGCAATGGAGAATTCTCCGGACACCAACGTTCGTCCAACGATTGAGTACTTGATGCAGAACTAAATTAGCCTCACTGATACAGTAAAGGGTAGTGCGTAAGTGGACATAGTGAACATACATTTCGCTTTATTTTACAGAATATAATACAGTATTTTAAAGGTGTAATCTATTCGGCTTCTAGAAGAGGAAGGGGATAGATTTTCTTTCGTTTTCCCTTAGAAATTTGCTTTGAGGTTTGGCAATTAATGAATGTAGTACTATTTCTTCCTGACATTCAATCGGGTTAGAAATGTGTTCTCGCAGGGTAACTTTACATTGAATTTGTCGCATTTTGCGTGAAGAGTTGGTCTATGAAAAATATGAGATTTCATCATCTAGTTCCCACTCTTCAAAGACACATGGCGCAAATGTTTCCGGACTTTGGCCATTCGGACAGTCGGACAATATCTTAACATACAGTCCCTGTTTGCTGAAAAACACACAAGATAATTAATTAATTGATGATAAGATTCTCAATAGGTGAAGCTTCCAATAATAATATTACATGCTGGTTAATGGCACAGACACAAATGGAATGAGTCCTCATGAGCCTGCTAGAACGCACTACTTTCTAGGTACCAGGACAGGTGCCTTACCTGGTTCCAGGTACAAAAGAGAGAGAAACCAATGTTCGCCTTAGGCTGGTTTTGCCTAATGAAAAAACGGATTTTTTTGCTCTTCATGCAAAGTTAATTGTTGCACAGTTAATTACGCAGTAATTTGCACTTTATTTGAAAAAGTCAGAAACTTCTGAAACATCTTTTCCTCTAGAAACGGCTTCACTCGTTCAAAACCTTTATCGAGAATAAAAATGTCTCCTTCTCTAAAGACTGCCTTAAAATCGTTGGGTTTCGCAATTACTCTCATTATGTCGGAGGCGGAGATGCTACCGGCCCACAGCTCCATAGGTCCGAAAATATCAATTATTAATCCGTTCGTGGAGATGGCTACCTGCCTACCATCAGCTTTACATAATTTCTCTTCTTCTGCCCGCTGTAAGTTTTCCTCTGGAATCGGAAGTGGTTCCTCTTTACCAAGTACGAATAAGTACCGTCCCATACTGTTATCAGCTTGTCTTCATCGGCAGCAAATTAAGTTAGAATTTACAAACAAAGTAACAAAAGGAACTTCTTCCTCCTTTTTTTAAGTTTCTGTTAAGTTTTTTCAGATAAAATCTTGCTTGAAACTGAAACTCCCTTTTGCACTAAATACTTAGCATTTAGCTTAGTTGATAAATTAGCTTCACATACTAATAAAATTGTTTTAAAAAATAATGATACCCTGGGGGGAAGATATAAACATATGAATATCCCAACAAAATTAATTAAATATAACAACTTAATACAAGTAGAATGTAAAACCAATCGATCAATCAATCAATCAATCAACTAGATCAATAAAACCAGAAATTGATTGGAAATTAAAACAGAAGTCGCCAAAACATGGTTGTAATAAAAGTAATATAAATAAAGAAATTGTGAAAGAGATCGAAAAAAAAATTGGGCACCGGAGGCCTGGATTTCATCCATCTCAGTCATCACTTAACTCGAACTTTACGTCCTGTTGGGTGCTCTGCTCGAAGCACAAGCTGAGCCTACTCCGCAGGAAAGAAAATTAATTCGGCAGACGAACTGGTAATAAGGATATCCTTATCAGACAGCGGTTGAATAGCGTCTGAATATAGGCTTGCGTTGAAATTTTCTGACTTAGACCTTGATGTCACGTACAAAAAAGGTAAGCTGAACGTAATTGCGGACGCTCTCTCCAGGACAATGCCGGAGAAAGCTCACATTTTGTTAGTCTCACTGAGGAAAGAAAACATGCCACAGGCTCAGGCCCAAGACGCCGAGATGTCGGTGATGTTGCAAGCGCTGCGTGATCCAGAATCGGTCACTGCCGCTCTGAGGCGAAAAAGTCGTCAATTTTTCTTATCCGAGGACGGCACTTTGTACAGAAAGAAATTCGGCTCCGATGGTAGAGACCGTCTCTTGTGCTTACCGAAGTGTTTCCGACCCGATGTTTTGAAGGCTTTTCACGATGACTTATTTGAGTCAGCTCACCCCGGGATTTTTATGCATCTTGCAAGCTCTTGGCCCAAGAGCTGATCTTTTTTGAAAAAATTCCGCGATTCGTCCCGATCAGCACATTATTCTCGCCCAATATTTTTTCGCACACGAATAATTTTTCAGCAATAACCTGGGTAATAAATAAATCACGATCACAATCAAACTCACGGCTGCTCGATTCATGGTATTCCACAGCGGCTTCCGACAAAAGTTCAATTTCGATACGCGAAAATGATTACTTGTGCAGTCACGGATATTCGAAATTTGACTGATCGTCATCTTTCAAAGAATCTTCCAAGGATTATCTCTAGTATGTTACTTCTACAAACATTAAAAATAGGAATCGCTGAAACCTGATAAAAGATAAGATTTTTTATCATATGTATGTTACAAGCAGATCCCGATTTCTGGGCGGATCGCGATCCTTTTTTTGGGGGCAAATCGATCCGCCCAAGAGAGATTGGGCAAATTCGAATTCAAAGAAGAAAAAAAGAAATTGAACAGGAAGTTCTGACATTTATGAAGATTATTTGTTTCCGCAAAAAATTAGTAAAACGTATAAACAGTGACATTCAATACACAATCAACACACAATACACAGTGTCATTCACAGGTCGCAATCAGTACTACATGGAAATATTTGCGCGTGAAAAAGTTTTTATAGTAATTGTACAGTGAAGTATAAATGAAAATTGACCTACCTTAGCGTAATCGCTAGCTGCTCTTTCGTTGAGATAGAATCCCGCACACGATTCGTTGATTGAGTCCTGATATCCTCCTCTATTAGCCCCAGGACATGATCAAATTCCTCCTTGGTCAACCGGAAGTATTCCCTAAATTTCCGGTCATCTTCTTCCAGATGCCTCTGGACTAGGGTATGGTAAGCCCCCTCAGTTTTCCGATTAAGGAATAATAATACCTCCGATTGTCTCTCCTTTGAATGTTGGAGGAGAAGCAGTAGTAAATTTTTTTGCTTTTTCAACGAATTTAGAAGGAGTTTAATTTTAACCGTTCTTCTCTGCTTATCCATTCCAAGCCAAATAAATTAATAAAAGAAACAAGAAAACATAATACACAGAAACGCTGCAGTGCCCGACCTCGTGGTTCTAAGAATTTGAGCTTAGCAGTTTAATTTAAGTAATATTATGAACATAATAAGAACTATAATGTAGTTTTTAACATCAGAAAACCTGATTGCGTCCGGAACGCTGAAGGCGCTACATATAGAGCGTAACTAGGTGATACGGATTTTCGATTGTACGATTACCTGGAGGATCAGCGGAATTATCAACTTCACTTTTTCAAATTTTTGCTTAAAAGCAGTCTGGCTGGAACCATCCATCCCCTATTTGCTTAACAACTGTGACTCTTCAGTGAAAGTTTCATTTTCTGCACTGATGCTTTTCAAAATTCTTTTGGTGGTGTGATCCAGCAATGCCTGAAGTTTTATTTCCGCACGTGTCTCGGAAATTTCCATCGCGCTTTTTAGAGGATAGCAATCACTTTTGGCTAAACCTATTTGATAATATGACGGACAAAGCTCATTTCCATATTCGACGGAACATTCTTTCAGTCCTCTGTACTTCCTTTTCGACAAATTTAAAGCTACGTAAATTGATAATGCTCGTTCTTTACACACACTTTTTTTCTTCTCTCCTTTTCCTTCGCAGAAGTTGATCATTTCTTTAGCTTTCTCTGGGTTTTGCATCAAATTGAAATAGCTTTGGCGCAATCTAAATTATCCGAGGTATTAAATTTGGTTTTACTTGCGTGCCAAGAGTTCGTCCAGAGAATTATTGTTCCTGAGGGATACGGTTCTTCTACGTTTTTGCCTTTCACTTAGCTCTGCAAAAAGCCCATGTTCAATCGGTTTAGCAGAACAGAAGGGCATGATGGTTCCATATTGTCTTGAAAATCAACTACCTCGGGTTCAGGGTTATATATCAGCTCATTTGACAGCCATTTGTCAAACTTTTTCAAGAAAGCATCTCCCTTCTTAGAAGCACTTGTACACACAAGTATCAAGAATAAATATCAGCCATAATTGCCTGTGGATAGTCGTGGATTCGCGACATTCATCGATTTTTGTCCAAAAAAGTCAGACCGCACGAGCTGTAAGAGAAATTGAAGAGAAAATTCACGAAAACACCTCATTTCAATATCGAGTAATTTTTAATAAAAACACCTAAAAACATGCATTTACACTAGTAAGTCGGCAAAAGTAAGGTCAAAATCGGATTCTACGATGAAAATACATAGTTAGTTTAAAAACAACATATAGCACAGTTAGTACATAAAACAGTTAGTCCATAAATTATAAACAGTTAGTTTTAAACAGTTAGTACATAAATAGTTTCTAGCATTTTGACGTGCAGTTCCAACAAGGGCAAGAGATATAGCTCAAGGAAGCTGCGGAGGAAGTCCACGACCGGGCAAACCTACGTTTCGTTCCAGTGTACGGCGGTGCCCATGATGGTTGCGGCTTTCTGAGCTACTTCGGCAGCCGTCCGGCCATCGATGCAGTACCCGACGTCGTCCGCGGAGGCAAACACCTTGCAGTCTGGAGGGAGGACCTTTCTTAGAAGCGTATCGGCGATGAGGTTCCAAGCTTCAGGACCTCTGACGGAGCCTTGGAGGGGCCGGAACCCAAAAGCGCATATGCGCCAAAAAGAGAACCCAAAAGCGCACCTGCGCGCCAAAGAAGTGTCATTAGAGCACAACCTAAAAGCGCACGGTGACAAAGGTCGGCGAATAATTGTTAAAAATAATGGCAACGTTGCTTACTTCTAAGTTGATATTAACGATGAGAGCGTGCAGCGTAGTCAAAGATATTGAAGATAGTGGGTATGGGTTGGTAGAAGGTTCCCAAATTTTACTTCTCTACAAAAAAAGTAAAATCTAGGAGCTTCCCCCCCCCCTTGCCCGTTTTTTGGGACCTGGCTGCTCTCAGCTCTGCAATGTCCTCAGGCAGGGCCGCTCGCTCGCGGAGCAGCTCGTCTTTTAACGCATTTTGCTCCGTTCGCCAGCGGCGGAACTGGAGGACCTCATGGTCCCGCTGCTCGCGCAGCTTCCCCAGCTCCACCTGGGCCGCCTCAAGAGCGGTCAGGGCGTCGCGGCAGGTTCATATTAACTCCTCACGTTTTCTTTGTGCTACCTGTGCCTTTTGGGCTGTAGCTTTTTCGGCTAGCTTTTGGAACACCTCCGCGCCAGCGTGTTCGACTTGTGGAGGGGGCGTTTTTGGCTTTTCAAAAAACCCGTGTAGCAAAGAGTAGTGCCGCCCTCCCCAGGACTGGCACACTCGCGGGGATCTGCATGCTGGTAGGCGGTGGGAACCAAAGCAGCTGACGCACCTCCCCGCCGCAATCGCCCTTTCGTAACGACCCGCGGGGGTGCAGGATGATAACTCCGGGCACCGGTGCGAAATGTGCTTGTCGCCACAAAAATTACAGGCGGTTGCGGCCGGTGGCTGGCCTGAGCGATAGGTAGCGATAGGTGGAGGGTTGACGCGGGGGGCGAGTTGATTAGCGGGAGAAACAGGTAGGATGGCGGAAGAAGTAGCGGGGTGGTTAGCGAGATGAGAAGCGGAGGGAGTGCTCTCTTGCGGTACCGGGGTTGTGTCCTCCGCGAACGTCTGGAGATGGTACTTTTTGACGAGGCGCGGGAGGCAATTGCTTGGTCCGGTATGCCATTGCCAGCCCTCTGGAGCGGGCTCTTGCGGGGATCGGCACTCGAGCAGGTCGGCCGACGGTGCATAGAGCGTGCATATGTCACTCATGACAGCAAAACTTTCGCAATCACTCATGACCGCAAAACTTTCGCATAATGAAGATTGTCTACTTCCTTGTCCCTTGTATACTTGATTGTCCCTTCATCTACTTGCTATTTCCACAAACGCAATTGTCTGTCACTTTTTAGCGTGGAACAATGTTTTTTAAGGGTACTAAAGCTCCACTTGGGATGAGCTCTGGATAGGTCCACTACTTTTTTCTAACTGTAAAAGGAACATTATCGGACGATGAAACTATTTCCTCCTCGTAGTCTAAATCAGGGTCATCACAAGAAGAATTTTCCGTTTCACTTTCCCGGTCACTATCATACGCGGTGTCGTTTTTGACGTCCATTACTTCATCTTCGAGGAAAAGTCCAGATTCCTCGTAAAATCGATGTTCGTTTAAAATTTCTATGAGCATTTTGGCAAGTTTTTGGCCTGAAAGTTTCGATTTTCCGGAAAATGGTCCTTCTCCACAGCCTGTAACAAGTTGCCGATCCCGCAAGGTTTTCATCACGATAAAAAAATCCATCCGAAATTTCGCGACCATTGACACCGTTAGTTCGACTATGAAGGGGGGGGGGGGGGGGTCCTTCAAAACTGGTGAAAATGCCGAACTGCTGCTCACTACATCGTACGATGTTTTAAGTTTCAATGCATTAAATGTGATTCGATGTGAAGTGCTGTTGCGGAATATGTGTGAGAATACAAAATTCGATCGTAAAAAGTGGTCCCTTCGCCCTGGAATCGGACCCGGGACCGCCCGCTTCCGGGGCGAGCGCTCTACCTTGAGCCACCGCCCAATGTGGGAAGACCCACAAAATAACCCCTCAAATAAACCCGAATAAGCTTGACTAATCATGAGTAAAGCTACAAGGCCAAGCTGCCAGGCTTTATTCGAAAATCAGCCAAGGAAGAGAAAGAGAAATGATCAGGACAGCAAAAGGGTAGTAAGCCCTAGCCAAACTCACATTCAAGAACCTATCCCTAATTTCTTTAAATCAGTCAACTAATATCACAGACAAACTTAAACAACTAAAATTAAGCAAAATCTAAACTGAAGACAAAATCAGGTGATTCCGGGGACTGATTTGCGGTCAAGAAACCCCAGGGAGTTTGCCGCAAACAAACTACCTTCAGAAAATGTCAAAATCGGGAGTGAACTTTGGGAAGTGCTCTGCCTATTTCAAATTGACAATTGATAATTACTGGAAACTTGTCACTCGTCAGATTGTACTGCATCAAGCAAACTGCACAAGGAAATAAACAATGAACCCCACAAAATCACAAATTATACACAACAAAAGGAAAAGATATTTCGATGAGAGGAGACGTGTGTGAGAGAGAGACAATAGATAGACTGTATTCATGCCTGAATGGCTTCAGCAGAAAAGACATTATCACAGATATAGATTACTTGGATAGGCAAATAGCACAGAAACACAACTTTGGCTAAAATGGACTCATGGTGTCGCACATTCGCGTACAGCTCGCTCCTGAGGAGGCGTCGTCCGCGTTGTCCTCTTCTTCTTGATTAACAGACTCTGTCATTAACATCAGGTTCGACTGAAAAAAGTAAATCATTGAATTGAAACTCGAAACTGCGTATATGCACTCACGCGCTCTAAACAAGACTTTTTGGGATTTTTTGGGAGTGTTTCCAGAGCGCATTGGAAAAAGCAAAAAAATACGGGTCCAATGGGTTCATTCAAAGAGTGCGTACGAATTATTTCAGCCCGATCGGAGGCGGCAGCTTGGGAAATTCCCCTTGTCAGGCAGAATACCACACTCTCCTAATCATACACTCTTTGATGTAAAACCATAGGAGTAACGCATAACGCTTGAGGCGCGAAGCGCTTCAGGGGGTTGGACCCAGGACCGGATTTACCTACTCTCCGCCCATGGGCCGCCTGTATTTTGCCGCCCCCTTCTCATTCGTTTCTAAACATCAGTAAAAACCATCAAGTAGACGTGCCGGAGGGTAAGGGGTGCATAAGGCGCGTTTACTCGTGTTGGACACATTTTGTGCGAAAGCCCTGTCAGCACTACTAACAAAAATTCACGGAGCTTCGCGCGAAAGTTAAGTTCCGTAAACCTAAATCTGTGTGAACAAAGTCTTCCATTTGTAAGAAATGAACGTAAAAATTATGCAAGAACAAACATAAATATGGTTTAATATTAATTTTAACTTCCGCCGCCGCGCTGACCGCAATGTGTTTGGCGCAATGCGTGAAGTATTCCTACAGTCTTGTAGGCGCTATGCGTTTCACGCCGACCGTGGTGTTGCTGGAGGGTTGTAGCGTTACTTCACAAAACTGCACTATTTTCTTTGTTTTATATCTAAATTTTTCTCCAGTGGCATTAATTACTTTGGCACAATGGATTTTTTTCTCCTCGTTGAACTTCGTTTTGCTTGCAAATATCAACTCTTCTGTTGTATGTTCAGACCGAAGATCCTCTGTTAAACGTATTTTGTGTCTGTTTTCAGACCGAAGATCCTCTGTTAAACGTATTTTGTGTCTGTTACTGTACATCGAAAATTGACTCGAGGATGGAGAACACTCACATTCCAACCAATATTCACATTTTTTGAGAAAATGTGCTTTGTGCCTCCCCGCGGTTTGCCATCTTTGTTTAAGCTTATGGCTCAAGTCCTTACATATATAGTCTCACATTTTTCATTAATTATCACTTGATGTTCAGTGCTTAATAAATGCACTAGTTCTGAGGGGTAACCGATCCTGATATTTTTAGCACAAATGAGTTCGAACACTTGGAGTCTTGTCGGGTTAATCGATGTCATAATCAAGGAAAAACACAACGTAAACAACGACACTAGACTTAATACTGCATCCAGTAGCTTTGTTTACAAAATAAAGGAAATAATAACCGAGGAGCACAAACGCATGAGTGCTGAAATTGAAAACCTGTTGGAAACAGAGACCGATGGAGTGAAAAACAAACATACTTTGACGTGTAGGGTAGACTGGGGTTAAGTGG
Organism: Bemisia tabaci; assembly: GCF_918797505.1. Classification (NCBI taxonomy): domain Eukaryota; kingdom Metazoa; phylum Arthropoda; class Insecta; order Hemiptera; family Aleyrodidae; genus Bemisia; species Bemisia tabaci. Next base: position 28,588,697 of record NC_092795.1, read on the forward strand.
GCACCATTTTGTTTGAAAAATCATAAAACAAATTTGGTGATAGATAGAGTTAATCTTAAAAGTACAATGTCTTCAGTATAATGTAAGGTATCTGCAAAAAATAGTATTATTCATTTTTTTAAATTTCTTCACGGTCAAAATTTAGATTTTGTAAAAAATGGGAAAGTGTTAGCCCACCCAGTTAACCCACCCCACGGGGTTCACTGGGCACTGGGGGTGGGTTGACTGGACACTAAGATGAAAAAGCATACTTTTGAAAGAGGAAACTTTTATTAAGTCAAATGAACAAGTGGAAAAGTCTTGAAAATTAAAGAAATACATCTGAGGATGATTTTTTGTTTGTCTTAATACTTATATTATATACATTTTCACTAAGAGATACGGAAAACTTATTTCAATGACTTCTGAATAGGTCTCATGGTTGGCTGTCCTTTTTCTCCTTTTAGTTGTTAAAATACTGCAATTAAAAACAAAAAACAAGTTTTAGAGAATGTTATGGCTAACTTGTAATCTATGGGGTTAACTGGGAATGCCCTCTTTAATCCCGTTTGGTAGTGTTCAGTTAACCCCATTTCGGAATTTCAGAGAAAAAAAATCATAAATAGTACTCAATTGGAATAATTACCAAAGTAATCACTGGAAATAGTACATAAAACTATAGATGAAACAATTAAGCACTTACCAAAGCCTTCCTCAAAAGCTAGATATGTCATTTGGGCTTCAGCTCACAGCACCGGGAATTTACTTTTCGCCCCACGAAACACGTTTGTAAACATGTATGTATAAAGTCGCTTTTATAGCGCTCTTTGGCGCTCTGCGACCCCTAGCCGCCAAAGTCCCCTATCCTCCCAAAGCCCTTCAGGGAGTTGACAAACCCTCATTTCTTCTAAAATCCCCTGTCGCCACCCTTTCACTGGGCGTCCCCTTCGTCTCCTTCCAGGAGGAACCCAATCAAGCAACTTCTTTGGCAGCCTTTCGTCCGTCATTCTATTGACATGACCATACCGGACAAGCTGTCTGGTCATGACGTCGAATATGATGTCATCTTCGACTCCCATGATCTGACGCACTCTTTCATTGCGGACCCGATCTCTCCTAGAAATTCCAGCAGACCTCCTCCAGAAATCCATCTCCGTTGCTCTTAGCATCCCCTTTGTCCGCTCCTTCAGCTGCCAAACTTCACATCCATATGTAAGAATACTCTTGACTACAACGTCGTAAATTCTCCTCTTGTTCTCCTTGGAAATCCGAGGGTCCCAGAGGATTCCATTTAACATCGCTGTAGCCTTCCTTGCCAGGGTGTTTCTTTCCTTAATCGCTTGATCAGTTCTTCCATCCTGGGTCAACCGCACTCCCAAGTACTTATAGTGCTCGCAGCCTTTGATCTGCTGCCCATCCTCCAACTCAATGCTTTGCTGATCACCGCCAAAAGTCATCTTCTCAGATTTGGATATGCTGACTTCCAGACCCCACTTCCGATACTCTTCTACTAACTTGCGCATCATGTATTCCGCGTCGTCTTGATCTTGAGCAACCACCACCTGGTCATCAGCAAAGCACAGAGTGAACAGAGTTACAAGATCACCCAAGGGGACACTAGGGTGCGTCAAAAAAAATGAAAGTCTGAAATGTTCCGCTCCCCAGGCGGCAATCGATGACGTTTGGTAAAAAAACATGTTTGCCAAAATTTGGGCCAATTTCAACCATTTTAAATGGTGCCAAAGGTCAATTTTGTGATGAAATTATGATATTTTGGTTTAGACCTCGATTTCGTACAAAGAACTCGATTTAACGCTGAAATCGTGCGTTTACGACAAAAATGCCAAAGAACTCGACTTGTAGAGGATGAAATTTTACACTAGGAAGACGTCTTTGTAACCGATAAAAATCAAATTGAACTAGAAAAACTCAACTCGGTATTTATTTTTTTGGTCCTCAGAATTTCCGAGGTCTTAGAAAGTAGAGGTTTAAAAGACTTATTTTTCACGAAAATAAGTCGAAAGAGGGTATAAATGAACTGTAGGCAAGTGTTGAGGATGCAAATGTCATCAGAACTTCCTCAGTTTCAAAAAAAGTTCCAACTATTTTGCACAATCCTCCAAAAAGTGCACGGCTCGAGAAGCAGGATCGTGCTATAATAGTAAGGGGAAAGTGCGGTTTGACCGGGAAAAATTGCGTAACAAACTTTCCCTATGTAATCGTCATCAGTAGGTCCCCCTGAACAACTTCCTGAAAGTTAAAAATGGCCCGACCCCGGAATACCCCTCAAAAAAGTTAAAATTGAAAATGGCGGCCGTAATGAGAGGGTCCGGGAAATCGGTATTTTAAAATGCTCATTCTGTCTCATCATGTGAGGTATCATTTCCTATGTAATTTTGGTCGTAGATTCCATGAATGAATTCCGCAAGGCCCCTTCTAAGCTTACGTTTCTCTCGGTAGTCGTATGTTTCCTTTATTTTCCTTTATTAAATACATTTATAACATCAAATTTAAGTTTCTTGGCCATAAATACATGAAAATAAAGACAATTCACTTTCCTTGTTCCTTCGGTGAATATTTAAAAAAATGCAACCTCCTGCCTTTCACATTTGGCCGCCATCTTTGATTTAGAGCGCCCCCTTTGGCCGGAGGGCCTTGTGGAATTCATTTATGAAATCTACGACCAAAATTACATAGGAAATGATACCTCACATGATGAGACAGAATGAGCATTTTAAAATACCGATTTCCCGGACCCTCTCATTACGGCCGCCATTTTCAATTTTAACTTTTTTGAGGGGTATTCCGGGGTCGGGCCATTTTTAACTTTCAGGAAGTTGTTCAGGGGGACCTACTGATGACGATTACATAGGGAAAGTTTGTTACGCAATTTTTCCCGGTCAAACCGCACTTTCCCCTTACTATTATAGCACGATCCTGCTTCTCGAGCCGTGCACTTTTTGGAGGATTGTGCAAAATAGTTGGAACTTTTTTGAAACTGAGGAAGTTCTGATGACATTTGCATCCTCAACACTTGCCTACAGTTCATTTACACCCTCTTTCGACTTATTTTCGTGAAAAATAAGTCTTTTAAACCTCTACTTTCTAAGACCTCGGAAATTCTGAGGACCAAAAAAATAAATACCGAGTTGAGTTTTTCTAGTTCAATTTGATTTTTATCGGTTACAAAGACGTCTTCCTAGTGTAAAATTTCATCCTCTACAAGTCGAGTTCTTTGGCATTTTTGTCGTAAACGCACGATTTCAGCGTTAAATCGAGTTCTTTGTACGAAATCGAGGTCTAAACCAAAATATCATAATTTCATCACAAAATTGACCTTTGGCACCATTTAAAATGGTTGAAATTGGCCCAAATTTTGGCAAACATGTTTTTTTACCAAACGTCATCGATTGCCGCCTGGGGAGCGGAACATTTCAGACTTTCATTTTTTTTGACGCACCCTAGGGGACACCCATACCAGAACATTTCTTTTTCCATTCTTTTAGCACGCACTCGAGATAAATTTTAAATAATGTTGGCGACAAACAACATCCCTGTTTTAAACCCTTAGTAACATAAAATCCCGCTGACAACCCCCCATGGCACTTGATTTTGGTAAAACTCCCTTTATAAAATTGCTTAACAGCGTCAATCAACCCCCCGTTAAAATTCGATTTTTCCAAGGCCTCCCAAAGTTTCACCAACGGCACACTGTCATACGCCTTCTGGAGATCCACAAAAATTAAATGCAGCTCCTGAGCTACGGCCATTTTCTTCTCAATGACCTGGACAATAACAAAGAGGTGATCTATCGTAGACCTGCCAGCTCGAAAACCAGCCTGCTCCTCTGCTTCGTGATCTTGCCATTCGTCCTCGATCTTCGCTTTCAGTATCTTCCCGTACACTTTGCTTATTGTCCCGGTCACTGAGAGCCCCCGGTAGTTGTTACAATCGTCCTTCCTTCCCTTCTTTTTGTAGATGGCCTTGATCCAGGACTCCTTCCACTCCCCTGGCACCTCGTCACCCCTAATGCATTGCTGCATCAGCTTTCTAAGGCACTCGAAGAGCTTAGAAGTCCCGCTCTTAACCAACTCGACAGGGATTCCACCTGGACCCGGTGCTTTGCCATTTTGCAGCTCTTTGACCGCTTTAATAATGTCACAAGTGTGAATCTCCAAGTTGTTCATTCTTCCGTTGTCCGTGCTGCTGTCTCGAAACTCTGGGCGCCTTTCCGTCAAAAGATCTTTAAAATGATCCTCCAGTTTTTTAAGTGATATCAGAGACAAGATATCCCGCTTCATGTCCCTGCGTAAACCTTTAATTAGCTTCCAACTCTCGGCACTTTTTCTTCCCCCTAGGTAGGTGTTGATTCGATTACAGTTGCTTTCCCAAGCTTCATTTTTCTTTCTTGTTATGAGGCTCCTGACTTTAGACTGAGCTTTCCTGTACGCAACTTTATCTTCCGCTTTCTTAGACGACAAGAAAATTTGATGTTTTTGCCTCTTCAGATTAATTTCGTCTTCTATTTCTCTATCCCACCAGTACGGGCGCTGGTCTTTATGACTGGGCTTGTAAACACCTAGGGCTTCTTTTGCAGCAGAGTGGATGCATTCTTTAATAAATTGATATTGTTCTTCCGTGGTTCCAGATGATCCGTCCCCCAGCTTCTCATCCAAACGTTGCCTGTACAGTGCCTTAACGCTGGGTTTTTGCTTCCTGCTGAGATGCGGCAAACGACAAGCAACGTACACCACGGAGTGTCACCTCTCAACTACAAACTATCGTAACGTAAACACCGCGCTTTTGAAATTGATTTCCTCTTATCACAACTATTGTATTTTTGTAATGTAAATCATTGTACATTCTACATATTGTTTCTTCTTTCTTTATCTACATGAGCTACGTCATTTGAATTTTTGTGAAGCTTCTGTTTGTGTCAAAACAGAATGCTTCCAAGGATGCAAGAAGTATCAGTGTATGAATGTGAATCTTAGCCAGCAAGATCATAGTACCCTTGCCATGTAATGAACGCTGATAGATCTCACTCACTCACTGTCATTGACATCTCCTTCCTTTAAGTCTTCTGTTACACTACTATTACATACTTTACATTTTGCAATGTTATCCAAATATCATGATTTGGCCCTGGTTATGATGGCCAGATTAGTTCCACTTTTCTTACCATTTCATACATGTCGCTCAATACCTGATAAAGTTTGAATTAAGAGCAGCAAATACCGATGCTTTCCTAATAAGCAAACTGGATTTGCAACCAGCAAATACTTAATTGATCAAGCAATATTGATGCTGAACTGCTGACAGGATCTCGATATCATTACACTTGATGTTGTGATTCAATTTTGACTCATGTGCCTTAAATTCCTAGAAATTTGTGAGCAATATCGCATTATCATCATTTGAACGAATACTTTGACAAAAATGCAACAAAGTGCGTTACTAATAGTAGGAACATGTGAATACAAAACGCCAAGGTGTTAAGAGAGATACATTTATTAGATTATAGCTGAAGCTTTTCGATCCTTGCGATCTTTATCAAGGTTAAAGGTGCATTAAGGAAAATATGACTTTGGAGTAGTTTGGCATTAAACAAGAGCCTTAAATTTTTCTCTGTCAAAATATTTTGAACGTTGCAAAAAATCCTCAAACTTGGTCCTCATTATTATGGAGGAATAAGACTTTGAATCTCTTTCCTATGTGTTGTGTTCCTGCCCTATCTCATACTCCTGTTCATTCTTTCCTTACCTATCGATATACCTACCTATCCGCATTCTTCCTCTTCTTTCGTCACATCACCGGATTCCGCACATTGCACTTTCTATCTGATCACCCTGCGCGGAGTCCGGCTTTGTCACCCTCAACCATCAGGACTTTCTCTTCATCATTTCTTCAGGACACTAGTCTAGTTTTAGAGTTATTACAGTTCAGCAGCGTATAGAGTTCGATTGTACCTCTTGGAGGCCAGGCCTCGGCTGGCTCCTCCACTTTTCTCACGTTGAAGTACAAAGTTCATCCCTTATATTTTTGTGTTTCGTGTTTTCATCCTCTTCCCCTTCGTAGGGAGCAAGGGCACCCTACAGAGGCCCATCCAAGTAACATTACATATGGTTCAAGTTTGGTGCATCTACGTTACCTAAATACTTCGTCCATGTGCACTTGTGTCCGGCAGAAAAGGACCTAAACTTTTAATTGTACCTATATTCATGGTCATTCCATCAAATACCTGTGGGTCATTTTTATTTGAAGAAAAAGCTTCTGGCCTTGGCCATTTGATGACTTGATTTGGTCAAGAATGCCTAGACGTCTTTCAAAGGGAGACTGTCGATCATATTCAAAAAAAGCAGAGATGCGCTGCTTTTATCTTTTTCTGAGAGTAAGTCAAATCTCATTTGATTTGTAATTTTTCCCCAATTGCAGAAACAGTAGGAAACTGATCAGCAGCATCATAAAAAATTTAAAGCCTTATGTGTCACTTTTCTTACGGGAGGTCAAAGAAATAAAATGATATATTACGTAAGCTTTTTTCAATGATGCCCATACACAGAGGGAAAATGTGTCATTGGTGTTATTCACGAGATTATACGTTTAGTTCCCAAATTTTTACAATCACTGGGGACGAGTCAGAGTTTACTAATTGGATGAAACTCATTTTCCTCCCGAAGAGAAAATTGTGGATAGTAAAACAATTTTTGGCTGTAAAGAAATTTCTGGGCGAGATAAAGTTTGGCTTACAGTATCCAAGATTATTTGCTTTAACGCAGGGAAGAAAATTCAACATTTTTGTATACAATTATGATGTATTAAAGTCAAAAACTTGTGAACACACTTGCAGCATAGAATAATAAATGCTAGTTATTATTCTATGCTTGCAGCATCAATATGACCTCTCATATTTAATTGAGGGTGGCTGAATCCTGTACTGATGATTACTGAGTGAGTTGTCGGTGAATCAATATCAAGAATTGCTGGTTGAATTTTGGCTCATAAAAAATGTCTCTCATCAAAACATATAGATCGTGAATATTACTTAGGGCCCAAGAAGGCGAACCTCCAGTGACAAACTCCTACCGAGAAACAAGAATGAGCAAAAATTTATTCATTGAGGATTGTTGAGTTGAAGTGACAGGTATTTTGTAAATGCAATTAAAAGATTTAAGTTTCTATCTGAAGAATCCGATGATTCAACTCCTCAATTTTTAACCACTCATCAAACAGCATGATATAAATTCAAGTACTATGCAGTTTGAGAGTAAAGAACAAAAAATTGATTGATACTGTTCGGCTGTAAAAGAAACACGATGTGATAAATAGGGATACAACTTTTACATAGACTTTCCTCGTTTTAAATTTTAGACGATGGAACTATGAAAGTGACACGAAAATTAGAGAACCTGGATCGACTGAATAGCTTTGGATATGAATTTCTAGTACCGAACTGAGCTTGCTTCGAAAAATTAAATTATTTCATGAAATTTTAGGATTCTTACGTCGTCCTAGCAGTTCACTAGTGTTATCAGCATATCAGCCCTTATCTCTGTTATCAAAACTGTGTTTATAACCTCTAAAGCAGCTTCGCAACGGTTTGTGGTTAGTGCAGAAATTTGAAGGTTTTTCGGTGAAACTCGTTTGCCGCATCTCGGCAGGGAGGGTCGTCTCTTAACGCTGGGGTGCTCCAAACTTTCAATATTATACCACACTTCTTGCGCTTGTGATCCCTGCCTCTGCTGTTGTTGCTGCATTGGCTGTTTGTCCTTACTGCCCTTAACAGGGAACGCTACATCTGCCCGGAGGAAATGATGATCACTGCCGCAAGAAAGTCCCCTGTAAACTCGTACTTGCTGCACTTTCAATTTAGTTGCCTGCCTCACTATCACGTGATCAATGATGGATTTCAATCCTCAAGTAGGCTGGACCCAGGTGTATTTATGGATGTCTTTGTGCTGGAAAAAACCATTCAGAATTTTCATCTCCATTTGGGAACAAATATCGATGAGCCGATCTCCATTATCATTAACAGCATCCTCCCCGAACGGTCCAACAACTTTGCAGTTGCCTCGTCGTCCCGTTCTGCTGTTCAAATCACCCATAACAATTACTTCCCTGCCAGCTGCCACCTTCGTGATTTCCTCATTCAGATCTTCAAAAAATTGGTCCTTGACTGCGACAGTTGCATCATCATTTACTCCATACACCCCGAACAGCGTGATTTTATGACCGTATAAGTTCAAGTTCATCTTAATGATGCGCTGGTTGACAGCCTCCCAATTAACAACAAATCTGCGTAGACTTTTCCGCATCATTATGGCTACCCCTTGCCGCGCCCGCTGGTCTTTGGGCACGCCGCTGTAGAACAGATCATAATCCTCGTAATTTTCGGAACCCTGTCCTTTCTTTTTAGTCTCAGTCAAAACAACAATATCCACTTGATGCTCTTTGATCTCCGATATCACTTCCGGTAATTTTCTTGAAATGCCTTGGACATTCCACGTCCCAAATACCATAGTCCTTTTTCGTAATTTATGTCGTAAAATCCGTTTTTTATCATGGGCACCGAGGCTTTTTTGGCTAGGTCGTTTAACATTTTTGATTTTTAACAAGTACCGAGGAGTCAGCCCGATGACTCAACCCCCAACCTGGAGGACCAGCGTTTGAATTCGGAGTGCGCTCTCCTAGATTGGTTGCCTTCACTACGACTAAGAGCCCAATCTACCCTTCTCTGGGTGGTTCATGCGCCTAGAAGCCGGTGACCAACTCCAAAAACCCCTTTGAGGTAGGGGCTACCAGCTGGGGTCCGCAGGATTGCTAAACCTGTGACAGTACAGTCCCCCATACGGTTTGTAAACATAACTTCAAAAAAAAAACAAAGATTATCAACTCGGCGCAAGGTACACTAGTAAGGGTCTATAAACTGATGAAATTGACGCGTAGTTGGTTTTGAGTATGCCCACCAGGTGGCAGGTAGGTCGAGTGTTCAGTTAACCCGCCGTGCCCACTTAACCCCAGGCTACCTACCATGATAGATGGACAAGTGTGTAATGCTGTAACTAATTGTCAAGCAACACAAAGGTGTTTCATATGCGGTGCTATAGGTAAAGAGTTTAATGGCATCCCAAAGATATTCAACAGGCCTGTCAATGAGGCGAATTGCACCCTTGGATTATCCACCTTGCATCCATTGATTCGCACGATGGAATTCTTACTTAAGTTAGCTTACAAGCTTGGGACAGAAAAATGGTCGACCTACAAGGGTCCAGTTGCAGAGAAAAAGAAAACGGAACTCAGTCAGGCAGAAACAGAAGAACAAGCTCGCATAAAAAAAGCTTCGGAGGAAAAGTGCAATGTCGTAATGGCTGTTAAGAAAAAAAATGATATATTCAGGAAAAATTCAGTCAGAAGTACGGTATTCTACTTGATTTTGTTGCGGTGCTATAGGTGAAGAGTTTAATGAAATCTCAAAGATATTCAACAGGCCTGTCGATGAGGCGAATTGCACCCTCGGATTATCTAAACGCAACAAACAAAACAAGGTGCAGGTTCAACGAACGATGGTAACTGTGCTAGGAAATTTTTCGAGGATCCCGATAATTCACAGCTGCTGACGTCACAGGAATTGATGCAGAAATCATTCGTAGATTCAAAATACTTTTACAGGTAAGGAACTTATTTTCTTAACATGTTGTGAAATCTAAATGTCTCTGTGAAAAATACTTTAATATCTTCTCTTAAATAGCAAGATTTTTCCCATTTTTTTTTTTTGTCGCGGGGGAATCCGTCTACGTACAATATCCAATTAAGGTACTGCAAAAGTGTGCTCATGTTTTGCTTTTGAACAAACACTCCAGAAATTGACTAAGATGTAAATAATTGAAAAATCCAGTAAAAAAATAATAAAATTTATAAAAAAAAAACTTGAGAAATCGGAGGACAAGGTTGAAGAATAGGAATGATAAAAACCCTATTATTACTGCGGCAGGTTTTTTTTCTTTTATATTTTTTAAATAGGTATTTACACTGTATATACATACTCAAACTTCGGATGTAGATCGAGTCCTTTGCAGTAGTTAGTTAGGTTTAAAGCGATTAGTATAGGTCATGGGCTATACTTTACTAAATGAAAAAAATGATTATCTATTATCATTTTTAGCAACAATTTTCCAGATCTCATTTTTACATTTTAATTTTCTCATATTTATATATAAGGTGAGTGTAATCGATGTGTACTAAATTTAAAACACAACATGAGTTTAGTTACTTTGATCTTAGAGTTATCCTATGGTATTTTCGTACCATTTTATTTTGGCTTACCCAATGTAGCACCGAATTCACACGCATTTTTCTCACTTTAAGGCCATCACATGCGGGAAGGAGGTGGATCCCAACAAGTATCACGCGTATGCGAGAATAACCGCCGAGAAGTTTGTTTCGCTATACAAGTGGTGTAACATGTCGCCGACCGTCCATAAACCTCTGGTTGACGGTTCTTTTCTTCTTCAGAACAGAGGAAAGTGAAGAGGAGGAAGGAGAAGAGGATGAGGAATCAGAGGGAGAAGAAGAAATGGATGTGGATGAAGCAGTCGACAGTTTTGTTTTGAAGGGCAAGTAGAGATGTTGTTTAAAAACTCATTTCTTCTATTTTATTCAATTTTTTTTGTTCCTATATTAAACAGCAGTATTGAGATATGCAAATATGAATACGTACAATGCTGCTTATAAAGCCAGATGGAAAGAGAGAAGGACGGTTGCAAATATTTTAAGAAGTGTCGAACGTTTAAATTATAGAAATGACTTCATTTGCGAGGTGGAAATCAATGTTTTTAGTATTTTTCAGGAATATCTCATGTAAATAGCAATTTTTCTCGGATTTTCATTACCTATGGTAAAAGTAAAGGCAGATTTGAAATCTGAAATCAAAAAAAGATGAGATGAAAAAAAGATGAAAAAGAGATAAAAAGGAGATAAAAAGGGGATGAAATGAAAATGAGATGATAATGAGATGGAAAGGTGATGATAATGAGATGAAAAGGTGATGATATAGAGATGAAAGGGTGAAGAGATGAAATAGAGATAAAAAGGAGATGAGATGAAAAAGAAATGGAAAGGATGAAATCGGATGAAAAGGGGATGAAAATGAGATGAAAATGAGATGAAAGGGGATGATAATGAGATGAGATGATAATGAGATGAAATGATAATGAGATGAAATGGAAATGAGACGAGATGAAATGAAAATGAGATGAAAATGAGAGAGCTGAGGGTCTGGTGCCGGAGCCTCCTCGTGGTGGACCTGGGGCGGGTCTCGGTCTCCGACCCGTGCCAAACGCCGGCAAACCTGTTGTGATTCTGCACCCTCCCTCGCCTCAGGTTGTTAGCCCATATCCTCTTCATATCGTAGTGAGTTGGGATCAAGCGCATCCTCGGTACGTTATTACCTTGGTTGTTAGCCCATATCCCTGATAACGCTCAGGCATGGATCAAGCGCATCCTCGGTGTCCTGCTTCGGCAAGGCTACCTTGGTCGTTAGCCCATATCCATTGCAGCCTTGGATCAAGCGGAACCTTGGTACATTATTACCTTGGTTGTTAGTCCATATCCCTGGCTTACGGAAGAGATCAAGCGGAACCTGAGGAACATGAGGGGAACGATGATCTTCAGAGGACCACTGATAGTAGTTAGGCCATATCCTTGAACCGTGAGGTGCAAGGATCAACCGGTACACAGTGGTTTGAAAATCCCGATCTGTGACCAACTTTGCGCGATTCGTAAGTGACCAAATGCAGGGGTGACCGATCGAAGCCTGGCAATCCTGTTCTGCGGTCAACCTCCGGTATCTGCCGATGCTTGCGTATTAAGTCTAAAACCGTCATCCCCCCCGGGACACTTTAGACCAGGCAAAGTCGGAACAGGAGGGTCGGACGCATCTCAAACGGGCTGGTGGTTGGGGCGATGTTGCAGACTGAAGTAGGTTTGGGACGAGCCGAATACCTCACGAGAGTCCCGGGGTCTCGTGGCTCAAGGTATTCTGTTTGACCTGGGCCGAACAAGCCGGACAAAGTTTCAGCAATCTCTATCTCTGTAGAGAGTATCCAGCTACGAGTTTGTTGTCCTGCTGCGGGATCGCACGGTGGTAGAGGAGTTCCCTGCATTCGGTCACTGGCGAAGTGTTCATTGTTGTGAGTGAGGGTGCGCCCAGAACGCCGACCCAACTCTTCATGGCATGAGATCTTGAAGAGGTCACTGGTTATCCTTACTAAATCTCACTAGACTAAACCTCTGATCTCGTAGGAACTGAGTAGATCCGTTGTGCTTCGTTCGCGCGGGAGTCCGTGCGAAAAAAGCAGAACGGAGAAGAGATCTTAAGGACACTGGTCGGTCACCGACTATACCTCCGATCTCGAGGGAAACAACAAAGGCATGCCTTTGTCTTTTAAAATTTCTCCTCAATTTTTTCAAAATTTCTTCTCAATTTTTTCAAAATTTCTTCAAAATTTTGAATTTCAAATTAACGTATGCCATGGGAGTTGTAAGTTGGACGGTGGAAGCGTTGCCGTCTGATGTCGGTTCCTCCTCGTGGTGGACGGTGGAAACGAGGGTTTCACCCTCGGCTAATCGCCGACAAAATTGGTGCTGGTTTTGGTAGTAATACACAGGGGTCGATAATATATATATGATAGGGGGAGAGATGAAAAGAGAGATATGATAAAAGAGATGAAAAGAGAGATATGATAAAAGAGATGAAAAGAGAGATATGATAAAAGAGATGAAAAGAGAGAGAAATTTGGAGACCAAGAAGAGCACTTAAGTATCTGTACTCTTAATTTTTTTACTCCTATTTCTTAAAAGTGTCACTGTACAAGAATCAAGATAATTTCATAAATTTGTTGGATCAAGGATAATTTGAGTTTCTTGCTGTCAGTGATACACCCACTAGAAAATGTTTAGGTGTCTGATTATCAGGAATGATTAAAGAATAAAGTAGAATCCTAAGAGAATGTTGCATACTCACTGCATTCTCACTATAGGAGGGGGGGGGGGGGGGGGGTCGTACGAGTATAATTTTCCCTCCTGGAGCTGTGTGTCTGGGGTTGCTTTCTGATTGGACGTAACTAGTGTTGCGCCAAACAGCACTACTCCAGGAGCGAAAATTATTCTCGTACGAGTTTTTTTCTCTCAAGAGTGAAAATGCACTGTGTATGCAGTGTATGACGTCACCATGGCTATGATCATTACCCTGAGCTGAGCTTGTGCGCTAGTGATTACCCAAATACCTACACTTGTTCTTAGTAAAAAAATAAGTTTGACCCCATGCAATCTGGGTATACATTTATTCGATTCAGTAGGCTTTGGTTGATTTTGGGTTTATTCTTGCCTCAGTAGCACCAGTCGCACTGACTGTTTCATTTGAACTTCAAATAATGCAAAAAAAATTTAAAACGTTCAAGTTGGGAGACATTTATTTATTATTTTTCGAGAGAACTTGATGTGAATTTTACTTTCAAAAAGTGATAGAAGAAAACTGTCATCAAAATTCTGTTAAATTCTAAAAATCAATCACGCTGACAGTAAACACATCGTACACTGCAAAATATGTATTATGAAAAACTACAATTTCATGTAAAACTTTTTTTGAAATTTACCAGAACAAACCGATAAAAAACTTGCAATGGTGCTAGGTGGCGCTTTTTTGTCAAAAGGGGGGAATAGGAACTCCTAACTGATATTTCAACAGTTTCTCAAGATTTTTCTCCTTGAAAACAAAGACTTCTGCTTTCTGTTGCCTTCTCTGTTCTGGTTCAATCTACATTGGTCTATGTATGATTACAGCATGTACCAACTGCCTGCATCCTGTATCGGATCTGGGGTTCAGAACAGCATGGACTATAATGCCAGGACTGCAAATTGATGATCCACAAGAAATGTCACTTATTCCTGAAGAGTTCATGCTCTCATGCGGCCGTTGATTCCTTCTTCATACCTGAGGGTGCTGTGAGGACTGAATCAGCGAGGGCAACCAAGCAATTGATAAATTATAAAGGCCGATCATGTATGAGTGCATTAATTTCTTTGTATGTTTCATTTAGAAATCTCAAAGGCTTCTTGTTTTGTTTTATTAGTATTATTATTTTGGTACAAATGTCTAGTCAATTTGTTTTAAATGTTTTAATTGTTTGTAAAACATGTTAATTTCTTAAATGTTGTGGGATTGTTCCAATATTTTACAGTTTTATTACTGTGTAACAGTATGTATTTGACATAATGCTCATTAGTTCTCCTTAATAAACTCGTTGATACTCATTATCAGTGTATTTTAATAGGTATTCTACCTTATTCCACATCTCAAAAGACAAGATTTTTGACATATTTTTTCAGTATCTGCAAACTCCTCTCAGGTTCTTTAACATTATACGATCAAAAACTCAAGTTTACAGCTTGAACTTGAAATTCATGTGCATTTGATTTTATGATTCAATATTTCAATGGAAAAATAAAGTATTGTAATGAATCATTTCCCTTGATAAAAGCAAAAATATTATATTCATAAGGGTTACATAGACCGAAATAGGATAAAATTAAGCATCTGAATGCAACTTTATTGGATCTTTTTGATAATACCCTGTCTGTGGAAGGAGTTTGCTCCGATATTGTTGAAAGGGTGAGATTTGGGTTCATTGTAATTCAAGCTTTCAAGCTTTATGAAAAATGGAATATAAGTGACAAATTGCTAGGACAATATTTGAGGGCAAATATGAGAAATAAATCATGAAAGCAAGTACGACCAATTTTACAGCAAATATTTATAAGTTGAAAAATTAATTAATTTTTCGATCTCGTGACACTTGCAACTGCTTTGATCTTTGAACTCTAAGATTTTGGCCAGAGCTTCAAAACAGAGCATGTCACAGCACTTTTTTTGAGAAAAAATTAAAAAGCTTGACAGAAAATTGAGAGCCAATCTCGCAGTAAAGATTATCAGATTTGAAAATTAGATAAAGGATAAAGAAGAAACAGAGGAATCGTTTTTAAAAAAAGAAAATTTAATAATAAGATGCATGATGTATTTACAAAAAAAAGGAAACATATCAAAAGTAAAACAATACTTTAGTCAAAAACTGAAATTAATTACACTTTACTTAATAAATAAAATGCAGATGATATTACTAGAACTACGCATGAAGTTAACAATCATAGAAAAGTCCTAGATGCAGAACAGACAAAGCATGTGTTGTACTGCTATTCTCAGGAATAGTAACAGTTAAGATACAGCTCACTAGCTGGCAAAATGACAAGAAACTTAGGTTACTGAATTTGCTAAGTTTAGAAGAACTACGATCACTGACACTACATAACAACTGAGGGAATTATTAGAGAGATAATTCTAATATCCTGAAAGGACAACTTGTTGATTATGCTGGGCGCACACAGATTTCATTAACTTCTTGATACTTGAAGAATTTGCAACGATTAAGGCCCCCTCCTCTGATTCAAATGTGTTGAGTCTCTTTTAAAAACTGGAGAACCTAATGTTAGGGTTCTTTTGAGGGTAACCCAACAATTCTCAAGGTTAACTTCGATTTGCCCAAATTACACTAAACTGATACGATTCATCCAGATTCACGCGGAGCTTTTGATTATGCTAAATCATAGTGTCTACAGACGTGCGGAAGAGAAAATTCTTGGACTTTCCACGCTGACAACCAGCAAGAATAAGACAAAAAATGAACAATTTTTGGTATTATGTAATTCCAGTGGAAATGATTTTTTGCGAAAGGCAATTGCTGCTCAAAACATACAGCTTTGCTGAGTTAGTTACCCTGATTCAGCCCCATTCTTAATCTGGTCACTTTAAAATAACTCAAACAAAGAAATTATTCAACAAGGTGATGGGGGATCCCAGAACACTTTGCACTGGTCTGATTTTTTTGATGGTCTGCATGGTGTTTTGTTTATGAGAAAAGAATTTGACCCTCCATCAAAAAAAGCTTTACAGGAATAATAGGAGGAGCACTACAAAGAAGATTTGGACAACATTTTGCAATTTGGAACTATAAATTCTAGCCCGGTTTAAAAACGACGTATGTGCCATTAGTTTCCCTATGCACACAAGTGTTTTTCCAAAAGAGCCAGAATTTATAGTTCCAAATTGCAAAATGCAGTCCATTAAGTGACTGTATAGTGAACTGTCTCCGGATGGAGTATGATGAAATCGAACCCTTGACTCAATACTTTCCACTTGAGGTACATAAATCGACGGTGAAAGTCGGCAATCACATAACTCGATTTGTGACGTCAGAGACTTTCTATCATACTTTATTTTTTAAGCGGAAGACTACTAAAGTGCAATTCTTAAAAACTGCCATGATTTTTCTATTCTGTGCAAAGAAAATTCTGCAAAAACTTCAAGGAATAATGTCAATTTGTTCTTGACTTTAAATAAATAACATAGAGACGGAGATTTTCAGACACCGCAAACAAGTTATGGATTGCCGACCTACACCATCAAAATGTAATTTTTCTTGATAGAATGATTAGAAAAGTATAGCATCAGGGATAGATGGTAGGCAAAAAAAAAAAAGAATAGATAAATAAATCATAGAATTATAAATGAATAAGATTGACTTAAAATTAAATGCAAATCTATTTCATCTTACTTGGAATGGGCTAGCAGACAAGTTATTGATGAACTAATTACAGTTCATGTTTTCGTACCAAAATTTTGTTTGAAAAAGGTGGGCATAAATGGGACGGTTCCATTTTGTTGAAATATCTGAGATAAAAGAAAACCCGATTACTAAGAAGTTTATTTTCGATAATTTGAAGACGTAACATGTTCTTAACGCAAAGTTTCAAGAGGAATGCATCAAATGGAGAGTCTTCAAGTAAACCTGCTATTAATACGAAGTTAGTTTTGACATAGGAACTGCAATGCAGTGCATACTGTAACTTGTTCACAATTCAACCATTATAGCAGTTCTAATCACAACAATTAAGATCAATGTTTAAGCTTCATTGTTGAAAGTGTTGAGAAGGCCGTGCCACATAATAAGATTGCATTTCACAGAGGATTCTAATTGAGATGTGAAAAATAGTAAGATCCATCCAAACAATAAATTTTTTCATCAGATATTAGAGGAAATATCAGTCTTTAAGACCTCAGTGATGTAATTTACCCCTTCAGTTGTCCAAATGAAGTAATAAGCACAAAAATTTGATGAATAAGATGAAGGTGGAAAGCACCATGGAGACACTATTGCTAGTTATTCGAGGAGATTTATCAAAGGTGAAACTGCAGAAACACACAGCTTGGTTTGCGGTGTTGAAGACTTTCTGTCATAGTTTATTTTCTACAATGAAAACTACTCAACATCATTTCTTGAAAACTTGGGAGATTTTTCTTCTGTACATAAAGAGTCCTTTGTGAGCATTTCGAGCCACAATGCTGGTTTTGTATCCTTTGTAAAAGAAAAATAGGGGCAGAGATTTTGAAACACCG